>NW_003303737.1:1719402-1728612 GCF_000142945.1 Phytophthora infestans T30-4 | reverse complement strand
GTCGACGGAAGAGAGGAGGATCCGGATCTACATCTAGAAAGAGAAACCTCTCTATCCTCCCCAGGTCCCCTCGGAGACCCCTGCGGATCTTGACGCAAGTCAAGATCCGCTTAATAAAACAAGAGAAAAGTGAAGGCGAAACGAGTATGCATTTGCAGATTCACCGAGTTAAGCCAACACCGTACCTAAACCCAAGCCCGCTAGTCGAAGAAACGAGAAAGAGGACAAAAACGAGTAAGACTACGCGGAAGAAGATGCAAGCTCCAGAGTCGGAAGAAGACCAAGCTGGATCCAGGTCAAGCTGGTCCGACAAGGATCTCGAGTTTGTGTATCGCCACCAAGCTTTACGCGACTTTCTGCATCAAATTCCCGTCATGCGGATCTTGAATCCACGACAGATCGAAGATTCAAGGGAACCAGCGAGAGCACCAACGAAAACGGCGAACAAGTTGGTAACCGTCAAAGATCTATTACGTTTGCTTACGGAGTCAGGCATCGTAGCTGGTGTGTTCGACGCAGAGGATATCTTCGAGATAGACCTGGATCTCATAGTATCCGCGACGCGGGACCTCTTTGCCAGAGTTAAGTCCATCACCGGAGAAAGGTCGCGCACTATGGATCCAGTGTCGTCGCCGAGAATCAGCCAAGCTGCGTCCTCGAACTACGAATCCGCCGCTGAGGATGGGTCAGACACGTCGTCCGAGCCCCGACGCATGACTTTAGGACCCGCCGGGGCATCCATGCTGGAAGCGCGGGCGAGGATCCGGGGACAGGAAGTCTCTGTGAACGTAAAGACTCGGGATCCAGTACGCCCCACCCGTGATCTGATACAATCCAGCCAGGATCGAGCCAGATCCGGCAAGAAGCCAGTGGGGTTATCGGCAGATCGGGCCCAAGGTAATCGCCGCACAGATCCTGACTCGCCAGTGGACCAGAAGGCCACAGGTTCTTCCGACACTTCCTCGGGCACCCTGCAGCGACACTTCGAAGCTGCGATGAGTCGGTTTCTGGCCGAACAGGGTATGAGAGCGCCCGTGCCACAAGCGCAAGTGCTCCACGAACATGGAGCACAAGACGTGGCGATGGAGTCAGTGGAGGAAGACAACTTCCATGATGAGTTCGACCCTGATGATCTGGATGGCACATCCCCTTCGTCGGCGGTGGTAGCAACAGCCGCAGCCGGGGCGGGTGGATCGTCCATGATCCAGAGGGTACGGATCTCAGCCATATTGGATCTGAAGGAGTTCACGGGCAAGGATCAAGACGAGGACCGAGCGAGAACATGGATCAGCAAAGTCAAGTCGGCCCTCATGAGCGATCAAGCGTCGGATGCCGAGACGTGTCTGACCTTTGCGGATCTGCTAGCGGGGCCAGCCAGGAATTGGTATTGGCAGCTGGGCAGATCCACCAGGAACAAGTGGCCAGATTTGTTGCGCAGTTTCCAGACCCAGTACTGTGGATTGGGAGTGTCGGTGGCACGACAATACTACCATGCTCGCCGCAGATCGGATGAATCCCCGCTAGAATACCTGCATCGACTAAATGTGGCCGGCCTACGGACCAAGTTGAAGATCAAGGATGGGGGATCCAAGGTACTACGGGAACATGTGGATAATTTCATCGAGACGTTGGGAGACGTGGATCTGGCCGACAGGCTGACCCTGTTACGTCTTCCAGACGCAGATGAGCTTGGAGAAGTGCTGCGGGCTGTGTGTCGCGCGAAACACCGCCAGAAGAAGGCGGCGGTCGGATCCGGCAGGTATCGCCAAAAGGCTCCGACGCCTACGGCTCCAGCTCGACGTATCCACCAAGTCACGGCGCCCGACTCAGGAACTGAATCAGGATCCGACGGTTCGGACTCCGACCCAGAGGATCACCGTCGAGTCTGTCTCACGGCGTCCAACGATCGAATGGCGAAGACCGGAGACAACTCTCGACCGGGGGATACCGTACCCGGGGACCGTGGGATGTACAGATCCCGAGATCTCATGGACGGGACAGCGCCAATCAGGTGTTCGCAGTGCGGATCCCGGAAGCACACAGAATCTGGATGCTGGAAACATCTGGTCTGTGAGAAGTGTGGCAAGAAAGGTCATCCCGGAGATCATTGCTTCTACGTATGTCGCGGTTGTGGCGAGATTCACGACGTCGCTAAGTGTCCGATGGAAGAATTCTACAACCAGATCCGCCAATGGTTTGATCCAGCCAAGCACAGAGGGATGTTGCCAGAAGTGGCCGAGAAGATGTTAAACTAGGACGCTTGCCGGGTTTGAATCCGGTACGAGCCGAGCGTTCTAGGTATTGCATTTATGCATTTGTGAACAAGATATCGCTAGATCCAGGTAGCAGGACCCTAGATCCAGTCGATAATACACGTGATCTACATGAAGTCTCAGTTGCCAAGATTTCTAGTTTGCGCCAAGTGGATGAATTTGCCAGATCCGAAGTCTCTTCAACCCTGGATCTACAAAGGGGAGAGGCACGTGGTTATTGGGAGAAACGCCAACATGGTCGATGGTTTGAGCCTACCAAGGGTGAGGTCACTGCAGGTCCACCTAAGGTCTGTCAGGTCACTGGATCCCGTGGATCTGAGGATGTTGGATCCATGGATCTGCTAACAGGGGAGACCTGTGGATACTGGAAGTACCATGTCCCAGGAAAGTGGTTCAGACAAGCCAAAGTAGGGGGCAAGATCAACAATGAAAAAGCAATCCTACTCCTAGATAGTGGTGCCGAGGTGTCTATACTACACTGCGCGACAGATCACATCGGACACCCACTTACAGTGCTCTAGCGCCGTCAATACTGCGAGTTAGGCCATACTATTTAGATATATGCGAGTTGTTAACAGTAGAAAAAGCCTAGTAGCGCTAACGAGCGCAGATTCGGCCGCTGAGGGGGACCTCCAATACAACTTTCCTTTTTTAGCTCCACGACAGATCAGATCGGACAGTACAGACTATACAAAAATCAAGCATATTTTAAAGCTGAAAATTTGTGGCTGCAGCGCGTGTACCTTGGCATGTGCATAGGGAAGCAAAAACTCGGACAACGTGTACACATAGTCATCCGAGTTTTGCTTCCCATTCAAAACCACCAGCTGAGACTTTCCCCGCCCACTAAATGCAGCCCAAACCTTTACCGATCCCCACCCTGCTTGCCTTCTCTTGGTCCTTCGGGGAGGTCGGCGTAAGTCCCTCCAATATTGCTGAAAGCCGTCGGGCCCATCAAGGTTCCATTTCTTCTCATCAGAGAAGATAATGGAATCCCAATAGGACCCGGCGTCTTTCAGCAACAGCTTCTCCGTTGCCCACGTAAAGCGTGCGGCCATGTCTTCCGGCTTCCGCGGAAGCGTGTTAACCATTTTCGTGTAGACCAGCCAGTCGACCCTCAAGAGGACGCGCTGGATGGGCCTCACGTGCAGGTCGAGGTCCAACTCGATTTTTTAACTGCACCGCCGAGTGCTCGCCACGCGATGCAGTGCGCACAAGACGCCTGACCTCGCGGTCCGTCAGTGCTGGGGGCGCTCCGCTTCGTTTAGGGGGCTTCGCGGTCTTGCGTGCCTTGGGTGGAGGCTTGGGAGACAGTGCACGGCAGATGGTGTCGGGGCTGCGGCCGAGGCTGCGCGCGATGGCGCGCTTGGGGGCTTTAGCCTCAAAGAGGCCGTCAATCCTCCCCCTCTCTCGCTCGGTTAATGGAGGCTTCTTGGTCTTCGTCATCTTTTAGAATGAGCCATGCACTCCACGCTCATTGCAGCCACCCACCAGGTACACGCGCTGCAGCAACAAATTTTCAGCTTTAAATATACTTGATTTTTGTAAAGTCTGTACTGTCCGATCTGATCTGTCGTGAAGCTGAAAGTGGAAAGTCGTATTGGAGGTCCCCCTCAGCGGCCGAATATGCGCTCGTTAGCGCTACTAGGCTTTTCCTACTGTCAACAACTTGCATATACCTAAATAGTATGGCCTAACTCGCAGTATTGACGGCGATAGAGCACTGTAAGTGGGTGTCCGATGTGATCTGTCGCGCAGTGTAGATACCGCCTTTGCTCGTAAGGTTGGGTGCCAAGTGGATGGGAGTCGGATCGAAGATTGTGTTGGGATTGGTGAAGGCGTGTACCGTACGAATGGGAGAACACGGGTCAAGATCACGTTGGCAGGTTGTTTGGTGTACTGGTTTGATATTTGGGTTGGAGATCTCGCTGGTCAAGACGCCATCCTCGGTATGGATTTCATGGTACCAGCCGGAGTGAGGTTGGATCTGGCGGATGGGACGCTTTGCTTCCCTGACGAGATGCGGATCCAGCTCAGCGGACGGCGACCGTTGTACGGGGCGAAGATGAGGATCATAGGGCGGATAAGACGACCTGGATCGAGCCCGGAGAAACCTGGGAACTGCCAGATCGGCTGAAGTGGGTGGAACATGAGAAACGGTGAGTCGCTCGGGGCGAGATATGGGTGCCTACCGTAATCCAGGGACCAGGTCGATCGCAATACCTCCAGGTCACGAACGTCAGCGACAAGAGACTATTACTGGACCGGATCCAGCTCCTGTTTTAGGTCCTCTTCTGGCGTCGTACTACTTGGATCCCTTCGTGGACCTGACATCTCCAGGGCCAGCGCTTGTTGGATGTTGATCCGGACAGCTGGAGTGGTCATCGCAGCAAAATCTACCTCTCTCAATTCATATAGTACCGCAGCAAACAGTGCGTAATCCTCGATGAACCGACTGTAGTAGTTCAAACTGCCCAAGAAGGATTGCATCGCTCGTAACGACTGTGGGAAGGACAAGTCTGCCAACGAAGACAGGTCCTTAGGATTCGCCTCCGATCCCTCTTGAGACTCGATGACTTAGTAATCCACTTGCGCATCCCCATTAGCTCTTCACCACGCTGATAGAGAGATTCCACTTAGTACACGCCTACAGTAGGAATGTCACTCTCTCGCACAACTGATCCCACGATTCTGCCGGGATTAGAATGTCGTCGATATAAGATCTGCGTCCTAACACAGACGGGGTCCCAGGATCCCCTGGCTCTCCTGCTTCGAATGGATCCACTTCCGTATGATCTTCCCCGAATCCACCCTTTTCGGGTTCCGGTATTCGGTTGAATCCATAGAGGGTGTTATCGATCAGGCGTTGGTAGATCTGGGGTGCGTTCTTCAATTCAAACGGCATCCGGTTCCACTCGAACAGTCCAAACGGTGTGATGAATGCGGATATTGCGCGAGCTCGATCCGTCATAGTCACCATCCAGAAACCACTGGCCATGTCAAGAGAACAGTACCGAGTACTTTATCCAAATCTTCCAATAGCTCATTGATTAGAGGCATCGGATACACCATCAATCGAGTCAGGCCGTTAACTAGCCGGTAATCAATGCACAGACGTATATCCACCCCGTTCTTCTTGATGATGATTACCACCGGAGATGCCCACGGGGACGTTGAGAAACTGATGATTTTGGCTTGCAGCAGGCCCTTAATCAGATCCGATAGTTTTTCTCGGAATTGAGGTGCCACCTTCCGCACCCTTTGAGCGATCGGTTTCGCGTTGCCGACATCGATGTCACATTTGACTCCGCGGGCAGCGGGCGGTAATGCATTACCTTTACCAATCAGCAGATGTCGGCTTTCCCAGATCTTCTGACGTAACCGATCCACTTCCGCGGGTTCGTTCGCCCTGGATCCACTTGGATATCGTCAATCGTGACCTCCTCTGGGGTCAGCGGTACCTCCGGGATCACCGCCAGGCCTTCTCCGAGATCCTCGGCGTGTATATCCCCGCCTTCATGGTAACAGACTTGTTCATCTTCCGGCTTCGTCGGATCCACCATTGGATCCAAGCACCGCGACCACTCTTTCACCTGGCAGTCCTTCTGTCTTCGTGGGATCAGTACCCTGGTATCGGGGAAGGCACCAGTTGGATCTAGTCGTCTCTAGCGAGTTTAAACACGACGGGTCTTGTTTGACTAGTGTTGCCACTCTCGATAAGGATCCAGGCACTTTGTCCCATGAAAAGCTGGGATCCACTTGTGGGTTAGCGGGATCTGGCGACCCGGCTTCCGCTCTCTGCGATCCTCCATTCACCGACCCTGAGTTATATAGGGACCGGCTCTGGGGATCCTCCCCTGTCTTGGATCCAACCTCTACCGCTTGGATCTCAATCCGACGATCCCTCTGTAGGATCTTTCGCGGAGTTGGGTATGAAGGCCGATCCACCAAGGGGCCAGTTGGCTCCGCCGGGGGCTCCCCTTCTCCGAAAGGTTCAACCTCGGTAGTCGCCTCGTACGCTAGATTCTGCCATTCTCTGTAACGACGGGATCCCACTGACACATATCCAGGTCGCCTAGGGATACCGTCCTTCGCCAACCATCGCCCGATCTCCTCATAATGGGTGCGGGACCAAAGGAAAGAGGATCCAATCTGGATAGAGACGACGGATCAGAACTCGGAAAGGGTGGAACCTCGGTGGATCCGAGCTCAACACGCATTCGTGGAGCTGAGGAACAGGATCGCGACCACACCCATCCTCCGTCATTTCGATCCGGAACGTCAACCTACGGTGATAGTTTATGCCAGTGACTGGGCAGTCTCGGCAGCCTTGGTACAAGAACATGAAGGGATCTGTCATCCAGTCACCTTCGTCAGCCGGACGCTAAAGCCAAATGAACTGAACTACGGAGCGGTGGAGAAGGAGATACTCGCGCTCCTGCGCGTGTTGGATCTCAATCACAACCTGCTGGTGGGAAGATCCATCCGGGTCCTGACTCGATGCTCTACGCTAGCTTGGTTGTTCAAGTCGGCCGGTTTACAAGGCCGATTGGGACAGTGGGCAGCTTTACTCTCGCCTTGGACACTGGAGATTGTGAAATGTTCGAAAGGGGAAGACGAGATCCTGGGCGTTTTGGCCGCGAGCATCACACCTCGAGCTAAGATGGATGAAGCGCTGACTAAGATCGCTCCTACGAAAGAACCCAAACGCCGGATCCAGATCCCGATCCCGACGGTACAAGTGGATGAGGATCTGTACGTCCTGAGTTTTGATGGATCCGCTCGCGTACGACGCGGAGGAGGATCATACAGTGCAATACTATGGAGACTGCCCGGATGGGAAGTTGTACGGGCCAGATCCACTTATGCGGAGGGCCTTACCGTCAATGAAGCAGAGTATAACGGACTCCTGCTGGGTTTGGATCTACTAAAGGGACGGGATCCAAAAAGGCTGGTGATTTGTGGGGATTCAAACTTGGTGATCAGACAGGTGCGAGGTGAGATTGACTGCAAGGCCCCGGCCCTAACACTGTTACGGCAGAAAGTGATGGTCCACCTGCGTGGTTGGTTGAATCACGAGTTGGTGCATGTCAAGCGGGATTGGAATGCCAGTGCAGATAGCTTGGCTAGTGCCGCTTTACGGAATCAATGTGGTGTCGAAATCGAGAGAGAGGCCGAGCAACAGGATCTCGTTACGTTGAACCGACTAGATGAGGTGGTGGTGGTTGGATCCGAAAAAAGGACAGTCCAGGATATGGCTGTCACTAGGTCTAGAGGAAGGATTGGATCCAGCCCCCAGATTCTCGATGAAACATTTGTAAAGAGAGTCCGCATTGAGCGGATTCTCAAAGCACAGAACGAAGAAGCGTGGATCTTGGGACTAAAGAAATATCTGGTGGGGGATGTACGAGACCTGAGTCGGGAGGACGTCAAAACCTACAGTATTATCGCTACGGATTATGCAGTGGATCTGAATGACTTGCTCTTCTATTGTCCCCCTACGAAGAGAGGCAACGAGGATTGGGATGGATAGATGAGACTGGTGATGCCGGAAACCTTACAACAGGATGTCCTACATCACTATCACGCTAGTTTAGAAGGTGGACATCAGGGGATTGGTCGGACCTACCAACGGATCCGGGAATGCTTCCACTGGAGGAGACTATTCAAGAGCGTGCAACGATATTTCGGTGAATGTGTGGATTGTGAGACAGGCAAGGGCAGGCCCACAATCGAAGGGGAGTCACCTGGGAATGTCCAAGCGTCTTACCCTTTCCAAATCATAGCCATGGATCACATCCCCTCGTTGCCCAAATCGTTCAAAGGAAACACAGACTTGTTGATCTGGGTGGATCTGTTTACCGGATACGTGATAGCCAAAGCTAGTGCGTCTAGAACTGCACAAACCATTGCCGAATCGTACGAGGAGTGCGTTTTCCGAAGATTTGGGGCTAGTGAGATGATTAAGCATGATCGGGAGCCAGGCTTTATGTCTGATTTCTTTCGAGCTTTCAACCGGATCCTGGGGCAGAGACAGCGGGCAACCATGTCATATCGTCCCCAAGCTAACGGATTGCCGAGCGCATGGTGCAGACGATCACGAGGGCACATAAGATGTATGTCCAGGATTTGGATCAGGGGAATTGGGATGAGTACGCAGAACGACTCCCCTTCGCGATGAACACCGCCCATGACAGGATCCGGGGTGACACCCGATTTTACTTGGTACATTGGATGAGATCCTAAATCCACCCTAGAAGCGGCCATTCCGGTATGTAGCACGAAGAAAAGAAAGAGAGAATTAAGACGATGGCGATACCAAGTCCAGAAATACTACCGGCAAGCCAGATCCCAAGTGAACGAACGGCTGCGGAGTGCGATACAAGATCGAGCGGATCGACACAACGAAGACGCCCGTCCACATCAAATCCAAGTGGGATCGCAGGTGTGGCTTTATTTAGATCGGGTGACGGAAGGGTACGCCCGCAAATTGGCCCATCTATGGCACGGACCGTTCCGGGTGAGCGAAAAAATAGGGGAACATGCGGGGAAGTTGGAAACGGCAGGTACCGAATATCGCTTGTTCCCTGTAGTACACGTATCCAAGCTGAAGTTGGTCAGGGAATATCCGGACCGGCCGCAAACCCGTCTTTCGGTGGATGAATCCGACCGGGTGGATTTCGACGAAGTCCTCCTACCGGAAGATAGTTGAAATGTGGATCTCGAAGCCGACGAGTTCGAAGTCGAGAAGATCACCGACATGAGGTCAGGGAAGCGAACTAGATACGGACGGATTCACCGTTAATTTCTGGTGTATTGGCGTGGATATGACGAACCCAGTTGGGTAGACGAGGCAGATCTGAACTGTAGAGCATTACTCTATGATTTGCTTGCGGGATCGTACGAATCGGAACAGATTCGGCGTGATGCAGTCTCA
>NW_003303737.1:1677991-1719172 GCF_000142945.1 Phytophthora infestans T30-4 | reverse complement strand
GACAAAAATAGTAGAGGTGCAATACACGCAGGCAGAAGCCATAGGGAAATCGGAAAATGAAAATTGGTTGGGTCACAAAATTTGGAAATAAGGGATTAGGTGTGAGTAATGGACCGTCCCAAATTTCGGGTGTCGCAAAATTTAGGAGCCATCTATTGTGAAAAGTCACAGTGCACCCCCAGATATAGCAAATACTATCAGAAAATCAAGAAAATTCCTGTCATGCTATAGTAAGAGCCATTATAAGGCAGCCCAGAGAGTACTAAAGTATATGAAAGGATCAACCAACAAGAGAATGTTACAGACATATTCAAGTAAGGAGGCGTGGATTAGAATAGCTTATGCAAAAAGGCTAGCTCGGCCCGGTTTCCAGTCGCTAGTTACTACTACGAAGCGAATCCACGAAGACTGAAACTGGGGGCGTGGCGTCAAAAAATGATAGGGATCGGGTGGTCTTGGGCTGAACATTGAAGAACTTGCCCACCAAACGCTGGATCTGGTGTCCTGGGTGCTGGCTCGGTTCCCCACGAAACTGGATGCGCCAAGGTTCGGCTTCATCAATCTCTTGCAAGGCCTCCAGTAGGTTCGTGGGTTCTGGGCGATGGAGGTCGGGATCCTCCAAGTTGGCTTGACGGGATACGGATCCCGGAAACCAAGCTACCTTATCCCCGCGTCGGGGAAGGTGCAAGAAAGATGGGTCCAACAAAACATCCACGTCACACCAACCGTCCTGGATCGCCAACACGAGGATCACGAGAACTTTCTTCCAAGCTCGACCGGCATGGCTACGTCGGTTACCACGCTGCTTGTTGAAGTTGAACAACCAGGTCGAACCTCGCAGTTGATTGCGAGAGATAGGGAATCGGTGAGTGCCTTCCCGTATGGCAACTCGGTGCTTGAAAACGAAATCCCGGAATGCACGAACGAACAACCCGAGACGCCCGCGCACGTCACCCCGGAAGCTAACCGGATCCACCAGTGTGGTTGCCAGCGTATCCCACGGGGCAGCATTTTGCAATTCCATCACGTGAGGTCTGGTGATGAGCGAATCCACATAGCTGGCCGTCGGGATGACATCCGCTTTCCGAGGGAATATCCATTCAGCTCGCAATGGCAGCTCAGGAAACAGGACAGTGATCTTCATTGAGATAATGGCGACCCGGTTCAGTTTCTTGGCGGACCAAGGCTCAATGTCTCTGGTGGCGAAGGCCACAAGAGCACGCCGACCAGGAATGAAGGCAGCATCCGGACCAAACGGGGCCACGGGGAGCATCCCTGGCAATGGCAAGTTAGGAGGAGCATGGATCAAGACAGATCCGGGGGACCCGCCACCATGAGGCGATCCCCCTCCACCATCACTATCCGACCCACCGTCACTGTCGACTTGGATCGCGGGTCCCGCAGTGCCGGCTCCGGCTCCGGATGGACCAGCGACTTGCGGGGGCGGTGTCGAGAGGGGCTTCGGATCTGGACTGGGACAAGGCCCGTCGAGTGTCTTCCTCCAAGGCATCATCAGCGGCTCGAGCCTCCTCCGAATCCTCCGGACTTTCATCGTCGTCGTCGTCGTCATCGTCCTCATCGTCCAGAGTGAAGGAATAAGGGCCGGAGGACGGCGTACGCTTCGACGACGATCGGATAGAAGGCCCCGAGCCGTCGGGCCAGTCTGATCCCTCATCCTCGTCATCCTCCGAGCTGCCAAGTCCACAACCAGTGGGAATAACACGTTTGGCTTTTTCTTTCCCGGATCCAGTGCTGGTCGGCGGAGGGCCGGTGGAAGCTGGCTGGGGAACGGCAGGCGTCGTCACCGAATGGCCAGCAGTGGATCCCGACTGTGACGAGCCGGATTGGGCCGTGTACACGACTAACCCCGTCGTAGAAGGGGCAATCGCCGCAGATCCGGCCGAAACCACGGCCCGGGACGACGGCGCGGTGGTGGATCCAGTCTTGGACGTAGATCCCGCCTTAGGCGTAGCGGTGTCTCCGGTTTTAGACGTCTTGGATCCCGATTTTGAAACCGCGACGGATCCAGTTTTGGACGCCTTGGATCCGGCCTTGGATGCCGATCCCGACTTGGATGCCGCGGATTCAGCCTTGGCAGACGATTCAGCCTTGGCAGACGATCCAGACTTGGATCCGGCACCAGACTTCGAGGGGGAGGCGGAAGGTTTGGACGTGGATGTGGATCCAGGCTTGGACATGGATGTGGATCCCGCCTGAGAGGCTGCCTTAGAGGCCGAACTGGTTTTGGGCTTGGCCTTTGGGGAAGCTCGGGCATGCTTGTGAGGACGGGGGATCCAGTGCTAGGAGCGGGAGATGCACTACGCGGTCGTTTCGCAGCCGACGGATCCGCTCCACTCACAGACGGCAGAGAAGCAGAAACGCTGGCAGCAGGAGAGGGCCCAGACAGGGGAGGAAGGGGATCCGAGACAGCGGCTGTCACCAGCGCCAGTCGTCGGCGTGCCAAATCCCGCTCCGATATGCCACGATCGCGCTCCAGAACTAGCTGCTGGTGCTGAACATGAGCAGCAGCGAGTTGATCCCGGAGTTTTACTGCGGTTGCCTCGGCATCCTTTAATTTGTCACCTGGATCGACATTACAGGTGAATATGGGGCTACCAGCGGGGGACAAAAGAGGATCCACGTACTCGTGCGGCGGAGCTTGGATTCCAGCTCCGTTTGCGTTCGCTTGGCATCCGCCCACTCGGTAGCCGCCTTGTCCTGTTGGAGTTCGGTGTCCGCCAACTTCGCTTGGATCTCGTCGCGCAATTGAGTTACACGTACGAATTCTTCGAGCGCGTAATCTCGCCCAGCAGACGCTTTCTCGAGTGACTCCTTGGTATCTTTCAGCTCCTCAGAGAGACGAGCCAGAGCTACATCCGGCGACGAGGGAGGTGGATTTGGCGCGGGGGACCCTCCACGCGCCGACCCTAATGCGGATCCGCCATGGGTGGATCCCACATTGTCGTTAGTTACCACCTCTTCTTGGGTCAGGCGCAACTCGTCACGGAGTCGATCCAAGCTCTCGTCCGCGGCTGCAATAGCAGTCTGGGAATCCTCCAGATCCCGCTCGAGGTCATCGATCCGGGATTGGAGCTGGTGAATCTCAGATCCGGCGAGCGCCATCTCCCAAAGAAGGTGGTCGTTGTCATCTCGCATACCATCTCGCTGACGGGAGGCGCGATCCAGCCGTCCGGTCAAGTCGCGGATCTCGACCGCTTGATCAGCCAACAAGAGTCGTAGGTCCTGCGAACGGGAGGCCGCACGGTGCTCCCACCCCTGGATCTCCATAGCCTGGTCATGGACCTGGGCTCGCAAGGTTTGGAGTTGGGTGGTGTGCAAAGACGCAGCTTGGTCGCTAGCATCTTGGGCCGTCTGGAGCTCCGCCGTCAAGGTTTGCACCCGATCTGAAAGAGCCTGGGCTAGAGTACGCAGATCGGTGGGTGACATTGAAGAAGGGCTGACCGGAGGAGTTGTGGATGGGGCCTTGCCCGGCGATTTGCTGGTACGCTTGGTGGGAGACATGTGTTACGTGGAGGAGGAAGCGGTTGTGGATTCTGGTAGTGCACGTTCTGAACGCTGTTGTGCAGCGCCGACCACGTACAGGAGGCGATTGTGGTGAAGTGCTTTCTCAGAAATAAGAGAATGGGCCTAACGCGGGGTCACTATCCCGAATCAGTGACAATTCCAAGTGATTAGAGAGGATTTGGATTGTCCGGCGCGGATGCAAGTTGCCTGTGGTGGATTAGCCATGACGAGCAGCACCCCGTATGAAACGACGATGGATCCGGTATGAGTGATGCACGGGAAGGCAAGATCCACCAAGACTTATCTCGAATCCACCCTTACCTGAATCCACTTGGGTGGATATGGGATACGCTATGTACGGGTGGATCTAGCAGCCACGGCTAATGAGAAGTCAAGATCCACCGCGAGGTGACCCGGATCCCATACTTCCGAGTTCCGATTCGAAGAGGGAGGATCCCGCATGGAGTGACCTGGACCCAGGACCCAGGAATGATGGATGCAGTGGATCTCGAACTTTCGTGGGACAGTGGAGATCACAGACGGTTGCAAGATGATGTTATATGATTGGAGAGCTCAGATTTATGACGAGTGTACACTTACAATGAAGTGGATCCAAGCAACCTGGATCCGGATGAGTGTACCCATAATAGGGGACCATAATGAATATGCCATGGATCCGGTGGATCTGAAGATAATACAGCTGGGATGATGGGTTAAGGAAAGAAAGGACATGCAGCCGAGCCTGGTAAGCGATATAACAAGTAAAATACATAGAAGGTAGAAATCCAGGCAGGTATAGGCTTAAGTATCAATACAGTCTTCTATTTGCACAGTAACACGCAAGTGCCTTCCTGCCCTCAAGAACCGGAACTACATTGGCCGTACGAGCTCGGAGAAGGTTGGGAATTGCGAATCTAGTGTTGGTAGTGATAACTGGATAATACATTGGCCAGATCCTACAGTGAGCTTTTCCTTTACACGTGCAAATCCGACAGGTTAACCAAATTTACTACTTGGTCGGTTACACCCTAGAAGGTCTCAACTCTCAAGATCCCGTCACAGGAGGCGGAAAGTACGACGTAAAGGAAACGCAAAGGCAAGGGACACACCCGCAAGGCAACCCTTCGGCCAGATCCACGATCTAGGCCCCGGATCCATAAGCTCGAATATTCGCTTAGGATTCGGAACCATCCACGGACGCAGAGTGAAGGTTGTCCACTGCTGCTCCACCCCATCCCCATGTCTCGCCAAGACACTCAAGCTTCACCACTTGAACTCTTAGGAAGTTACCGAGAGAGCAGATCCCGCCCTACCGACGGGTACACAATGTGAGGAAAGCTCAGCAGAACACGGATCATCGGGGGACCCCCTCCGTTAGTCGGTGTCTGGGCGCAGCTGGTAAGGTGGATCCAGCAATCTCGCAGATTAAGCTGATCCCGCTACGCCACATTACGGGGTAAGAGATACCGTCACTAGCTTACACTATAGTGTGGAGGAAGCTCGCAATAGTAAAACCAAGTCTTAGGTTTATGTCAAATTCAACTCTGATTTATTTAGGACCAGGGAGGCTACCCCTGGCCTTGTGTGAACCACTCAAACACATGTCTATACCTGATTGGTCAATAAGTGAGTCTGACTCCTCACTATCAACCAATCAGATGATGACACCTTGGCACACTGCCACTTTACCTACTTATGTAATAACTAAAGAAATATCTACCTACTTTTGTAATTGGAGTTGGGCCCATTACAGTTGAACACTCGGTGCCCTCGTAAAAGGCTTACCCGTGCCTGGCACCCTTCCGCTGTTGGGACCACGAGGATTCATAACACCTATTAGCTTTGCTCGTGCTAGTTGCGTGTTCTTATTTTTACTGGTTGGCCTTTATAAGTGGTTTACAAGGTCCAGTCTGTCCCGGTGCAAGGGCAGAACTGGGGTCTTCAGGTCCGCCCGAACGATCGTTTACTATCCTAGCAGACGTATTGTTGTGGGAGCTTCCTAACTACATTAGTAGCTAGAGCTCACGTGAGAATTCCAACACCACAGTGGCAATAGTAGGCCAAAATGATTCTCCACCCACATGATCACATTTGCTTGTTGCAACTGCAACACCGAGGTCCACCATTTCGCCACTCCCATCTCGACTTTCTCCGACTGGAGATGCAGATCTTTCGCCACCGACAACGCAAACAGAAGCAGCGGCTACAGCCCCAATAACGTCAGGAAAACCGGCGATTTTCTTAGACCCAAAACTAACCCGCTTAATCTCTGCAGGAGTCGATGGCAGCGTATTTTTTTGCTTAGCCATTTTAGAGAACTTGATTAATGTAAACCACAGTACTTGACTTCGACATCGCAAGTACTGTCGCCGCGTTGTCCATGGAGCCTCCACTGGCCAAATACACCACCGTTACGGCAACTCGTTTCGTAAGGTTGTGCTTGGTATTGTGATGGGTCTTGCCAATCCACTGGTTCTGGTCTAACGTGACAATGGCAAGAAAGGTCCGTCTATCACTCGTTTGAAAGATATAGACCCGCTCTATTTGATGGAGACTCTCACGCTTAAGTTTTTTTTCAGTATTTTGCTCCACGTCTGGATACTTTTCATAAAAAAGCGCTCGCCTCGAAGCGATGGACTGCTCAGAACTATTGTTAAGTATCCCAGAGTATTTGAAATGAGCATTAAAAAAGAGCTAAGCAAAGTGTTACAATAAAGTTGTGTTTGCTTCTAGTCAAGAGAAAATAACTCAAGCCTTCAGCCGCATAACTAGCTGTAAAGTTTAACTGGTTTAGTAGCTCAAGTTTTAGCATCTCATAACTTGGACTTTGTTGTATGCTGCATTGGTTCCAGACGACCCCATTCTTTGCCGCGTATGCACAAAATAATCAGATAAGGTACAAAGTTTAAACTACGACTATCAATCCTTGGAACGCTGTAAAATCCAGAGCTTCCCCGCGCAAAGCGCGGCATTAACCCCTCCAAACCGGAAACCAAAGGTCACATTTAAACTGCATCAGCAGCTTAATTAAACTTGGTATTTGTATATAATGGGATAGATGTCGCTCGCTCATAAAAAAAATCGGGATTTGCAAAACTGCGCAGAGCAGCGATTAAACTCCCAAACCTGCATATTGGTAGTAAGGTTTCCACATATAAATTGCATTATGCAGTATAAAATAAAAATAGTCAGGACGACTCCCGAAATATAGGAACAGAACCAGCTCAGTCTACAGCTCTCATTTTTAAATTTTTGAAAACTGAAACTTCCAATACAAATTCCTATAAACAAAGTTGGGGTTTCACCCCTATCAAGTAAGGCAAGCAAATGGCACGAGACGGTTTGTTTTCTGGTCTTTACAAATTCGAAGAGCGCTATATATGTGGACACCACAGCTGTTTGAACACGACTCGACTGGAGCAAAAACGTGAGCCTTGTGATGCACTTTGAGATAAGCTAACACGAGAACAGACATTCGAAGCTACACAGATGTGGATCAAAACTTACGCAGTTTAACTTATCCTGAATATTACGCACCTTAAAGACAAAAATATATGCACGATAGAAGTTACGTATTTGTTTGTCGCCTCTTGGAAGGTGCTGGCGTTGCAGGAGTACCCGGAGTCGATGGAGTACTAGGTGCTTCAGCCGGTTTCTGACGCATACGAATTCCTTTGCCATTTTCGAAAGGGATCAGCTTTTCGTTCATCCACTCCTTGTGCCACACATCCCAACATGTCATAGCGACCCCACGCACTTGTCGACGCGCCCGCATGCAAAGGTAGACTGACCCTTTGTCGCTACAGTCACCACAATAGTATGTAGCTGTTGATGCTCGCTGGGTGTCTGTTCGAAGCAGCGAGCACACCTTGCATGTCCTTTGCCGTCTTTTCCCTTGTGTTCCTTCGTTTCTCCATTTATCTACTTGAAGGGCAGCGTGTCCAATTGACTGGTTTGCACCGACAAGGACCGGTTCATATGCAGGTCTGGCTTGGGGTGGCTGGGTGCCGAATGTGTTGGACTCATACATGTCTGTTGCTTGTAGGCGACACAGCTGAAGGTGGAGTTTCTTCATGTACTTCACGTGGGTAAGTGGTCGTGACTGCTTGTTCTTGTGAATCCCCTTATGGACTATGTATCCATTTACAATAGCCAAGTCAATGAGCCCCAGTGCCAACGACTTATAAAATTTTCTAAAATGGAGTGCACGCTGGAGAGAATGACGCTGCAATCTCAGCTGGTCATGGACATTCACGCCACCCATGTACGCTTGATAATCTTTTACGACTCTGGGACATGGCACTTCCTCTTGCGTGGGACCATTCTGTCGCACCACCCGATCCAGTTCAAGGCTTCCTCCCGTGCTGAGAAAGTGTACAGGGCGAGAATCCCACCAACATATTGCTGACATATTGGCACGAGCTTAGAAGTAGCCACCTTGAACGACCTACGCGTAATCCCGGGTGAACGAGTCTTCTTCTTCTCGACGACATCTTTGCAGTATCCCAAGCGGTTGGTCATGATTGTTCCCACGCAGTCAAACCCCATCAGCAGCAGCTTAAAAGTTAAAGCCACAGAAGTATAGAACCGGTCGATGACGACTAGGCGCATTTCCTGCTTTCTAGCATCCGGGCCAAATCCAGCAAGCAGGTTTCGGACAACAGCACCAAGGCCTGATTTCATGTCGGGCTTGTGGGCGTCGCTAGTGTGCTGTTTCTTACCGCAAGATACTTCAAACCTGCATATATTCAGCACACAAGACACAAAAATGTCAGACAAAACTGCATAATGCACGATAGTAAAAAGCCGCTTCCAAAAAATTCGAACCTGATGCAGTACGCTGTGACTACGCTGCATAGCATGAAGAGCTTGGTGCCCCACTTGTGGGGCTTGTCCTTCATGTAAGCGCGCATTTTATTGAAGGATGATCGAATGGGTAAGACTGCTTCGTCGAACGCCAAGTGTGATGGCGCAACGTATCCATGGAGCAAGGTGCGCTGCAAGACTTCTCACAACTTGCGGATCTTCCAGGCGCGATCTGTTTGGTCCTTGGGGTCGTTGTTTGAGTTGAAATGAAGATTGCGTGAAATTTTTCATGAATCGGTCTCTAGACAGCACTGAGCCGAAACACCCTCGTGTTATAGCGCCCTCATCCGTTGTCTTCCAGTGATTAGCAAGTTTTTCTCTGTTCGGAGCAATTGTCCTTGCCACCAATAGTCCAACAAACTGGCACAGTTCGTGTGGTAAGATAGGCTTCATGCCTTCCAACTCGTGCTGAATATCTCGCCTTGTCTTTCTTGGTAACTGCGTGTTCAACCTTCGCTTCCGGCGATATCGCTAAAATGTTTCGTCAATACGACGTGGTAGCATCTCCCGGTGATGCTCCGTGACTGGTTGGTGGGGACTCGTTGAGAAGTATCCTGAGCTCGAGTTCTTGCTTCTGCTGCTTCGATATCAGCAGCGTAGTTTTAATCTAAAAAGTAAAAGCAGGTTCAGTTAGAAACTACCTGTAGAGTTTTCGTCAATTAATTGCTTTTGGGACGCTCGGTACTTCCTTATATAAGCTGCATCATGGTCCCGTTTACACTGCTTTGACGTGGCCTGCCTGGTAGGTATTTCACCACAACCTGAACGAGCAATGGTAATCGAAGTAGCAGAGACGTTATAGCGTCGAATAGATACTTGTTCACGAGACGCCCTCATGTTTTCTTTTTGCCGGCGTTTCATCTGCTCGGCAGGCGATAGCGTGTCACCAGACGGAGTGTCGACCCCACGTTTAGACATGACCAACAAGTCTAAAGAGAAAATGCGCTGTATTGTGAGAGCTCACGACGAGCACGTTAGTGTTAGATACTGCAACCCGGCAGCAAACATTTGCTCAACATTCAGCTTACATTCCATGTGAGCCACACCAACCGGGTTACCGGTACGCAGTACCGTGGAAATAATCTGTCCATTATAGACTCCGTACCTAAAGGTATAAAAATTCCCAGTACATGTATACATTATACATGTACTGGAAATTTTTATATTATTATACTATAATACTGAGTATAAACCCATGTTGCATGTCGCACATTTACGGAATCTCTATGGATGGTCAAAGATTGAGCTTCGAATTGACCTAATCACAATGCCTTTCGAAAGGATATTTTTCTGACATTTGGCTTACTGAAACCAAGATAATTTGTCAATCGCGCACCAAAATAGCTGGCGACAACGTCAACTGCTACATGATCTGCATAGCTCGTCCGTTGCATTGCGGCCTGCCATTCCTCCTTCCTCCCTCCGTGCACCAACCCGATAAACCATCATGAGCTTGGCACTGCGTCGTCTCCGCCCCGCCATGCCCTCGGTCGGCAAGGCCCGCCAAATGCATGGCCTAGTGCCGTCCGCTCCTCCAGCAACTGCCTCCTCCACTCCGATCTTGATTCAGCGTCGTAAAAGCACGGCAGCCGAGAGCGCCGCAACAATTGCCCGATCTGAGGCCACACGAGGCCCGCGTTGCAGCCCTGGGCTTGTGGTCTTCGATAAGGACGGCACGCTCATCGACTTCACGCTCATGTGGGGGGGCTGGATTGAGTCCCAAGCCTGGAAGGTCGAGATGACCACCAGCCTTCCCGTGCGGGAAAAACTCTTTGCCGCCATGGGTTACGATTGGATTAGCCGCTCTATTAAGTCCAAGGGTGCGCTGTGTTGCACGCCCATGGGCGAGCTCTACAAGCTCGCGGTCCGCGTAGTGGTAGCTGAAGGCATGAACCAGTCCCAGGCCGACGAGGTCATTAAGAAGTGCTGGAGTATGCCTGACCCCGTACTCACCAGCCGCCCGCTCGCCAACATCCCCGCGCTCTTCCGCACAATCAAGAAGATGGAGATGAAGATCGCCGTCTGCACCACAGACGACCGCCAGCCCACGATCGACACGCTCGAGCACCTGGGTGTCTCTGACATGGTGGACGCTCTGGCCTGTGGGGACGACGGACTGCCCGCCAAGCCAGCAGGTGAGCAAATCTGGACTATCTGCCAACAACTCAGCGTGGAACCGCACAATACCATCATGGTAGGCGACACGTCCACGGACATGCTACTGGGTAAGAACGCAGGTTGCGGTCTGTCCATCGGCGTGCTAGGAGGTGCCTCCTCGCTTGATGATCTGGCGGAAGATGCCGATGTGCTCGTGCCTTCCATTGACCGAGTTATCAAGGTTCTCTTCCAGTACGGCCAGCAGGCTCAGCGCTTTGGTGAAGCCACGAGAAACGTCTAATTTTTCTTTTCTTTAGAAATACTACGTTCAGTCTGGCAGAAACGACGGGATAGAATCAGCCCGATTAAATCTC
Organism: Phytophthora infestans T30-4; assembly: GCF_000142945.1. Taxonomy (NCBI): domain Eukaryota; phylum Oomycota; class Peronosporomycetes; order Peronosporales; family Peronosporaceae; genus Phytophthora; species Phytophthora infestans. Next base: position 1,708,310 of record NW_003303737.1, on the reverse strand, counting down.
CGTTTTTCTTTGGCTTCGACAATCTCTAACTTCCCCTACGACAGCGCAACGAGCACGACCGCCATATTATCTAGACTTCCGCGAACATATCCCTCTGTAAGCATGTTGGCCGCTATATCATCCAAAGAGTGTCTGTCGCCGCCTCCCGCTGTTCCACGTGAACTCTTTTCGGCGAGAAACCGCACGACGTCGTCATTGGTCATAGTTTCCCACAATCCGTCACTAGCGATCACCAAAAGTCCACCAGAAGAGGACTTGCCAAGCTGCGCATGGAAGACTGATGGCTCTGCTGTCACGAATTTCCGCAAATGCCGATCACCCAGGCTGCGAGAAACAGCGAGCTGCCCAACCACTCGCCAGAGACCAGAAAAATTCACGAATCCCCCACTTGATTCGATTCGCGAGCGCTCGCCAGAGTCATTCGGACAATGATCCATACTCAGAGGCAAAATTTCACCTGGTTTTGCCTCTCGACGTTTGTCATTTGGTTGCTCCGACATACGAGGTAACCAAGCTAACGCACGAGAGTCGCCTACATTGGCACTGACGACCCGATGCTCCCGTCGACAGTGTAGCGCCACGGTCAAAGTGCACCCCGAGAAATACTCGCCAACTGATGTTGTGCTGTTTGCGGATTTGCCAGTATTTGTCGATTCCAGTTTGTCATCGCTCGCATGTTCATCGAGGGAGTGGAGGAAGCATTCATGTAGTTCCAGGAACGTCTGACGCAGCGCAAACTTTTCGGCCAGCTCACGCTCGGCAGATGTGTTCGCGGCCTCACCCATCGAATCATCATTTGTCTTGGAAATTACCGCAAAGTGTCGACATAATACACGAGGCAGATTCTCCACAACGAAAGCAGCCGCTGCAGAGCCTAGATGCCCATCCACTACGGCGTAGAGGTCAAATCCAAGAGTCTCGGTGCCGTCTCGTCGAGTTTCGCATCTTTGATTTAGTTGCTGTTCCGTGAGAACCAAAACGAAGTCCTCCATGTACTTCTTCCGACCTTGAAACATTGCAATACCCACTGCAGGATGTTGTGGGTATTGCATGTACAAAGGTCCTGCTTCGGTCCGGATCGCACCAGAAATATGAGAGGCCTCAAACTTGCAGAAGCTCGAGTCTGTATCGTGTCGACGTGCATGAACGTGTTGTTCGCAACTCTGAGCGGTGGAAAACACACGGCCACACTTCGGACAGGCGAAGTGGTCTGGAAGCTCGTACCTGGCACGAACCACAGAAGCGAACATGCTTTCTCTTGCTCTTTGTGCCTCGAGGTAGCTTTCGTGTAGCAATAGCTCCTGCTTCGTCGCGAATCGGCGACCAGACTCCTTGCAAACGTATGCTCCTTGAAAGAATGCGTGCTGTAGAGCTCTCTTGGCTGTGATACGCTCCGACGGATGCCATTGAAGCAGACGCCATATTAAGTCTAGTCCCCACAAGTCCTCTAGTCCCCGCTTTAGCGGATCTCGCTCGACAACAGTTTGATTGAACCGTCCAAAGTGGCAGCTCTCACTCACAAGCGCATATTTGTCCCATAACGAGCGTAGTTGTCGTGAGCCTGCCTGGAAGATGCAGAATTCTCGAGTAAGAACATGCAGCAAGTAGGCCTTCGTTCGCCACCTGGACTCTGTATCCTCCCTGCTGCTGTGCCTTCCACGTCCATTGTGTCGCTGGTGTCGTTGCTGAGCATCCAGAATCACGTCGAGTTTTGCTCTTTCGCGAGGTGAGATCAAAAACACTTGCGGAGAACCCAAAACTATCTCCAAGAAAACGACGCCTACAGACCAGAGATCATAAGCCTCGGGGGCTGTGTAATCGTACGGCTGGCCGCTATCGCTAAACAGGACTTCTGGAGGCTGGTACTCCCGAGTTTCTTCAGCTTGAGAGGGTCCGGCAAACTCGGGCGATTCACCACCAGCTGCATATAAGTTATTCAACGTGTAGTCGTCCACAGCAGAGCCAAAGTCTGCTAACTTCACAAGCGGAATTGGTGGCACTGCAGAGGTTGATGAAGGTGGAATTGAAACCAGGATGTTCGATGGTTTGATGTCGCGATGTGTGATGCCACGTGCATGCAGAGCTGCTACGCCTTGAAGCAGTTGACGCATAATCTCTCTCAGGACGTTTTCACCTCTGGAATCGGTGCGGAGTTTCTCCCAGAAACGCGATGGTTGCAGCACAACGCCAGCGCTGCCATCACTGTGTCCATCTGCACCATTTACAACCTCCAGCTTCTCGTACAGATACTGCCGTAGAGACTTTCCTTCATCATAGAAAATGAGCCAGAGCTCGGGCGTCATTCGGGGGTGCAAGGGGTCTTCCTTACTCCTCGCCAGTTTAGCTGGTCGGAAGAAATACTCCACGAACCGCGTGACATGGCGCTCACCATGCAGCAACGCTCCAAAATGGGCTTCACGCTGCCCCATCTGCGCCATGCTCTCTCCTAACTCGAGGAACAGCCTCTTGAGAACAAAATACTCTTCTCTATCTCCATATCTCCTTACTGCTCTCCATACTTCCCCATGAGATCCCGCGTCGAATCTTTTTTTGAGGCGATAGCGCGAGTTCACATATATCCGTTCCGCCTCCTCCGTCACGTATTGATACTCGAGCATGGCGCCTTCAGGACTGTTTCTTCGGTCCTCAAAGCCTGAAAGAGAGTCTGTAGACTGCGGTGGGGGCAGCGGTGGAACGGGGAACCGCTGAGAAGCCGAAGCAGCGCCTGGTAGAGGGCATACAGGCGCTGAGGGGATGTGCAATGTGTCTCCTTCACTTCGCGACATGGTCCAGTGCACGATCTCCATCTTGTCTCGAGACTGCATGGGCCACTGGGTATGATGCGTTTGCTGATGCTTACACACGCCTAATAGCCCCGAACGCTCCACCAATTCGTAGCCCCTAACTGTCAATCCTGGACGCAGCGGGTCGCTCACGGCTGCGCACGCCATGGCATCGTCGGAGGCTCGACGAGAAACTTTCGCCACTTGACTGAACCAAGAACGATCTGTCAGCAGCTTACGAGATGTGACATCAGCCACAGGCCTTTCCAGCGCTAGGGCCACCGACTGCAGCAATAGAAGCAGTAGCAACAGCATTCAGGAGGTCAGATTTCGATGTGCGATAGGCAGAAATAAGGGAGGAAAAATTCGTAAAAATGTAGACTCTAAGTGTGTTTTCCGGTATGCCGAAATGTGGGATCGGTAATTCGATCTGAGACATGTATTTCAAATATTCAAAGAAATCGAATTTATAAAAATTTGAGTGCCATTCATTTGTAAGAAGGATTCGCGTGGGGAAGAGTAAATGGTACGGAAACTTGTTCCGTTTGTTAGACTGCCTATACTGACGTGTGACGTGCCGGGGCTATACGGCAGAGTGAACGCGAAGAAGATCCCGATGGGCAGGTGGAGCGGGGTCACATCCTTCTCCAAGGTCGAGATCGTCTATTAAACCTTCGCGCTAGCCGCGAGAACCTCGAGAGAACCAGAGAGCTGCCAAATTCTCAACCGCTCCGGCAAGCGACGCAATCTGCTGCGATAAAGCTAGTGGAGGAAGTTCTGAACGAAGAGGCCGTGAAGGCTCAGGTACAGCAAATGCGTGCGGAGTACGCAGCAAAGCACGGGCCCTCGAAAATGATGCCAAGGGAGCGGGCTACGGCACCACCGCAACGTCATACGAATCGCATTAGCCAGCGCGTTTGTCGACAAGGACGTTTCTCCGAGAATGAGGTGGTGGAAGAAGATGAAGAAACGCGGCTACAAAAATCATGTCGTTCGCCAGTTGATGATGTAGCTGCAGCGCGACAGTTTTTCGAGCTGAGTGGCTCGTCATCAGACGAGGGCTCGCCCGTACCTTTTGTCGCCACACAATTGCCGCTACTTGGAAGCGAACTGAAGTATCTGACGGATAATACGGTGCTGGAAGCCCCAGATCGGGCCCAATTTGAGAAATCTAAAGACTCACAATTCGAGAAACCCGATGAAGCACAGTTCGGGATACGTGAAAGCGCGCACTTCGGGATACCTGATAGCAAACATTGCGAGAATTTAGATGACGTCAATTTGGATATACCGGAAAACTACGGCAACTGCAGCGACGGTGTTTTGAACGGCTTCCCTTCGAGGTGGAGCTCTTGGAAACAATTTCATGACGGACTTAAATCGTTTAGTGCCCGGACCAACCAGTGTTTTATTATTCGATCGTCATAGACCGTGAAAAAAAGGAATATGCAGATGAATGACGGTATTCGACACTTTCCAATTGCATGGAAGCATTACTTCAAAACGCTAGTGTGTACGCACGGACACAAGCAACGACCACGCGGCAAAGGAATCCGAGTCCACAGATCGGTGCGCTACACAGGTTGTACCGCGAAGGTACACGCTCTGTTATCGAGTATGGGAACACGACACTACATTTACGTTTGCAGTTCTGGACTCACAACCACAACCTGAGTAGCACGCTATGGGACTATTACGTAGCCAATCGAACAATTCAAGATCCCGCGCTACTCGCCACAGTTTCTGACATGCGCGCTGCCGGTTCCTCGCCTAAAGGAATTCTTGCTTGGATCCGCAAACAGACAGGTTATCTACGTAGAGGCTGACTAATTCCACAAATTACTTAATATTTTTGTGTGTGATTTTATTTACATATAGGGAAGAAAACGAAGCTCAAAGATGTGCATAACATGCTGCAGGATCTTAAACATGCAGCAAAGGGGTCAACTACAGACGTTGAAAGAACCGAAAGCGTGCTACGTGAGTTTACGAAGCAGGACGAGGGGAACACGGCAAAGATATTCGTGGACACCACCAGAGAGGTGGCTGTAGCGGTGGTCTTTCAATCGTCTGGGATGAAAAGACTTTTCGAAGCTTTTCCTGAAGTTGTAATGGTAGATACAACTCACGACACAAACACGAACGCATACAAGCTTTTCAGCTTTGTTGTGCATGACTGTTTTGGAAAGGTACACTAGTAATGTTTATATGGAATCATTTCGACAGTTAACGAACCTATTTGATGTTTGCGTAGGGTCAGTACGCTCAACACGCATTGGTTGAACGGGAAACCAAAGAAAATCTCCGTCTGGTTCTCCATACATTCAGAAAGAACAATCCCGGCTACAAAAACGTGAAAGTGCCGATGACAGATAAAGCTTTCCACGAGAAGGAGGTTCTAGCTGAGGTTTTCGAGGGAACTCGTCAACTACTTTGTCAGTTATACGTGCAGCAGTGGTTCGCTAAGCAAGTGGGGAAGTTAGTTGTCGGAGCTACGGAGACAAAGGCTATAATTGAGACGTCTATGGCTCAATTGATAGACGCCGCGAGTACCAGCGAGTACGATAACCAGAGAGCTTTCCTTCTGGACCTACTTGGAGGAGACACGCAACACAGGCTGTGGAAATTGTTCATTAACAACTGGGATAACATGCAAGAGCAGTGGGTCCGATATAAGCGTGGTAACATACCCCACCTTCGAAACAACACCAACAATCGGCTTGAATCAAAGTGGGGAAAGCTCAAACAGTTGATCAGATCGGACTACGGGATTGATGAGTTGGTCTCCGCGCTTATAATGATACAAGAATGGGCCGAAGACGAATACGTGGAGGAGTACAATAATGCAGGGTCAAGACCTCCAATGGACGAGCATCAGGAGCTGGCTCATCTTGGCGTCGTTATAAGCTCGTTCGCTTTCGATCTTATGAAATCTGAATTCATGTACGCATCGTCGGGTGACGCTGATTACGCCTTCACACATCACGACAACCGAGTGATCATGCAGAGTCGCCGCTCTGGAAAAAGCTACGATCTCGATTTACAGGTAAAACTATATAATTCTTTGATTTTCAGAGATTGCTAAGTGTGTACAGATCGGGATACCTAAATGTAAAACGAGCGACAACTGTACTAACGACTACCCTGCTGTTGCTTTTATAGAGCTACAAGTGCGACTGCGCGTTTGCCCAAACGCTTCTGCTCCCGTGTCATCACGCAATGTACTACAGGAAGTTCAACGGGAACGAGAGCATTCTTCCACCACTCTCTCTTATTTGCCCCCGATGGTTGCGATCCCATCCAGCGAATGACATTACGAATGGACCAGTCTTGCGGGGGAAATTCGAGTACCACAGCGTGATGGCTAAGAACCACGACAAGAAGCAATTCCCTAGTTCGACCTCGCTGCCAAAATCTGTCAAGTTTTCAAATGCAAAGATACTGGGTGAAGAAGTCGTGGCGCTACTAGCGCTCCAGCCAACACCCACGTTTAGTACGGGCATGCAATGGCTTACACTTTTCCGGGACGCCGTTCGAACTGGAACATTGGAGGATTTCGTCGGAATAACTGTCGCTCCAAACTCGCCAGATGCTGAAAGAGAACACGATGAAGCAAAACCCGCAACGTCAAGCTCCGGCTCAAAAATGAAAGAGCAATCGAACGGAAAGCTCGGAAAACGTAAGTACGCTTTCACGAAGCCAGTGCAAAACAAAAAACTGTCAAGAAAGGCCCAGACTAAAATAACGCGTATTCAGCGAAAGATTGGCGTGCGCACCCTGGCAAAATTGTGCAAGGACCAAAAAAGCAAGCCGGCAGTGACTCCCATAATGCTCGACTGTCTACTGTCTGGAAATTATTGCTACAACGCGGTATCGGAGAAACTATCTTTGTTGGATTTACCGGTATGCGAAGTAAAGGGCAATGCCACGATTCGATTTCTCGAGGACAGACAGCGGTTAACAATTGACGATGTGACTCACCGATTACCTGCGGATAAAATAACACACGCGTTGTCAATCCTGCCGCTAACGAACGTCGAGAAGTACGTGGCGGTGTGGGAGGAATACGGAGACGTCACCCGAGAACAACTTATGTTCCTAGAGCGATATGGAGACGCAAAAAATCAGATTGAGGATGTTGAACATACACTAGAATGGATTGAGGATGTAAAAGGGAAGGCTACCGCTGTTGAAGAGGTTCCTGTCATGTTTTGGGAGCCACTTCAGGAGAGAAGGGTACGTTGACTTATTGCACACGGTTACTGCTACGAGAAGTTATGCGAGATTGGATACGTGCTGACGTCAGTAATTTTTATCATAATACGTTTCGCAGGACTACATTCTACAGCAAATTAAGGAGTTACCCCTTCGTTTATTCTCCGTTGGAAAAGTGGCTATCGATGGATACCGTTTGCTCAGCTTTCGACGAAACCAATGGCTCAGCACGACAGCCATGATAACAACGATGAAAGTGTTGGCTGAGAAGTACACTGACGTCGGTGTGGTGAGTCCCTCCTTTCGCGAGCCGAAGGAACCCGACCGAAAGAGAATAGTCGCAAATGCTTATAAGGCATTCACACCCACCAAGAGCAAGTTGATTGGGGCGCTAAACTACGATGGAGCACACTGGGTAGCCTTCTTCATTGACGTGGGGAATCGGGTCTGCATACTCTTTGATCCACTACAAGAGGATATGAACTACGCAAAAATTAAAGCAAGCATCAAGGAAGTGGTGGAGCCTCTGTTGCCTGTAAATACCGAGCTGACGTACGACAACTACACATCGTGCTTTCAGCAGGACAACGACAACTGTGGATTGTGGTGCCTCATTGTTCTTGAGCTAAGTTTAACTGGTATGCCATGGCACAAGGGATTGTACAAGCTGGTCCCGTATCTGCGACTGCGTTTCCTGAGCCTGTGCTTGGGCTACGTTGAGGAAAAGCGATAATGCTGAGTGTGGAATCTCGTATTGAATTGCGACTTAAACTTTTCATCGTACTCCATTCATGAATGCTTCCTTTTGCTTTTGTTTCACTAAAATGTCTGCATTTACTTGCTCAACCTGTACAGTAACGCTCGTTGAGATCTACATTAACTGAATTCGCAGAATTTGCTCTGTGCATTCCTAAAGAAGACCATTCTGTTGGTATACGTTTTTTTATTGCGTGGCTGCTGTGAGTGGTGTAGCCGTAAGTGTATGCGCTGTTGTTTTGAGTGCTGTAGCCGTTGCTTCGTCTCGGTAATAATGAAAATGATTTCGTGTTCTGTTTTATCGCGGTGCTGTGGTATCTGCTGCTACGGTGTTGTACTGTGAAGGTGTTGCTGTGAGTTCTGCAGATTTCTCTTTTTTTAGAGACGTGATGTTGTTAGAGTGCAGCCCTCTTTGGCAAAGCACGGCCAAGATAAAAAACACGATCTGCTGTTTCGTGTTTTTTTTCGGTATCTCTAGCAAGAGCCAATAAGGGAGACTGGCGCGACTATTGATATCCATAAACTAAAAGAGACCGAAAAATGGTTGACAAATGAGTTGTTTTAGTTGACGTGACTGGTGGCAAAGTGAGGAGTCGAAGGCGACGTCGTTTCGCCCTCCTCGCCCTTTTTGCCTGCCCCCCCCCCCATCGTTTCCTTCTGACGCTGACGCACACTTTGTTATCTGTATACTTTCAAATAATAGCCAAAACTTGGCACTCATCCATCCACCCCGCCCAAATTGTCTTCGTCGCGCCTTCATCCGCCGCTTCTTCGGTGCTTACTCCGTTTTGTGTCGCTGCCTATTCTTCATCTTCCATCCATTTACCTGTTTTGATTTTCTCTTGCTTTTCTTCTTGTGTATACCGTAGCTGCTACCGGTCGAACGGGAGCGCGTCGAGAGTTCTTTCTCGGCTGAGGTTGGTGTGGCGTGCGTTGCCTAGCTGACCTGGCTTTCTCTATTGCAATGCATCATCCATCCATCACACAGACCCACACCAAGCTCTAGGACGCGTCCTGCTTTTCATCGTCGTCCTCTTCGTCCGACAGCACCACATCTAATGACTCTACTACGTTTGACGCCGACAGCCGGACAGCCATCGACAAGTTCGCCTCACTAGAATTGTTCGCCTCCTCATCAGGATCCGACTCCTCCGTCTTCGCACTACCGTCCAGTACTTTTCCGTCCGAGGCAAGTGCTGACGATGTCGTTGCGACGTCGTCACTGTCGTACCCCATGTTGTAGTACATGGTGTACGTTTCCTGTGCCTTCTGCTGGATCAGCGTATTCCAGTGCCCTGTTACCGCTCGTTGCAAGAATGGCTTGATCACGTCGAACATGCCTTGGCCCAGCTTCTCGTACTCGTTCATGATGCGCAAGCACGACGGGGAGCTCCAGCACGAAATAGCACGCTCTGCTACCTGGAACTGGTCGCTGACCATGCACTGGCCTAGTCTCCGCGCCAATTTGGGCGAGATCAAGTCGAAATCCGACTCTGCTAGCACATGCTCCAGCATTTCCTCAAACTCGACGATAAAGATGACCTCCTTGAATGAGTTACCCACCGGCCAGAACTTTATCAAGCCCCGGACGATCGGAGTGAAAAGCGTGTGGTCCTTGGACACATACTGAATCATGCAGTATGCGAGCTGTTGGTGATACGAGATGAAGGCTGGCGTAGAGTGCAGTGGGATCAGCGCCTTCTCCAGCAGCACCACGTGCTCTTGCTTGATCGGACACGCGAAGCCATTAACGATACTGCCCAGGATCTCGAGCAGCTCCGCCACGCCGTAGTGGTTCGACGTCTCATAAATATACTCGTAGAACGTATTGGCAATTTCCTTGCGAATGGCCGACCGCCGCTGCGTGAGTTTATAGTACAGTCGATGAAGCACTCCCTTCAGCACCTGTCGCTCCTTGAACGACGGCGTCTTGAATAGATTCACGAGCTGCGCGATAAACCTCAAAGGGAAAAACTCCTTGCGCACGTGCTTCTCTAATTTGTCAATATGCTCAATGGCCTTCAACAGTAGATCGTAACAAGCTGAGAGTAGTCCCCACTGCTGCTCCTCCGTCGTGTATTCCGAATATTTGTCCATCGGGTTCTCTAGCATACCCACTTCTTCGGCGCTGGGTTCTTCCACAAAGATATTGCCAGGCGACGTCGATTGCAGTCGAGGGAAGGGTCGGAAAATGTAGCAACCCACGACATGCAGTAGTTCGACGAAAAGCTGCGGGTCATCTAGGATCATCGGAAAGGAATCGCAGTAGCTGTTCAGGTCGCACAGTGTCGTCAATCGCTTCTCGTTCAAATCAAAGAGCTCCACCGCTGTGTACCCTGAATCCTCCTTTCGGGGCATGCAAAACGCCACTTTCTGGCGAAAGTAAAAGGTACGTTTGTACGGTACGGCATCCTCCAGCGCAGGCGTATTAAACAGCGTTTCCAGTGGTTCAGTCACCAGTAGCATTTTGCGGTCTGCCGTCGTGGGCATTGCGGCTGATGTCAAACTGCTCATCCAGACGCTCAGATCTGCCTCGCTCTTAGCCATCAGGTAGATAGGACGGTATCCCTGCAGAAATCACGAGCAACAGTGTTGTCAACACTCCAGACTGATACAACCCCGCGTGAAATCCCGCTTGAAACGCACCGGATGGCAGATCTCAAAGCAATTCTGACGCTTGAACCGAGCAGAGTCGATTGGAGTAATTCGTACCCCCTGAAGTGGGATGACGCCACGCGGATACGAATCCTCACCCGACTGTACGGCATAGCAAGCAGTATAAAAAAAGTAAAGTCAGTGTCGACAGGTATCCTCCCCCTTTTTGCTTCATTCATTCGCAGTCTTACCGTGCCGGACACATAGTAGAAGAGCGAGTGTCCTTTAAGCACCATGAGACGCTTCTTCCACGTCTTGAAGTGGTTGGCCTGTTTAATGAGCACGCCCGACTTGGAGATGGGCGCCTGGAAATCGTCCAAGTAGCTCTGGACACCTTCGGTCGGGCTTGCGGCCGCGCCGTTGCTCAGCTGCTGGTTAGAAAAGGGCACAATGAGGCTCGGGCGTTTCGACAGAAGACTCTGGTGCGGATCACTAGCGGTAGCACGTGGGTCATCGCGCGAGAATGGCATGTGGCCGTTAAAGCTGTGGTGTTTGACGAAGTTCTGAAGGCCGCCGCCTCCTCCGCTGTGGCCGCTTCCCGTGGTAGCACCGTCGCTAGGGCTGCTCTGGTTGTATCCACTGCTGGTCCCGCTACTCGTGCTGTCGCTGCGTTGCGCCTTCTCGTGGCGGTTGGATGCCAGTTGCCGTGACGAGCTGCCGATGGACGAGTACATTTTGCGGAAGAAGCCACTCTTTTCGCCCTTGTCCCCGCGCTGCGCCATGGTCGATCGCTTGCTACCTGTGCCTGGAGCTGGGTGTCTCTCAGCGGGGGGAGGCGCGTAGTGGGCCGGCTGACCTGCAGGACGTCTAAGACTCTGACTCCTTCCCTCTCTTCCGGCAGAGCGAGCGCCGTGTCGTATGACTGCGGTACACGACGCGTATGATTGAAATATTGAATTTTGGAATTTCGTGGAGTTTTTTTTTCTCGAAAAGCACCTCGACTGACTCCTTTTTGGGTGTACCGTAAAGAAGATCGAGTTAGAGTACAGAGAAGGAATCCACAAAAGAGACACACGAATAGACAACGAAATGGACTTATCGTCGGCGAGGTACACTGCAGTTGGGGCAGTCGAACACAGTGCACGAAACACCGCAAAATGGTTACTGGTACCCCGATCCCTGCACTTCATACTGAGACCAAGTACGCGCACAAGGCGCGCGCGTCGTTGCATCGATGAAAGCGTGGCAAGAGCACTGTGCCTGTGTCAGCGGGAGGGGGCCTCTCCTCGTTATGAGGCGAGCCGCTCGCGAAATAACGTGGCGGATGTATCAGCTTTCTTGGTGTGAGATAAAGGAAAAGCACGAACTGTTCGTAGCTCTCGTTTCTCCGAGCCGGTAGCGCATTCGTTCCTAAATTTCAGGCCCTGATATGGCAGTGCGGCGGCAAGCTTTGTAGTGCACGAAAGCAAGAATCCGTGCCGTTGAAGAAAAACCAAATACAATTTGCAATAAGCACAGGCAGCTCCAAGTTATAAAGGCCTTGGGTTAAAAAAAAATGCTAGGTGCCGAATGTAGTAAATATATCGATAGATCATCTATTAGATGTACACGTGTATTCATCAGCCTGCAACAGTTGGACCTTGTGTGGGAAAGCCTCCGACGAGTAACGTCAAGTGAAACTGCTACACGATCAAGGATTCGTGTGGACCTTGTGTGGGAAAGCCTCCGACGAGTAACGTCAAGTGAAACTGCTACACGATCAAGGATTCGTGGGCGGGCGAGAAGAAGTTCTTCTCAGATTCATGCTTTTTCACGAAACGGCGTGGTCATTACGAACTTGTTAATGTATTACTACGTAGTAATACATGTACATGATGAAGCCCTTTTAAACTTTAAGGGTAAGTAAATGTAAGTGTCCGATCCTATTAAGCCAAGTTAAAGTGCCCCTACTGGTGTCCGATACTATTAGTACGGGTTGTAGTATTTGAAAAAAAAGCTCACCACTGCCGTACGAAGCAATATCGCAAGTCTTACCCTGCATCAGAGCCCTTCGTACTCAGAGTATTTACTGGACAGGACCTGAGGTCGAGTGCAAGTCAAGTGCGTCTCCGACAAAGCAACGCGCAATGAGAACGATCACTACAAAATAATCTATTTTAGAAAGTCGCCGTGGCGGTTTCCCGCGTAAATTCCTCCTCGCCGGAATAAATAGTTAACGGCACTGCTCCGTCGCATTTGAGGAATGGCAGTAGCGTCTGTTGCTTCATTTCCCAAGTTCTCAGCGAACGATCGCCATGGCGTCTTTCCTAAAAGCAGAGATGCCGGCAAGCGCATCCAGCCCAGCGCGGTCAGAGGACAAGGCGGTGCTCATGCGCGGCGGTCGAGGCAGGGGTCGCAGAATGCGCATCATTTCGAAGTACAAGCTACCACGCATGAATAATAGCGAGCGCGGCAAATTTTACCGCCAAAAGTACCGCGAATACGAAGACCAACTGGATCGAGATGTGCAGCGTCTGCAAGGCGAGGTAAACGAGGTGCAGCGATTACTAGAGCTGCGCCAGATCCTGCTGCATCGATATCCATGCGTTGGTTTTGATGGAGTGCGAGTAGCTACCCAGGTCGTGTACGAAGGTTTGATCCGACTCCACGAGCGTTGGGTATCAATAGACCGAGGAGCAGCATCACCTACTCCCAGCCTGGCGGAATTGGATTCCGACGAGATTCGATCAGCAGAACATACCTTAGAGCGATTGCAGCTCTATCCGTCGCAATCCGAGCACTTCATTGCGCGACATCAGAACAGTTCGACCCCATTGATGTTCAAGTTGCAATCGATCGAGATTCAAGGTGGCAATGACAGCAGAATCGTTGTAGCAAACGGCCGTCTGTACGTCCGGTACCAGCCGGCAGACCTCGATGAGCTCTTCCCTGTCACCCGGCACAATAAGCAATTTGCTGCTCGACTCTTGGCTAGAGAGGTCGCGTATGATTGCACTTATCGTTTCCACACTGCGGCTCCGTTGGACGTTAGTGAATTACTGTTTGTTAGTGTCGACGTGGATGCTGTTGGCGGGCTGCTGGCCGTGATCCCCAGTCTTCAGTGCGTCCAAGCACTCCTCAATTCGGATTATGGCGGTGACGTGACCGAGGAAACCACCGCCGGATCTAGAATAAGAAGCGCCATTTTCTATGAACGCTCCCCTGCACTTTTAGCAACTGCAATCCGTGTTGTGGACGAGCAAGAGTACTCTTCACCGCCCCGACCAATGGCACTGGCGTTCATTTTGAGCTAATACTACATGTACTACTGTACGTTAAACTTTTTGATGCTATTTACTACGTCGTAGTACATGGTACTTGAACTTCCTTGCTCAATCACAAGTACTACATGTACATTATAACGTTCAAGTAGTCATTGTATTTATTTGTACATGTAATAATACTGTAGTACTTTAATAATACACTGAAAGCTTATACGGGATGATCCAACAGCACCGTCAGCTTAGATAATTAATGACAAACTCGCTCATACCGGTACGCGGTAGCTCTGCATGGACTGGAACGGCGTCTCCTGCACTTCCTTCGGCGAATTCTTGTGACGCGCGCTACCGTTGAACAAGGATTCGATGTCTTCGAGAAGAATACCAGTGGTCTCCGGACACATGTAGTACACGAACACGCCGCTAACAACACAAGTACCAGCGAACAAAAAGAACACGCCGTTGATGTTCAAAGACGGGAAAAGTTTGACCACCCAGGTCATGACGACGCCCATGAGCCAGTTGGCCATTGTGGAGAGCGAAACGGCTATAGATCGCACGTTAAGTGGGAAGATCTCGGCTGGGTAGATCCAGCAGACCGGCCCCCACGAGATAGCGAAGTTGAAAACGAAGAACGACGTGGCTACGATAATAGCGTACCCTGAGGTCTTGGTACAGCCAGCACTCTCGGTGTTGCCATCACAACCAAGCGTGAAAAGAATAGCAGACACCAAGTGTCCAACTACCATGCCCACAGCACCAATCAACAGCAACTGCCGACGGCCATACAAGTCTACCCACCGCATGGCTGGGATGGTGCTGACAAAGTTCACGATCGACAGGATCAGCACCGACAAGATACCATCACCCACGACATCCTTGAAAATAAGACCGCCGTAGGTGAAGACGGGATTGATACCTGTGGCCTGTTGCAGTACCTGAAGCAGCATGGCGATGATCACGCGTTTAAGCACCGATGGCTCCATAAGTTCCTTGTATCCTCCTGGTTGTCCTTCTCTCGCAATCTGTGCACCGATGGCTCGTAGCTCCCGCCCAATTTTCCGTGTCTGCCTAAGTTGTTTCAGCACCGCGGAAGCTGCATCCTTGCCCTTGTGCAGATATGTCCAGCGTGGACTCTCCGGTACGAAGAAGATGCCGAGCATGACGACGATTGGCGCTGCCATGGCCACCCCATTGGTGATTCTCCAGCCGCGCTCATGGTTCTCAATGATCTGGTTGACAATATTAGCACAGAGCAGTCCTGTGACGACTGTCATCTGCATAAAGCCCGAGAGGAAGCCTCGCAGCTCCTTGGGGGCCATCTCCGCTCCGAACAGCGGCAGTGAAAATGAAGAGTTGCCGACGCCCATTCCTTGAATAAATCGCGCGATGAGTAACGAGCCGTGTGCCTGACTGGGGCAAAAGGCGAGCCACGACGTGCCGAGACAGAAGAGCGAGCCGGCTTGAAATATGGTGAGGCGGCGGCCGAACTTGTCTGCGATCCACCCACCGATGATGGCACCAACCATGCAGCCGATGTTATACGTCATGTTGTACCACAATGTATAGTCCACCCAGCGCTGCGGCAGCTCCGCGGTGGCTCTCGTGCAGTCCGTCATCGTTTGCCCGTGCCAGCCGACGCAGAAGTCATTGAGGAACGACTCCATGACCAACACACCACCCGTCACACCCTGATCGTAGCCGAAGAAGATACCACCTAGTGACGCGAATATGCACACAATGATGGCGTACGTGCGGTTTCCCTCCGTAGGCGTCAGGTCCTGGCGCCCTTGGTCGTCGTAAAAGTTCATCGCGACGCCCACCATGGTGATCTGCTATGGCCGTGCGTGGCTGACGCCGAGTCTGATTTCGTTTGTATTCTGAGCGTACTCCTGCCCGGATTGAAGGCCAGTCGAAACGCCCACCTGCCTGTATTCGCTACAGGTCGATCGCAGCATACGACTAAAAGCGAAATGACGAGCAGCCAGAGCACGTCGTGATAAACATGGTACAGTACTTTTAGCCTGCTACAGTGGATATCCCGCGTCAATGTATTGAGTCTAACTTTTCTGAACACAATATTTTTTTCACCAATTCAGTGCTGTGATATCAAGTGAGCCTGTTATAAATAATGTCGACACGCAGCTGCAATGTCACGATTTAAGAAGTTCAAGTCTCGGTTTAAGGCCGCTGCAGCAATAGTTTTTGTAGATTTGGTCTGCTTGTTCGTATTATCATCATCTGTAAAGAAAGGTTTTGCACAGGTGCAACCCTAACCAACATAAGGTCTTTAAGGCCTTCCAAATTATTATAAACCTGGGAGCCGACATTTTATTTGGGAGTGAATCGTGCACCCATCTGGAGATATGAATTTTGATTGGCCTTTCTTACCACAAACTTTACCTCATCCGTAGCGTAGTATACGTCGTATACCTGTGCCATATACCGTTTGAATCGTACACCCCTCGTTTGAATCGTGTCCCTTTGAATCGAGTACCCCCTTCCCCCTAGCCATTCGAAATTCTGGGCGGGAAAATGGACGTACGCCCGCGATCGGCTCAGAAGCGCCGGCAGCATGCTGCTGCGAGTGACGAGAGCGACGACAGTAACGAAGACGACTGGACTGCGCCGTCTGAGGCCTCGCGCTCGGCATCGTCTGGAACCTCCAGCCAAGTGGACACGCTCAGTGACAGCAGCAACCACGTGAATCTCCTGTCTGGTCTATCTGAAGAGCCGCACCCTCTCCAGCGCACGCAGTTTAACTCATGGTAGTCGTTCCATGCCTATTTGAACGAGTACAGCGCGCAAACGTACCAGGTACATCAAGTGTGTTGTTTAATAAAAATGGAGAGTATTAATGTTGAGTATGTTAGAGTTTTCGCGTCCGGACGAACAACAAGGTCGAGGAGCGCAACAAGAAGATAAAGAAGGCGAACTCACGAGCGCCTCTGATCCCGCTAGAGTGGGGTATGTGTAACAAGACGCTGGTTTGTACGCACGCTGGCACGCTCAAGTCTCGGGGCAAGGGCAAACGTGCGCGACAGGAGTCACGCGCAACGAAGTGCAGAGCGCAGGTAAGTGGCTAGATGGGCTCAGATGGGCTCCGATGGGTTTCATTTGGGTGTTGATTGGCACAGATGGGTAACGCGTGCCCGAAATCAACTAATGCATCTGTATGTATGCCAGATCAACGCATGCGTCCGTGTGATTAACAACAAGTCCGACGACCCCAAATTTGCCCTGTGCGTGACAACTGCAAAGCTAGCGCACAACCACAGGCTCGACCGGATGACCCATCAGCAGTACGCGTCCGTGCGCACTGCTCCTTCAACTCGTGTGGTGGATACGGTTGACATTCTTAGCAAGGCAGGGGCTAAAAAGAAACGGATCCTCGAGTACATCCTCGAGAATGCGGACAACAGTGTGGAGATTCGTGACGTGCATAATCTCGTCCGCAAGCTGAAAGAGAGAGAAACTGCAGGGACGACGAGCAAGGTGCGGCTGAAGACATGGCTGACAGAGTTCAGAGAGGAGCCCGGTAACATAGGACGCATCTTCGTGGATAACCGCGGAGATAAGGTATGATGGCGCTCGTCTGTGAATAATATGGTGGTCTAAATTAACGCACCTCTTGTTCTCGGTTGTGTTTAGAAAGTGGCAACATGTATTGTTCTTCAGACCAAGCGCATGCGTGAGATGTTTTACCGCTTTTTTGAAGTGATGCTAATCAACGCGACGCACGGCACTAATTCATCCAAGTACAAGATTTTTTCCTTTATGGTGCACGACGCGAAGACACCATGACCACGTTGATGACCAAACTTTTCGGCTCAGATCCAACGAGGATCCTAGGAAATGCAAACTTGGTCAGCGTGAATCTAGGCAGTGACGTCGTGGTGGATCGCGACGGTCTCGAAGCGCTCTTCTTAGGTGCGTCCATGGAGCGCGCGATGATCCCGGTCAACTGCAACGGCAACCACTGGAGCTCGATCATGGTCGACTTCACAGAGCATAAACTATTCTACTACGACCCGATGGATTTAAGCTACAAGGTGGGGCTTCGTGCTGCTACACAAGTGATCAAGTCAATGGTTCCATCTTTGCAGTCGCGCACTGGCCGTGTCCAACCGTACACAAGCACGCTCGGCGTCCAGACCGACAGCTACAACTGCGGCATCTATATTCTGACCACCTTCGAAATTTTTAGCGGCGCGGACTCGCCTGGGTTCGTCGACAAAACAAACCTCCAGCACCTGCGCTACCGATACCTTAGTATGTGCACGTAAAAATTGCTTTGAGAAGATTTTAATGTCATGCGAACCTTTGTTCAATGCTGGATGGGTGCGCCTGCTTGAAATTCCGACAGTCTTACTTGTGACCCAAACGCTAATATACTCGGTAGCAATCATAATGACAATGTGTGGCGATGTGGTAATGTGGGCTGACAGAGAGAGGACCATCCTTTATTGCAGGCAGGTTCACTTCCGAAAATACAGATTACACACGTATATCTCGACAACTCATCAACAACCTGATGGGCTCAGATGGGCACCAAGTGGTCGTGGATGGGTGTCAGATGGGTACGGGTGGTCACAAATGGGCACGATGGGTCGTCTCTGATTCCCTCAGATGGGTGCAGCAATACGTGCCTTTTTATTTTTATCTGGGTGGTTCCGCCTTCGAGATGGTACATTTACCGAAGAGAAACATTTTTAACATGACGAAACGGGTTTGTTTTTCTCAATACCGGGTACAGTATGCCCCTGACCTGACCGTCCGTGACCGAACCCTCGCCAGAAAGCACATGTCCGCCAAAACGAAGGACAAAACACGGATGGCAATAGCATATACGTGCAACGCAGACGGCTATTAATACCACCTTTATTTATTGGCAAGTCAAAAAAAACTCGCGGGTTTAAAAAGGATACTGAGGAGAATCTGAATTACACCAACAGCGCCAAGGCATGGATGTCACGGGAGATTTTTGCCAAGTGGTTCAAAGATGTCGACACAAAGCTCAGGACACAGCACTGCAAGTGTTTGTTGATCATCGACAATGCAAGCGCTCACGGAGGCTATGACGCTGATACAATTACAAATGTCGAAGTGGTGTTCCTACCGCCAAGTACTACTAGTAAGCAGCAGTCTCTTGACGCTGAAAAATTGCTGTGTTCAAGCAGCGTTACCGGCGTCGTCATATCCAGTACGATCTTGGTCAGCTTGAAGCCGACCCAGCGATGATATGTCGATAGCGACCAAGTTATACAAGGTTGACGTTCGCCAAGCGCTGGTATGGAGCATCGACTGCTGTAATTCCATGATATTTCCGATACTTGTTAAGTTCTAGAAACACACTGGTCTACTCGATTACTATGCTTGTGAATACATTGAGCCAGAGGAGGAGGACTCCGTAATCGACGAGCTAACTAAAATGTTGTCACGCTTACATGCGTCCGATCCGATGTCGATGGAAGAGCTGCTGGATTCACCAGATGAAAGCGTGAACGACGACCCCACTGATAAAGATTTCTACAAAATCGAAATGGAGGACGTTCCCGCGAGTGGTAAGTCGACGGGTGATTGCGAGGATAGAGGAGGCGAAGAAAAGAATGATGATGTAGCGCTTGATTCTCCGGATATTAAGGAGCACCTCAAGTGGATGCAAAGCTGCTTATTCGAGCAGATTAACGTGCGTATCGGATAGAAGTATACAGGGGTTTATTTAGTACGATACAGACAAAGCTGCGAAACGAGCAAAGCAGTGTTGAGCCCGGCAGTGAAGCCAGCACCAGGGGGATGCGACAGGCAATCCCCGTATGGGCTGGATAGTACCGAGTGAGACATATTAACATAAGTGTATATGCATATCTATGTAGTCTACGGTACTCGGACCGGTGATTGGTGGAGGTGGTGAGGAGTAGCTTCCCACTTCTTCTTTTGCTTTGTTCTGAGCACAGCTGTAAGAATAGCAATAGGTTGAGGAATAGGGGTGAATTAAGAAATTAGTAGACCAATAAGGTTTTATTTACTTAAACATTTCAAATAAAGGTCACTAAGGCAAGCCAGGAATGACTAGCAACAGTGAAAGCAATATGCTGAATAGGCTCGTTTTTCCAAAAGAGTGCGGCAGTTCGGTGTATGTAAAGACTTAATCATCGGCCACTTGAGTCTAAAGAGTGCGGTACAAGCGCGCGAGGCGATGCTAAAAGGTCAGGAAAACCCAGCGCCTAAGTACGAGGATTTACTGGTGACCAGTTGCGAGGTAACCGGTCCAATGGAGTTTGACGAGGACCCAGAAAAGAAGCGATTCTATGACTGGCAAATGGTGGTCCTTAGTCATCAGGACAGCTATGTCCGTAGCTTGCTAAGTCAGACTATACCCCGAGGGTATTTGGAATCACTAAGAGTTTCGTTTAGCGACGAGGACTTGCCGGTTGCAGGGAAGCGACTTGATGCTCACTATGAGCAGTCCAATCCTCCGGGCTCACGGCATGGTTGCACTGATTACTGAGTTTATTGAGGCACTGGCGATGGACTTTGCTTTGGTGGGAGAACTCATTGTTCGTGTGAAGAAGACATGGAATCGTATTATTCGGCAGTCACGGCAGAACCTGCAGGGTGTGACGGTGATACCAAATCAGGATGCGGCCGTGAAGTTCCTGTCACTGTTCCCAACCCAATACTGGGGATTCCATTGGATTACAGCAGCGAGGGTTTCCACCTGAATAAGGTCGAAGCGTTGCTACGCAATGTTTTCATGGATAGGAGCCGGGGTCAAATTGACGCTTTGCTAGCCCAGACGGTTCCAGTGAGCTATGCGGCATCCAACAATCCGTTGGACAAGTGCAAGGCGCAGGTAGACGAGCCCAAGAAGAAAGAGGCGAGTGCTACTACTGTGATGGTCGGTTCAATCGGGATAGTGAATCTCACTACAAGGCCAACTGTCCCAAAAGAGCAAAGGATCGAAGCCAAGGATTAATGCGTAGCTCGATCTTTGTGAAAGGAAAGAGTGTCGATGCCCCATCCAACTCAGTGGGAGTCGCTCATGTGAAGGAGGAAAAGAAGGGGAAGAAGAAGGCCAAGGCTAAGCGAGAACAGATCCCAGCCGATGTGACCTTACTACAGCCGATTAGTAAGCCGAATATTGTCGTGGCGGTGAACGCCACACAATCAAGCGGCGGTTCGACACTGACGGCGGAACAAGCCAAAATGGATACGGATGAGCTGATGACATCGCCTTCGGTATCTCCCACCCCACCATCATCATTGTCGTTAAAGCGGCATGAGCGACGATGAGGATGACTACGAGAATTTCGTGAAGGGAACTGCTCTTTCGCATACTACGAAGGTGACGGAAGCTTCTGGATATACGGTAAGAAATATGTACTCAGGGCTGATGCAAAGAGACGTGGCTAACATAACACGTTCTGATTGGGTGCTATACTCGGGCTGTGGTTACGGTCTAACGGCGGACGCATCGCTGCTTGTGCGCAATCAGGCAAGCAAGGAGTTTAGTTTCACATTTGGAGAAGAGACTAAACTCAGTAATACATGTTGGCTCAGTTCAGCTCAAGTTTTTGGGTCCTGAAGGAATCAAACCATTTCGTTCTGATAACATGACACTGGTACCAAATGCAATGGTTAACATACTCAGCGAGTTATGGATGAAGCAAAAGTAGATGCCAGATAGTAGAGAGCCAGAGGAGGGTACAAATTTGTCCAATGGCGGTACCAGCTGGCGGCTGTTGCATTGAATGGTGCGTGGGTCGCACACTAAGTGACAGGCAAATTAACTGCTCGGCAGAAAAAGGCAAGTCAGTAAAGGCGCTGCATGTCTTAGGAAATACACAAGTGGAAACCACGTTGAAAGAATGACACATTAAATTGGGTCATCTGAGCAAAGAAAAGCTTATTGAGGTCATGAGCAGGAATCTGATCTTAGGAGTGTCCAATTTCAGTAGGGCGGTACTGAGTAAAGCACCATTTCTTCTGTCATGCGTGCACTGAAATGAAGATGCGCAGAATGAGTTATGGGAATATGGCTGGAGCCAGAGACAGTCAACCAATAAGCACGATCTACATGGATACGAACGGACCAATGCGGACGCTTGGTGTGTATGGTACTATCGGATCAATAAGATTCTTTCTCAGCATCTTAATGATCAGACATTATGGCGTTGGACTTATGTCCTTCGCAAAAAAAGGAGGTGCAACTCGAGGTGAAAGAGTTGTTTCTACCACTTGAACTGGAAGGAAAGTTCACAATTCGGAGGATTCGATCATACGGTGGTACTGAATTGGTGAATACGGCCCTAAAATAATTTTGCACGGAGCAGGGGATGACGTTTCAGACGTCAAATCCATATACGCCAGAAGAAAACGGAGCGGCTGGGAGAAATCATCTGACGAAAATGGCCAATGTGCGGTGCGCACTCAGAGATGCAAACCTGCCGGTGAAGTGGTGGCCTGAGGCACTAAAGTACAAGGCATATGTGCAGAATTGCACGCTATGAGCAGGCTGAAAAATAAGACACCCTACGAGTTAGTAAAAGGTGTGAGTCCCGATGCAAAAATTGTACAGGTTTGGGGCTGTGTGTGCTTTGCATACCTGCCAGAAGCTGTCCGAAAGGATAAAAAGCTGTCAGCTCGAGCTATAAATTACAAGTTTCTTGTGAGCTCTAAGGATACAAAGGGGTATCGTCTTCTAGACGTATACAATAACAAATACATAGTAGCCAAAACGGTTACGTTTGACACAGAAAACTGTGCAAACATCATCACACGGTCATTCGGTACAAAGCCCGGTAAGCTAACCGCTGCGGAGAATGATGATATATATTTGCTAGTTACAGCTCCACGGAGCAAAGGAAAAGCACCACAAGTGTTTCACGGAGATAGCAGCGAGCACCCGTTGCAGGAGACAGTGGGAGTCAAGAGCCGTAGTCGGTAGAGGTGGGAGCTAAGAGCAGATCTGGTAAGAGAACATCTAGAAGTGGTACAAGGGAAGTATGACCTCAACTGAGAAGTAAAAGCCCGGTGATATTTTGAAGACTGCATATGTTCTTAAGCGCACATTGACAAGGTCATTGCGGTCGATAGCATTGTCATTAGGATATTAGCTCCTCAAAGTGTTAGGGAAGCGCTAACATGACCGCAAAGGAAACAGTGGCATCCACCACTTGATTCGGAGTATCCGTCTTTACAGGAAAACGGAACGTGGAAGCTCACTAGATTACCACCAGGGCACATGCACTGTCATGTCACTGGGAGCTTGCGGTGAAGTACAGTGCAGATGTCGTACTAAAGCTCGATTGGTTGCGCAAGGAAACCATCAGGAAATGGGTTAGAGTGCGATAAAATGTATGCACCGGTAGCTCGATTTGAGTCGCTTCGACTCGTGTTGGCAATAGGAATCATATTGGATTGCCATATCTATCAGATGGGTGTGCACAGGGCCTTTCCCAATGGGTATATGGACGGAAAGCAAAAGGTGTATATGCACCAGCCTCCAAGGTATAAACAAGCAGGTCGTGAAGGGCTAGTTTGTGAGCGTAAGAAGAGTATCTATGGGCTTAAGCAAGCACCAAAGATCTGGTACAATGTCCTCCACCGATTTTTCACAGGACTTGGTTTTGTCCGATGCAATAAGAAGTACTGCATCTATGTCCAAAACGTAAGAGAGCATTGGATCATTGTGGCGGTCTATGAGGATGACCTAACAAATATGTATCCCGCCATGGGACTGATCAACCAGTTGACGGCAGATCTATCCGAAAGATTTAGGATGAAAGATCTGGGTGGCAGCCATTATATACTGAAGATGGAAGTCCGTCGGAATAGGGAAAGAAAGACGATGACACGCAGCTAGGAAAGTGCTGAAATACTTGAAAGAGACGTCAACGTACGGTCTACTTCTCGATGGAACTTCGAGAACGGTGACGTTTTAGGTGTACACAGATGCAAGCTTCGCGTGTCAGCCCAAAGAACGTAAATCAGTTACAGGGTATGTAATCTCCATGGCAGGCAGCAGTGTATCATGGTGTAGCAGTAAGCAAGGCTCAGTGTCTATTTCTACTGCAGAGGCAGAACTCATCGTACTTATCGAAGGAGTAAAGAAAAACGAGAGGCTTTCGTATGTGTAAAGGGAGATGGGGTTCCCGCAGGAAAAGGCAGTACACGTATGGTATGACGGTAAGGCGGTCATAAGTACAGTAAAGAATCCTGGAAATCACAAAATTCGATACTTGTTTACAGGAGACCTCGTGGAAGAGGGGAGGGAGGGCTAAAGATTCAGTACTGCTCGACTAGCGACATGGCATTCTGACTAAAGCTCTACCTACAAGACAGTTCATTAAGCTGAGAGAACTGATTGGGGTCAATGACCTAAAGACTACTGACGACACTCAGTGGGAGTGTTGAGCCCGGCCCTGAAGCCAGCACCAGGAGGATGCAACAGGCTATCCCCGTATGGGCTGGATAGTACCGGGTGAGACATTTTAACATAAGTATATATGCCTATTGAGGTTTCTATATAGTCTACGGTCCTCTGACCGGTGATTGGTGGAGGAACCCCTCTGTAATCGAGGCACACACAGGTAGATGAAGAGAGGTAGCATGGTGCGGACTAGCCCCCCCCCCTCCACACACACACACACACTTCTTCTTTTGCTTCGGTCTGAGCACAACTGTGAGGATAGCTAAAGGTTGAGGAATTGGGGTCAACTAAAAAATTAAAAAGCCAATGAGTTTTCACTTACTTTAGCAAGCAGGGGGGGGAGGGTACAAGTAGCAAGTGTGCTTGCTTGCCTACTTTGGACATGCTGCACAATGGTGGCTCTCTATAGTATAGCACCTCAGAGCAGTTCATTTGGTAATTTTGTATTTCATATTCAGAGGGAGGGTGAGAGGTAGTCTTATCTTAAGGTTGCATACTACAAGACTTCGGAACCGATATTTTATTCTTGTCGGAGGGTCTTCCATGAGCAGGGATTACTACCGAAGAGCTCGTCTGTACGAGGTTTTCAGCCTTGCCGAGGCAAAGAGTTGCAGCAACTTGCTAATGACTTTAGCACAACGAACGCAGGGGTGCTTAAGTGTATATCGAGGTGTTGTCAGATGGCATGCTGGAGTCGTGAATGCAACCTCACGAATACTTGGTACAATTCTCGTTTGGAAGTAAGATGTGGTTTAACTCCTCGACAGCGATCAGCAAAATCTGAGAGAAAATATGGATCCGACTTCCCAACAGCGTCCAGACACCGACTAACGGAGGAATCCCAGGATGATTCGTCATCTGCTGGATTTTCCTCACCTTGTGTGACGGGGCTCTGTCACACGGTTGCCATCACATCGGTCCCCCCGATACGTGGCGGAATCATTGTATTGTGGCCGATCATGGAATAACCCCGATCAGGAATGTATCTGGATTATGGGTACACTTGGATCCTGACGATATTCAAAATCGAGCCTAGATCACCTAGATCTCCCACTCACTCACTCGATCCTCGAATCTCACGACAGCCAGATCTCGGATCTTTCTTGCGGTCTTACACTTTAGCCCGAGTCAGCATCGTCGCTCCCCGTTCAAATCGTTTCAGCTTCTGTTCCGATCCGTCATCTCTGGATCCAGATCGTCCTGCTCGGATCAATAGTGTCATTTATCCAGAATAATGTCTGAATGTCACTTTTTTGTTTTGTTATTGCTTGAAAAGTACTTCACCAAAATATTGCCAGCAGTGGTCTTGTCAACGGTACTCTAATTGGCTATGTGGACAAGAAGAGTCAAGCTAGCTACAGCTGAAATGACTGCAGAATATTCTCCATATTGCCGTCGTTCAAACACTGCCACGTAGTGGCTCGACCCGAATACACAGCCATCCCAGACAATGTCAAAATGAAGAAGCCCATAAATGTACTTCTTCAATGCTGTCCCTAAAGACATGTACGTTCTAGCTATCTTGGGTGAGATCGTGGGCACAGCTGCACATTTAGCAACCTTCGGGTTGTCGAGAAATCTGAAGGGGGGATCGCATGAGACAAAATGATTTGACCTCTACGGCCACTGCGTCAAAGCCAAACGATAGCCTTTATTTCGCGACCGGTTTGATCGGGTAGTGCTCACATGCTTGCGCTTTGCCCCAATACCTCACCGACCTCAATGTCTCCAGTGTCCACCACGGACACCTGCGCTTCTCATCGCGCAAGCATTGGTCGACTCTTCCAAGCCGTTTCCATACTTGCCCTTATACGTATATCACCAAACGTTGCAGTACAATTTCATCGGCGAGTTCGACAGGCCTTCTTTCGGCATGAAAAAGAACGGTCGCACCAGCCGAAGTGAGGGGCCAACTAAATTTTGGGTTCCCGCTGGCAAATACAAGACAAATGCAGACACTCGATTTTTTGCGGTAAAAATACCACTATTAGTATCTCACGCTTTTAGTTTACTCGGCAGATTACTACCGACAAGAGAAAATCCCCACTCGAAGAGTCGCCGAATATGGCTGTACTTGCCCGTGCCGCCAGTTAAAAGAACGTGAGGCTAAGAGTCGCTAGTTCTAAAGGTGCCGCTTGCAATTCTAAGATCCGAGAAATGCGTTACCGTTTAGATTGTTATTTAAAAAAATTCTGGACGTGTGATTGACCAAGCTCGCTGCTTACCGTTGGCTAGTAAATAACCGTACTAAGCTGAGATGGACGGTTCGAACGACACGCAAGAAATTAATAGATTTATTGCAATTTTCTTAATTGAAGGTGGCCAAGCTCTGCGTCACTTAGATTTCGTATGACACCTTTTTGTTTTGTCAGGTCTAATAAATTACCAGGTTTATTTCATGGAAAAACATACCTCCTGTCAGATCCTTCCGCGGTGTATTTCGAGACCCTAATTAAAGGTACCGCATTACTTAAACTTTTATCACGACGAATTGTGTGGTGAGACCACCTCTTCGTCTCATCAAACTTTTCTAATCTGACTTTTAAGTAGCAACGTGATTTAAAAACATGACTGAAGTTCGCTATTCCCAAATGTCGTGTTCCAGCAGCCGTTTTGGTGTGCATTAAACAGATTTGTAATATCTTTAATTTCCGGTTATTTCTATTTGCCCAAGTCCGATTGTAAACCAAAATAATGGCAACCTTAAACCGTCCAATGGGCGGTTTATACCGTAAAGTGGTGGGGTGCCTGCTACATGGGACAGATTACCTGCAATAAATAACATAGACAAGACTTGTAACTTTAACAAATTTATTTCGTGGTCGTAATGACGTTTACGCAAGCAGCCTAATAGGGTCACATTGACCCAAGTATGGCAGATAGGGCCAACTTTGACGTAAAACACTCTGTCAAGCAACTGGGGCGGCAAAATACATTTGGTATGTTCTCTGTAATTTCTTTCAGACCTAAGTGAACGCCTACAAAAAAAATCACCCAACATAGATGCAGCAGATATGACAAGCCATAAGACGGAATAGAATTCGAGAGGCACGCCAACAAAAAAAAATCACCCAACATAGATGCAGCAGATATGACAAGCCATAAGACGGAATAGAATTCGAAAGGCACGAAATCGTTTCGATAAAACCTACCCCTAAGTGTATGCGATATACCCATATTAATCGTAAAGCTTGAAGTTTGTATTCAATATGCTGACCATCACTCTTGACGCCGATGGTATGTCCGGGAAAAACTATGGAGCTCGAGCGTTGGGCGTGGTCACGGGGCCCGTGACGGGCACTCTCCACCTGGGGTGGAGAATTTCGCCTCACCCCTGATTGGTCAACTTGCCTAAAATACAACAACACAATTGGAGACAAAACCTCATTTTTGTCTCCACCTATAGGAGGCAGAAACACCTGGAGAACGAAGAGAAGTATATAAATTGCTTAATTTATGTGTTAGAATAAAATATTCATTTAATCAATTTCTTGTAGTTCTCCCTGGGAACTCTTCGCTCGTAACTTACTAACTTATGTAGTACAAGTTGTACGTCTCCGGCTGCACATACTGGTCTCTGTTTCCGGTATTTTGGCATCAAAAATCGCAGCTTGAACGCAGGATAGGCACTCAAAACCTGACATCGGGAGGGTCTAGTGTATGCTTGGAAGCGCTCTAGCTCCCTTTCCACGCCATCATCTCCCTTGGCAAAACGCGCTGTTTCTTCCTGCGACACTAGAAAGACACCGACCACCAGTCGTCATGAAGCGAAGCTGATGGTCGAGAAAGCATCGTAAGCCGCGCCTTGGCACTGCGCGTTCGCAGGGGTGAAATCGAAACTGTCTCTGGGGCAAAGAGAACCCTCGGGTGTGATTGGCAAAAACTCATCTCCAGGTGGAGACGGGTAATTACCTCGACCGCATGGGAGACATTATCCTGTTTATATCCAGGTAAAGAGCCCCCGCGACCACGCCCTAAGCGAGCTCGTATTGTAATATGCCACCAAGAAGAAAAATGAAGACTGATAGGATCTAGTGTTAGCCTCTAGCTTGCTGTAGCCTGACCAACACTCACGGACTTCATCCTAGCTTCTCAGCACTTTTGTCATCCGCAGGTCTCGTATGCAGATCCCAACACACCCTTCTCGAAGTCCAGGTCTTCAACTTGCAAACCAGCCTTCGATCTGCCAAAAACCGCTTCTGTAGCTACTGCAACCCACCAGTAGTTACTTCTATCAATCCGGTGGTATGCGCAGATACAGCACAGATGCATACCAGTAACCTTGTGGTATACGTAGAAGCAGCACAGGCGTAAACCATGACCGGCACGAGATATTGTCGATACCAGCCAATTGCAGTAGCGCGCCTTGTTCAAAGCCTTGGTGAACAAGTCAGCGGGGCTGACCTCACCCTTCACTTTGTGCAGTTCAAGTGCACTTCTCTGCAATCGTTCACGCACGTAGTGCCACCGCAGCTTAATGGATTGCGTTCATCTGCTGTAGGTAGAATTTGTGGCCATTACTTGAGCAGCCTGATTGTCGAAGCTAAATTGTGATTTGATTGCATGATTCGGTAGAATCTCTTGCAAAATGTTGCTCTCGGCTAGAGCCTCCATGCGCGTCTCACACGCAGCAACGAACTCTACTTCGGCTATCGCCAACGCGATTATCGACGTCTCGACATTTAAGCGACAACGCCATCTGCCAAGGTGAATATGAAACCAGTGGTGCTCTTTCGCTGCTCAGGATCGTTGGCCCAGTCGCTATCGCAATATCCTTCCAGAACTAGCTCGTTAGCAGCACACTGTCGTCTCGAATATGTGATCCTGTGTTCCGATGCACCAGCCAAGTAGCGTAGCACTCTCTTGATAGCACCAACATGCTTCGCGGAAGGCTTCGCAACAAAGCGACTCAACTGTCTTAATACAAAGACTAAATCTGGTCTTGTACTGGCTGCCAGGTACATTAGCATTCCAACTGGTTCTCGGTATGGAAAACTGGTCTCCTGTTTTTCACCATCTTCTACTGGATTCAGTCGAACGTTCACTATCGGGAGTCGTTACTGCAACCTATCTACGATTACACGACAAAGCGCTGAGAGCAACCTACGACTCTCCTGGGTTGCTGGGTAATTTATCATGGTTTATATTACGTAAAAAATCACAAGAGTCGAATTTTTAAATGTTGTGATAACTATGTTCGAGTAAGTACGAATTTCTAACTTTGTTCGAGTAAGTACGGATCCCACGGTCCCCCCGTTTTAAAGTAAAGAAAGCGGGAGTGGAGGCCGCAGCCCCGGCGAGGATGTCGGCAAAGGGAGCGCCAGCGAAAGGAGAAGACGGCTCTACAGATGGAGGTACGGGTTCAAGTCATCGTGGTACTCGTGCTGCTTCCGCCACCTGACGATATTTTGTTTGCTTATAGAACGTCGTGCTGGTTTACGATACCACAAGCCAGTCGACTACGTCCGCGCTGCTCAAGGGTTCACCACGGACCCTGTGGACGATGATATGTATATCGATGACCCGTCAGCCACCCAAGCGGATGTGATGAATGAAGATGCTGACATGGAGGGTCTGGTGAACGAGGACGAGGTCTACGACGCAGGCGCAGACGCCACAGACGGAGACGCCGCAGACGGAGACGCCGCAGACAGAGACGCCACAGACGGAGACACCGCAGACGGAGATGTCGCTAGCGCAGACGCCGCACACGGAGTTGCCGCAGACGGAGACACCGCAGACGGAGATGCCGCTAGCGCAGACGCCGCAGGCGGAGACACCGTTAGCGCAGACGGCGTACACTCACGAACTACGGCACCTGTCGAAAAAAGACCTGCTAGTCAAGTCAGCCTCGGTATGTTGCTTGCTGTGTTGCTTCATTGTGTTGCTTTGTGTGTTGTTTTGGAATGTTGCTAACTTTTTGTGGCTGTTGATATTAAAGATGCGGTTCGCCAGTTTGTGACAATCACCCGACAGAACGCCGAAGCTGAAACTGCTACAATCAATTCCAGAACAAGTTGTCAGTCAACTGCGGGGTCGAAGTCAAAACCGCAAAAGAAAAAGTCTCGAACGGAGTACGAAGATTCGGATTGTGATAACGCAGTAACAGCTGCGTTTCCACCCAAGCGTTCCAAGTTTAATTATGGGGGACAACCCCGCCATGCTACTTCCTCTCAGCCTGTGTCGGCGGGACGGCGCCTACCTCAACGAAAGACTAAAACGTGGGAAGAGCGAAAGAAGATGCTGAAAGCGCATAAGCCTGTGGATAACTTTGT
>NW_003303737.1:1672143-1677891 GCF_000142945.1 Phytophthora infestans T30-4 | reverse complement strand
GATTCGATCAGCAAAAGTTGTAAAGAAAAGGAAGTTTGCCAAATGGGAAGTCGCCGTTCAATTGGACTCCGGAGGTAAGAATGTTTGACATTATGTGCTTCGTTTGTGAGCACTGACTTATCACATTATCGTTTTCTGTAGATATCGAAGCACAACCACAAAACCAGCAAGACTATTTACGATTCGTACCGCGGAGCTAAGTCGATGCCTCTGTCGTCCAAGGTTCGAGAAGATCTCGGACTATTGGCAGACATGAAGGCCAGCACTGCAGATATCAACCGATATCTTTCTGATAAGCTTGGTGGGTGCTTCTGGTGACCGTGACGAGGATGTGTCAGTCAAAGTTTGTTTTATCAATTTAAATTAACATTGTTGTTTTATTTTTGCTTTAACAGATATGGTTCTGACTTCACAGCAGACTAGAAACATTTTGCAAGAAGTGTTGGGATCTACAACAGTGGAGCGGACCAGGGTGCTACTGGATACATTTGTGGAGGAGGACAACAACGACGTTCTTCTTGTGCAAGATCAGATGGGGATTGCTTGTGTCATAGCTATGCAGACATCGCTTCAGAAGACATGCTTCGAGCAGTGGGGCGACAGCTTGGTAATGGACTGGACGCACGGTACCAACAACTTGGGGTATCATTTGGGTTAGTATGATATTTATAAATTATTATTCATTTCGTCTAGCAACTGCTTACAATTTATATGAATGAATTGTACACAGGGAGTTTGGTAGTTACGTCAGCTACTGGAAGAGGCATCCCGATTATTGATTTTCTGGCACTAGATCAAAAGGCTGTTACGATGGAGTACATTGTTGAGTTTTCAAGCGCCACAACCCATTTTGGAAGCGAATCCAGACAACTGTTATCGACAAAGACTTTGTGGAATGGCGCGTGCTTGAAAAGGCGTTTCCTCACACCAAAGTACTTTTATGTCAGTTCCACGCGCTCACGTACTGAAGGAAAGTTTGCAGAAGACCAAAATTTAACCTGAAGATGGCACAGCGGGAAACGATGGAAGCTGCGTTCGCAAAGCTCGTCTATTGGTACGGAGCAGCTCACTGATATGTTGTGCTGCTTCTTATGTTGCTGACTGACTGTGTTGCTCTTTATGCTGCTGACTCACTGGGTTGCTTCGTGTGTTGCTGAATATGACATTGGGTGGTGTTTCGAATGTACTTTCAGTGCAAGTCGGAGGAGCTTCGATTTAGAGCTGGCTAAGTTCACGAAAGTCTCCAAGAAAGAGTGCCCCGAGCTACTCGAATACTTCTCGGCAAACTGGAAAACGTGCGTGTCAATGTGGGCAAATCACGTACGAAGTGAATATTTCTCAGCTGGTAATACCACTACCAATCGAATCGAATCAAACTGGAACCAGGTAAAACTTCTTCTGGGCAAAAGACCTCGACTCGACGCGACAATCAGCGGGCTGCTGGCACATCAAAGAACAATCGTTCGGCAGGTTCTTGCTACGATGGGAAAGCATGCATCTACCTCTCGTCTACCGGGAACTGTTCCAGATTTTTTAAGTATCGTTTCTAAGCACTTAAGCCACGATTCATTGACTAAAGTACGCTCTCAATGGGACTATTTTATGGTTTATTCGATGGACACTACGTGCACAAAGGAAAAAGGTGGAGCTGGTATGTGGAACGTGAGATCCAATGGCTACACATACGAATGTAACGATTTCGAGTGGACTTGTTCGTGCTCATTCTATTGCAGTTACAACCTACCGTGTCAGCACTTGATGTATGTTGCTGAGCATGTCCATCGTTTCGAGTATCTACCTGCCATGACTGTTCACGCGCGCTGGGATATGATGGCGATGGAGGAGCTGGAGAAAGATTTCAGAGATGGTATATCATCGCTTCAAGCTGTGGAGGCCTCGATGAAAGTAGCAGGTGCAGCTTATGAACATGATGGTTTGACTCAAAAGAAAGCGGGAGCGGACGCGATCGAAACACAACTTGATTCGGTCGAGATGGTCGAAGCGACCCATCATGATTCCGCAACACAAGAAGCAACCCATGACTCAACTCAAGAAAAACATGATCGAAGTGGCGGTGAAGCCCAGCGTAAGCATAAACGCCGTGTCGTATATGTAAAGATGCGGCGCCGAGAGCGTGCCAACGTTGTTGTACTGTCATCAGAAGAGAAATACTGCTATGCAAAAGCTGTGTTTGAACCTGTGATGGAACATCTAGCGTAATTGTCGAGTCCAGCATTCTACTCCGCCCTGAAGGCCTGGAAAACAATAGTTAACAAAGGTCTACACGACGTTGGATCAGCCGAAGAGCAAACATCAGACGCTACAACAGTGCCAGATGAAGACGGATCAGGAGAAGACTTGGATGCTATCGACACTACGTCTGACATAACACCAGCAGATCTCATTGAAACTATGAATTTCATTCGTGAAATGGAGAAAAGTGAGTTTGTTCTGCAAAGAAATACTAAAAGGGCCGAGTCGTCGCAGGAAAGTGAGCTTGGTAGTTCAACCTCACGGAATAAAACAGCTCCATCCAGTGACATTGACATCGCCACCTCCACTTAGGTGAATCCGGGCGTGAAGCCCGGATTAACGAAGTATTACCCGACAAAAGCCACGGTCACGGTAAAATCTACGGAAGAACCACCCAGTAGTACTTTACTGAGATGACTCCAATTTTCAAGAATGTACTGATCAACTGTACGAATGATAGCGTCATTGGTAAGCAAATGTTCGAACACAAGGAGGCCGTCTGGAAGTGCTACGTATTCCAAAACCCAAACCACGAAGCAACCAACGAAAAAAACTAAAGCAAGCTCGGCTGGAGAAACCCGCAAAGCCTAATAAGCTAGCCGTTATTACGTTACCGGACAAACATGTGCCATCTGTGTCTCGCGTCATCGTGTGGGCAACAAATACTTCCGACCAGAATCGTGTCAGCGAGATCTTGGCAGGTTACCCAACGATCTTGGACGACGATTTCATGAATGCGCGTGTTGCACACAGCTGTCGAGAGTCTGTGTCTCCCAAGGACTACGTCTACAACTTTGTAATTCCCAAACCGCTAGTAATTAAGCTGAAAGCGGTCATTGAAGCAGAACGGAAGAAGCGACCCAAGTCGAAGTATTTCAGCCCCGTGGTTGAGCACCAGGACAGCAACACCGAAGCAATTTTTGCATATTTTCCTGGTGGAACGCCACGATTTACAAGGTAAGCTTTTGTAGTGTTGCTCGGTGTGTTGGTCGGTGTGTTGCTTGGTGTGTTGCTGTGACTGACTTGCTTCTACAATGTTGTTGGCTGCTGTACGAATCTGTTACAACAGTGAAGCCGTCTTCAAAATGTCGGAGTTTTACAACGTGGTAAAAAAAATTAACGCATGGAGAGCTGACATGGAATGGCTGCAAACGACCAAGTGGAGCAATATCCTTGCAAACCCCGAGTTGTTTAAAGCGGAGACTGACTCGGACGACATATTCTTACTGTCGGCGGGGGAAAAACATCAGGAGCTGGCAAACGAAGTGGTGGTACAGCTCGAGGGTGCTTGCTTAAGTTCTACTTTCCGACTATCAAGTGGTGAAGGCGCCGTTAAGGTCGACACGCTCGTTGGAATGCTTGCGCGTGACAGAATGCTCTCTGATGTCATTATCAATTTCAGTGTTCGATGCATCTGCGATGCGCTGGGAGATTGTTACGCATTGGATTCATTTTCTCCAGCTATGGGCTGTCCGAAACCACCACCGTCACGGATTTCAAGCTTCCACTACCTTGTGTTGCCTCTGCATTTAAGCAACATCCATTGGGGTGTCGTCATCGTCGCCATTGCTTACAAAAGAGAAGATCCGTGCTTTACACCCTACTACTACGAGTCAATGTGCGGATCTTCGTATAGCGATACGATGGAAGCGACTTACACGTATACGGTTGTGCCATTTTTGAAAGAGTGGCATGATAAAACCATGCCGAATGAAGATTATCCAGTGGAGAACAGTAAAGTATGGTTAATGTCGCCAAAGCAGCCCGATGGAACTTCGTGTGGTGTGCTGACTATTGCCCAAGTTTATTCCGTGTTGAAGGACAGCTTCCAGCTTGCACAAGGTGCCGTTACAACAGACGATATCGCAATTATGCGGCTTCGTATCATGTGGATGATAGTTATGCAACCAGAAGTTAACATTG
Source organism: Phytophthora infestans T30-4 (assembly GCF_000142945.1). Classification (NCBI taxonomy): domain Eukaryota; phylum Oomycota; class Peronosporomycetes; order Peronosporales; family Peronosporaceae; genus Phytophthora; species Phytophthora infestans. Next base: position 1,673,715 of record NW_003303737.1, on the reverse strand, counting down.
TAGCAAACCAAATTGCTAAGGAGATAGAGGCGACTGACTTGGAGCTACTTGCGACCATAACACATTAACACGAGCAGTTGCCTTCGCCAAATGGTATCGATTTTTTAAATAGTTACGTCGTCTCGTCTTCTTCCTGTGAGTTTTGTATTAAGCTGATTTAAATGTGCTCTAATAGAGCTTCGCAGCACTGTTCGAGAGCCACTGAGAACGACATCACGTAGCCTGTTTCGTGCGTAGGTACTCCAGCAGCGGCGGCAAGGCGGATAGTCTGTTCCTTCTCGTGAGCTATCATCAGAGCCAACTCGTCTCGTTCATTCATAAGCTCTAGTGAAAACTGTGAGATTTTCTCCAGCTTTTCTTCTATCAGCTTGATATTCTAGAGGCGAGAGCGCAGCATTTGCTTGCAAACCATAGCCTTTCGAGTACGCGAGAGAGTGGTTGTAACGGGGTACGTAGCACTAAGTGTACCCTGGTTACATGAAGTGTGACACTTCACACTTCAGGAGTATGACATGTCATACTCCGGGATATTTGGTACAAGGTACCAAGGTCATTCAAAACCAACCATTGGTTAAATGACATTGCATTTCTATAGGTAACTGATAGTTTGTATTAACCACAAACTTAACCTACCTATAAATATACTCAGTTTACAATCTACCTTATTTAGGTCACTTCGCTCTCTTTAATTAAAGAGGGGACCTGTGAACTGCCGTTCACTGAGAGTTTGTATACTCTCGGAAGATACCTTCCTCTAGCGCAAGGTGCTGTGTGACCCCGTCACACTTGGTAGCACTTGTAGTCAATCCACGCCATTGCGGGTAGACTACCTGAACCTCCGAAGTTCGTTGCCATGGATAGGAACGACTTCTCCCATATGAACGACTCTCAGTTCGAGTCGGTTCGGAAGATGGCAGGCATCTTCGGGATGGAGGCCCTGCAGAGCCTGGTGGTATCAACACCGGCTGAGCAGCTCGAGCGCGTCAATGCATTCGACGCGTACGAGCAGGGCCTCATCGCGCATGTGCGGGAGAACCTGCAGGCTCCGGCGGCGGGAGCAAACCCGCCTCACCCGAAGCCAATACGGCTGAAGGTAAAGCCGTATGAAGGGAAGGAAGGCGAGAACCTTCACTTCTGGGTCCGAGAAGTAGAGCTTGCGATGGACGCGGCTCTGATCTCGACCGAGCAACTGCGTGTTGCTTTTGCACTCTCCAACCTTAGCGGTCGTGCTAAGAGTTGGGTGTACACTCGGGAAGCGACATCCCCTGGATGTTTCACATCCTGGGCTCAGCTGTGCGAACAGCTCCGAGCCGCGTTCCTCCCCGGCGAACTACGAGTACCGCCCAGCGTTCGCGCTTTCTCGCGTGTAAACAAGGAAAGACGCGAACTGCACGAGTATGTGCAAGAGATACGGGAAGCTCACGGCGTCCCTAGTGGGAAACCCACTCAATGAACACTTCAAGATGACTGTGTTCATGAACGGCCTTCGAGTGGGCCCCGGCACGCCCTCAAGTTGTTCCGGGTGGCAGGGCAACACCCTTTGAAAGAGGCGAATTCAAGTGGGTTCTTCCA
>NW_003303737.1:1669386-1671401 GCF_000142945.1 Phytophthora infestans T30-4 | reverse complement strand
AGTCGTCGACGTATATGACGACTCCGAGGATGTTTTGATGGTGCCGCGCCCAGAAGAGGCGCCGTCCAAGTGGGTAACTTAGGTCACAGGCGGTAACTTAGTTCCGCAGACAGCTGCAGCTGTCATGAACACTGAGAACAGCGTGTTCAGAGTGGGTAACAGAGTTCCACTCACGGTCGCCCAGACCATAACTGAAGAGGAAGACGTCGGATACGCTTCCTGTGTGGGTAACACAGTGCCACACGCGGTCGCCCAGACCTTAACTGAAGAGGAAGGCGTTGAACACGCTTCCCTGTGTGGGTACAACAGTACCACACGAGGCCACGAGTGCCTCGGATGTCGTAGCGACGACATCCCTAGACGTGGGCAGCAAAGCTCCCCGTCACAGAAGCCGTCGGCAAAGACGCCGCCGCCGCCTCAAGTCGGATCCGAACTTCGTTCCGATCGACGTCGCTTCAAGCGACTCGGAGTCCAGGGCCCGGGCTCCTCCGACAAGGCCGGTGGAAGAGTGCTATCACATCTTCGATAGCGAGACGGGTTTACCCGTCAAGGCATCTGGTGTCCACTTGGAACAGTTGCCAGAGGTTGCAGAGATACTGAACCTCGAGGAAATGACGGCTGAGTCTTTCCTGGCCAACCTCAAGGCTGGAGAGATCGCTGAGATGGTACTCATAAGACCTGAGACCACTCAGGAGGAGCTGAACTCCTCCTCTGTCTTGGACGAGAACGTCCTGGAAGACATGAACAAGCAGCGTCAGGCGCGCTTGGGTTCTGAGATTCTCAAGAACCCCAAGGATCCGGTGTATCCTTTGGTGACGGAGTATGCGGACGTGGTGAATAAACACCCACCGACCCAACTCCCACCGGATCGAGGCGTACGGCACGAGATTGATCTCGTGCCCGGCACAAAGTATTGTGTCACGAGGCAATGGCCTCTCCCGCGCGAGCAGTGCGAGGTCATTGATGCCTTCTTCGCCGCGAAAGCGAAGGCAGGCATGGTGCGGGAGTCGAAATCCCCGCACTCGACGCCGACTTTCTGCGTTCGTAAGCCGAACGGAAAGTGGCGTCTGGTTCACGCTTATAACAAGCTGAACAACGCAACGGTGCCGGCCCAAACACCGATCCCACGAAAGGATGTGTTGTTGAACAACATGGCCGGGAGCGTACTGTACAGTGCGCTGGATTTGGTAGACGGATACTACCAAATCCTGATGCGAGAGAGTGACATCCCGCTCACCGCGGTAAGCACTCCAAGCGGCATGCTTTGGGAGTGGCTCGTCATGCCGCAGGGCTTGTCTAACGCCCCGGCGACGTTCAATCGCCTGGTGACGCAATTGTTCCGCCCTTTGCGTACCTTCGTACAGACGTACTTCGACGACATTTTCGTCCATAGCCGTGCCGAGGGAGGCAAGACGGCCATGGAGGTGCATCTAGGACACCTTCCGTCGAGTGTTGGACGTGATGCGAGCGAACAAGCTCTACGCCTACATCGACAAGTGCGTTTTCGCGCTCACCAGAGATCAAAGGTCCTCGGTTGCTTCGTAAGCAACGTGCGCGTTCGGGGCTGACCCAGACAAGGTCAAGCCATAGCAGCCATGCCCGACGCCCCCGATCCCAGAAGGATCTTCGAAAGTGGTTGGGTTTGGCCCAACTCCCTTCACAAGTACAGCGCTGGGTACGCGGGCTTCGCTAAGCCCTTGTCGAGCCTCCTTCAGAAGGACGTCGACTGGCGCTGGGAGCAAGAGCACCAGGATGCTTTTGACAGCATCAAGGCCAGTCTCCAAGAGGCCCCTGTCCTGGCTCTGCCGGACGAGACGAAGCCGTTTAGCGTCGTCTGCGACGCCTCCGATTACGCCATCGGGTGTGCATTGCTGCAGGACGACACGGCTGGACAGGAACGAGTCATCTCATTCCAGTCCAGGCAGCTCAAAGCCGCCGAGCGGAACTACCCTGTCCATGACAAGGAGCTCCTGGCAATGAAATATGCCCTTGTGAAGTTCCGTGTTCACCTTCTG
>NW_003303737.1:1665515-1668293 GCF_000142945.1 Phytophthora infestans T30-4 | reverse complement strand
TTAAGTCGATACCCAAGCTTGAACCATTGTCAGCAGGGTCCGCGATGCCATGGCAGCGGCCCAGGATAGACAAAAGGAGTACTCAGACAAACATGGAAGAGGAAACTTAAGTGTATTTAAAGTGGGGGACTTAGTGCTATTAGACACGAGGAACCTACCGCTAGACACTGTCAGCTCTGTCGGCAGCAACAAGCTGAAGCACCGCTTCATCGGACCTTTTGCAGTCCTGGCCAGACATGGTGCGTTGTACACCATCGACCTTCCAAAGTCAATGACGACGCACCCGACGTTCTATGTCGGACGTCTTAAGCGGTACTTTGACCCGCAGGGGGTTGCTGACTCGCAGACCCCCCTTGACCCAGCTCCTCGAAGCGAGGGCCGGTCACAGTCGTCGACGAGGGCGTCGGAGCAGGCACCCAAGCCTCGGTCGGGACGGCAAGGCTGCGGTCAAGACCGTACGCCGGAGGGGCTCCATACGAACGGACCCCGGCGCCATACGCCGAGTACGCTGAGTACGCCGGGTACGCACCATACGCGTACGTCTGGGAGTGTGCCGCAGGCGGCTCCGGACGTGGCAACAAAGCCTCGATCCGTCGGATCATGCGAAAGGCCTCGTCCAGATCGGACGAAGAGGCCCGGCGGTCCACCCGCAGGTGCAGGCTCGCGACCTCTCGCTCCACCAGGTCCAGGCGACCCGCAAGACGAGCGAGCTCGCCCTGATTCCCGGCCTGGGCGGCAGCATTACCGCCAGTCCCAAGGCCAAGTGCAATCTCAAGCACGAGGAGGCGTTGACGGAGGCGGTCAACCTCAGGGTCCCGTGTCGGACCCGCAGTCGGAGCACTCGAACGAGAGTGGCTCTCGGGAGGCGCCGAGTACTCGTACTCGTACGAGGGCACCTCCGCCCCTGCTTGACCGGAATGGAGAAGTCCACTTCCACGTGGAGCGGATCCTCCAGGAGCAACGGTGTCGCGAGAAGCGACAGCTCCTCGTGAAGTGGAGGGGTTATGCCCACTCCGAGAACTCGTGGGAGCCGATTGAACGGCTCCTGATTGACTGCCCGAAGGCTGTCGCAATCTGGGAACAGAAGCGGCGGCAGCTTCATAAGTAGTCCGGGGCTTCTTGCCCGAACGGGGTACGGATGATGAATACATACCGTACCCGCGCTCATCGTGAGCGCTAGAAGCCGCGCGCTTCAGGATGTCCCTTGGCAGCATACGCTTGCTGATCAAGTGGGCAAACCTCACACGAAGATCACGCTGGTCCAGGATGTGAGACAGCTGCTGATCTTCATGGAGTTCCCATAACTCCGTGGGCGAGTACTTGAGAGTCTCCACCCACGCCCAGAACATGTCCTCACAAGAACTCCATGTGGGACAGTTCTCGGGCATAACCCAGGGGTATCCCCAAACAGGATAGAGACCACCCCGGGTCTCGGGCTTCTTACGACAAGTCGTGAAGTCCTTAAGGGGAATGCGGTGTGGCGCGAGAAGCACACACCGAGCAGCCTCCACGTTGTCGACGAACAACTGTTCTTTCTGAACAAGGGCTCGTTCATAGATGCCCCTAGAAGTGTGGCCGCCCACAAGGCCACGAGGAGCGACGAGAAGCTCCAAGAAGAGGTCAGCCCCAGAGCTCTCCTCGGGAGGCCAATACCCTCTTGAGTTGATGGCAGCTCCCTGGCTGACGGGTGCCGCCACCGAACCCCCACGCACACGCTGGGCAGCTTGGAAATCCTCCTGCTGCTGGTCGAGGTCATTCGAGACCTCCCGGGGCTCAGCAATGGCACCCTCCTCTTCCTCTTCTTCCTCCTTCTCCTCCTCTTCATCCGAGGAGCCGAAGAGACTCTGATAGGAGCGTCGAGTCTCCTTCTCCTCGCGGAGTGGAGACTTAGAGGCGGTACGCTTCTTTGAGGGCTTGGCGCCTTTCGGCTTTAGAGGCCTTAGCGCGCGCAAGACCCTCGGCAAGCGAGAGTCGTTTGCGAGGACTCCCTTCCTCATCGCCACCGGCTTTGGGAGTGCCCTTAGCCTTAACGGCCGGACTCTCAGAGCGCACAGAGGTCCTGGGACTGTGATCACCGTGATCACTAGCGGACGACTGCACGCTGTCTTCTTTGTGCTCACTGGGCACTGGGCTGTGTCCTCCCACAGAGCCCGCAGGAGCATCATGAGTGCTCTCGAACTCGGCATCGTCCTCACTGCCCGAGTTGAACTCATGTTCTACGAACCGAGGGTTCGGACGATTGTCTGAAGACGAGGGCGACGGACTGCGGCGCCTGCTTGCGCGCTTGTCCGCAGCCGCGTCACCCGAGGATCCGATCGCCTCGGAGGCCACCTGAGTAGCCTCCTTGAGTGCAGAGCCTTTGCCGTGAGGCTTAGTGCTCTTGGCCTGCGCCTTACCGGCTGCAGCCTTGGAGCGTGTCTTAGCACCGCTCTTAGCAGTGCCACGAGGCATGTTAACGGTCGAAGTGGAGACCTTGACGAAGAGCGCACAGGTTGCTGCTCGAGGCTCTAACTGTAAAGTGAGCCTCCGCCGCGCTCGCGCGGCCGAGTCGATGGTTTTCGACTTTGAGAATGAGAGTTTGTGACGAACATCTCTTCATTCTGATTGGTCGGTAAACCGAACCTAAGTGGGGGAGGATGTAACGGGGTACGTAGCACTAAGTGTACCCTGGTTACATGAAGTGTGACACTTCACACTTCAGGAGTATGACATGTCATACTCCGGGATATTTGGTACAAGGTACCAAGGTCATTCAAAACCAACCATTGGTTAAATGAC
>NW_003303737.1:1637472-1665415 GCF_000142945.1 Phytophthora infestans T30-4 | reverse complement strand
CTGGATGCGCCAAGGCTCGGCTTCGTCGATCTCTCGCAGGGCTTCCAATAGGCTCGTGGGTTCTGGGCGATGGAGGTTGGGATCCTCCAAGTTGGCTTGACGGGATACGGATCCCGGAAACAAAGCCACCTTATCCCCGCGTCGGGGAAGATGCAAGAAGGATGGATCCAACAAAATATCCACATCCCACCAACCGTCCTGGATTGCCAGCACGAGGATCACGAGGACTCTTTTCCAAGCTCGACCAGCATGGCTACGTCGGTTACCACGCTGCTTGTTGAAGTTGGACAACCAAGTCGAGCCCTGCAGTTGACTACGAGAGATGGGGAACCGGTCTTTCACAGTTCGGGTATTTTATTTCTCAAAAGAAGGAAGCCCTAAAATAAATTACGCCGTGTGTTGCTTCTGGGGGTTGCTTCTTGTGTACAGGAGGCTGGTAGGTTGCTGCAAGACCTGTCGTTTTGTCGTAATTAGGTTGCAGTAACGGGACCCTTCACTATCATTGGGTTGCCAACTGCGTGCGCTTCCTCGTTTCCAAACTTCTCCAAGATCTCGCGCACATTTTTGCCTTGTCTGATAGTGAAATGTTGTCAGCGATTTGCTCCACATCTATGCCCAGGTACTCCGTCAACAGTCCCTGATCCCTGATCCTTGATCCCATACGCTTCATTCAGTTCTTCGAACAACGTCAACTTGCACTGCTCATCATTTGTTGCCACGAGAATATCGACCACGTAGACTAGCACGTACATGCTTATTTGTCGATCGAAGCGGTAAACCAGACACGGTTCAGTCAGTGAGCGCTGATATCCACGGTCAGAGAGCCACTGGTTCAGGGCTGAATATCACTCGCGTCCCGACTGTCGCAGTCCGTACAGCGCCTTGAGCACGATGTACACATGTCCGCTTACCTTACAAGGGTAACCACGGATAGAGCGTAGATACTGCTGTATAGCGAACCAGGCATTCAATACGCGGTGTATATATCAGCGTCGTACACGTTCAACCCCAGCTTTGCCGCAATTTTTAAACAGCAGCCGAAATGAAGATATCCTTGCCACAGAAGCGAAAGATTCGCCAAATTCAATACCTGGTCTTTGATAATTTCCCATTGCCACTAAGCGCGCCTTGAGCCAGATCACATACCCCAGTGAACTGGCTTCAACACGTACACCCACATAGTGTCCACCGGCTTCGCGTCCTCTGGCATGTGCTCCTCAGAGATCTCGTGAATGACCTCTTTTGCTTTGAGAGCTGCTATTTCCTCCATATCGGCCATTATGAAAAAGTCTCTCCACTTCGATCTGAGCATTTCCCGGCGGCTGAGAAGCCTTAACTTGACTTGCTCGAATGGGTCTATCTCTCTCATCGAAAATGCGTGATCTGTTCATTGTAACGTTCACCACGTAGTCATCAAGAAAACGAGTTCTGCGTCGCCCATTGTACTCTCGCAGCACAATGCGAGTTTTTTCACCTCTGGTTTTGCTGCTTCTCGCTTAGCTCTCTCCTCTACTGACTGTGTCTCGTCACGATGGGTTTTCTTTCCAGTTTGTCTAAGTCAAGCTGAGTCAAATAGTGTACTAGCATCAAGTACTTCACTGTGCTTGCTGTCGACCTCCTCTTATTCTTTGTCCTCCTCCAAAGCATTGATACTGGATACGCTGGCGCACTTCTCGATCTCGTCTGAAGCAATGACACTGGCAACAATGATATCATCGTCATCTACAGCATCGTCGTTGCTTTCGTCGTCTGTATCCACAGCCGTGACGGATCCGCATGAGCTTGCTACTGACTTTATTTCGTCGTTATTTGCGGCGTCCAGCGCATTTACGCTTGTGTCACCACCCTGAAAGTGTTCATACCCGACGTTGCAACGCTCAGCGTCATGTTCGTCAACTTCGTGGCTTTCAGATTCACCTACACCACTGCTAGCATCACCCTCGGGTCTACCAAAGTCGTTCACACTGTCAGCATGTTCTTACTGCTTAGCGTCTTTGACAATATCAGTGTCGTCACCCTTCCCCAGAGAAGCCTTCTCATCGTACTCGAGAACACCCGTGTCAGCATCCGCGTTCATTTTGTACCCGGGGACAACGCTCAGACTGTTGTTCTCCCCACACTCGCCGTTCTCGAGATCAATAGAGGAAATTCAATTGGCCTCGTCTTCCGTGGCCGTCTCCAACGCTGTGTTTGTGTGTTTTTGTGAGCATGTCCGTATCCATACCATCGTTACTTCTGTCTGTATCCTCGTCACTATTGTCCGCGTCTTTCTTCTGAGTCAAGTGCAACGAGGACCAATCTTCTGAATCAACTTCAATGTTATGTCTATCGCGGTACACCACATTATTCACCACGCGGAAGTCAGACACAAACATGGCAGTGTATTCATCGGGGAAATAGACCTTACAACCAATCACGCCCTCCACGTATCCCAACACAAAGCCAATCTTGGCATTGTCATGATTATGTTTGCAGCGTCCTGGCGTCGGTAGAAGTGAACATTCGCCAACGTTCCAAACTTGCGAATATGATGCACATCTGGCTTAGCCGCGAACTTTTTCTCGCAACGGATGCCCTGTGCTCCTTTGTGGTACACGCGGTTTCGCACGTACACTGCATTCCTCATTGCTTCTGGCCGAATACTATGAGGGAATCCTGCGTGCTCCATCGTTGCCGTCGTCGTTTCCACTAGGATTTGGTGAGTCCTTTCGCAAAGATTAAACTGCGAGCTCTAGGGTCCAATTTGTATGTGCTCAATGCCTTGCGATGCATACCAAGCTTCCATTGCACTGTTGACGAGCTCGCCGCCCTTGTCTGTCAATACCTGACGTACTGAGCTCTTGTTCATGCCCTAACTTCTGCCAGCTTGCCGCTCGGCCTAGAGCACGTACTCTTTGAGATGCTTGTTTACCACGTCACTAGACTTGCTTGTAGCAATTGTACATCAACGTAGCGGGAGTACCCATCCATAATTGCTAGGATGGCCTCATACCGAGTCCCATTTGAACTTGCCAGATATAAGCAGGTCCGCGTACACCTCTTGGCTGGACCCTATCGTGGCCCGATCAAGCTTTTTCCGGTACTTCTTGTGCTTCTGCTTTCCCAAATGGCACGCGTCGCACGTGTCTAACTGACGCTGTGTTTTAAATCTTTCCCTTCGCTAGTCCTCTGTCCACCATGGTCTAAAAGTATTGTGGACAGATATGATACAGTCGTTCGTGCCATAGTTTCAATGAGCCAACACCCTCCGCCACTGTATAATTACACAAATGACGCTCTTGGTATAACCACTCCTCGTTGAGGAGGGTGCGTTACTCGGCAGGCCCAAGTTGCATCCTGTGGTGTCACCCCTACCACAGATTTCCCTTTGATAGAGACTAGCCGAGCGCCGCCGCTACGCGGCGGTAATTTCGGTTTTACTCCAGATTTTTGCCTTCCCGCCTTCGCTTCGCTTCGGCGAGATAATCAGTCCAAATCCTCTGAGTCCCATATATTCCTAAATCGACTTCTTTAATTTCATAAATCTGCGTTTCATTTACTACAAAATGCTGAGCTCCCAGTAAGCCGTGTAAATATTTCTACCGGTACAAAAGACTGAGCCCCTAGCATCATACTTACCATGCTCATAAACGATTACGCTAGTGATCTTGGCAAAATCTCTTTATTGTTGTTGGCTATCACTGTACCTTAATCTTCCACCCAGAAGCACCTGCACTTCAGTCTAAAATCGCTAAATAATATATTTAGTTTAGCGTCGTGCTCGATTTCACGGGCCGTTTCTAAAGACCTAGATTGCATCAATGCAAAGAATATCTGTCCAGCTTGCATCAAATACCCGCTTGTACTGCCTGGTTAAGCTTGTAATAAACTGACTATTAACCACTTCGCAAACCAAACTCGCTACTTTGAAAGAAAATTAAAAGTGCTACAGTTTGAATATTTAATAAAAATATTCAAGCTGTAGCATTTTTTTATGCCTTGAAGTGTGTTCATTTTGTGCTGATTCAGAATTAGTCATTAGACACTTTAATCTGTGCCTGTTATGGTTATAGCCTTTGATATATAAAACGCAAGACGCCTTGCTGTTGTTGTTGTTGACGGCGGTATTTTTATTTGATACTTACTTGATGATTCCAGGCTCTAAGTTGATTAACGTTTCTTTACGGGCCTACTTATAATAACCATAATTGACACCTCTCACTGTTATCTTACCGCTGCATATAAAACCTTATTCTACGCCCTTGTCGGCAACGCGTCTACCTATTAAGAAGTATCAGAATTTTATTGTCTAAAAAACCGCTTAGGAAACAATGGTCAAGTTCAATTCGCTTACAGTAGTAATTGTCATCAGCACATATAACTTATTTTTGTTCACACGTCAATCTAACACTATCTATCTTTGTGGATCAAGTGACAACGTTTATAAGCACAGTTTTGTTCTTACGGCCAGTCTACACGACCGGCTACTGCTGTACATGTAACATGTACGATTTAGCAATACCAGAAACCCACTCAGATAACTTATTAATGCTAATATTTTTACAGTAAATATATTGAAATTATCATTTTATTCAGTGTAACACGCAGATCCTACTGAGTACAGAGTATTTAGTATACTTAAACCATGTCCTCGGAAACACGCATGCTTACGTGTACGCTAAGCACCCTGCCCTCCGTTTACTGTAGTATTCAAATATCAATAACAACTTGCATTATGAAAAAGTATATAATATTTAAACGATGCCGCCTTCGGATAATGTATAGCCTTGTGCAAATCCCCATATGTAAACTGGGAAACACATGCATTTATTGATGTCAACTACACCATCTAGTTTTAACCAATTGAAGACACCTTCGCGGCGCTCGTCAGCCAGTAGAAATATTTAAATTATTTTATCCAATGATTTGTCCGGAAAAGCGTGACAGGCACGACAATTTAGTGTGACGGACAGACAGGTTGCTGCAGTAGATGTTTAAGATGGTGAAGTTTCGAATTGCCTGGTCAAAGGCAAACTCAAATCCTTGCTGGAAAGCCAAGCCTGGCGAGATCAAACCATATTCGACACCCGGTATGTAGAAGACATCTACATACATCATAGTCTGTTCGCCATCAACGTCCGTGACTAGATTCACCGCTCCAATGCCAGCTGTACGCGAAGCAATGCTCGGTGTCACTCCACGGATACTGCCCATGCCCGTTGTGTCTTCGGTGAAATCCACATAGTACGAGCGATTTCCAGTCACATGGGAGTTTGACGCAGTGTTGAAATACCACAAGCCGCTACTTGTGTGCAAATCGTCCTGATCATAGGCCTTCGGAGACGCATCCGCATCCTCCGCTCCATGATTATCCGTCACAACCGCTATAGTATCCCGATTACTGACCTCCAGCAATGTCTCTGCGGCTGCTGCATCGTGGCCATAAATTGGCTCTTCTGCAAACATGTGCATCTTCGTGCTGCACCGCCATTACACCAGCCACGACGCCTTCGGGCAACCCTCGTCCTTTTGTTACGCTCTCAACGGCGCACTTTGCCGCTGACGCAGTGTACATTTTCCCATGGCTTGCGCTTCTGGGTACATGTTGCTCGGCTACCTTCTCCGGACCGTTTGCTCTGAGGTGCTCTGTACTCTTCCAGATGAAACGCTCTCGTGGTTTTCTTGTGCCATTCGACTTGCTCTGCTGACTGTCATCTTTCTCCTGGCTACTGCCTCTTCCGTCCGTACGATTTCCTCGCTTTTCGCTACGTTTTCCTCTGAACTCCATCTGTCGGGCTGCTGCTGCAAGGATCAGCTCACGAACTCGTTTCGGTCTATACACACTCGGGTCCACGCCGTACCGAATAGATGACTTCAAGCACTTAAACTCTTTTTGGTCAGGCAAGCTCTCCAATAGCATGTCAACCATAGTCGAGTCCGCAATTGAATGCTGCAAGTCCACCAACTCTGTCTTCAGACCGAATATCTTGCACAGATGTAGGTTCGCATCCCCACCAGGTGTGAGCTCCATCTTCCATAGCTCACTCTCCAAGCGACGGGTCGTATATGCCTTGGTCGTTTTGCTTTGCTTCCCCTCGTACAGGTTGCATAGCTCCACCCAAATGTCTGATCCGGTCTCCTTGTCGCGAATCGGCCAAGGAACATCGGGAGGCACCGACGTACCAATCATGTGCATGATCTTGATCGGCTTCTCGAACTCCTCGTTGGTCTCGGCACTTGCCGTCTCCAGCATCGCCAAAGTCAGATCCCCGACTGCGATGTCCTTGAGGTTGTTCTCCTTAAACACATTCACCTTGACCCACTTGTACGTTTGCCAGTCCTTGCCTTCCCAGTTCTTCGGCACTCCTTCGTTGGTGTACTTCATCGGCTTTGTCATCTTGACTCCGAGAAATGTCCGCCAGTTGCGCTCAGAACCCTTCCATAGATTGCAACACCTCGAGGTACCAAAATTTAGAAATAGGGTAATGTGGTGTACCCAAATGCATTTTGCGTTTCATACGTCGAGCTGTCAGGTTGGAATTTGTTGCCTGCGTAATGCAATCGCATCAGCAGAAATACACATTTTATGCACGTCCTGTTCTTTACATGAAGCTCTCCATTGGCGAGGCTTCCCCACAGCCATCACTAAATCCTACTTGTCACTACAGGTACGCCAAAGCAGGTTTTCGACCTTTTTCCCAAACTGCATTAACCCCAACAACAAACTTTTAAGGACAAAAAAGGACCAAACGTTGATGACCTACCTCAGTTCTGATAAATGCCACTGTGAATGTTTAGACATGTATCCCTGTATAAGCTCTCTACAGCCATACTAGCAACGCTTCGTTAAACCTACGCGCTATTGCATGAGCTGTTGTGCCGTAAGGTGTCCGAAATGACTTCCCAGGGAGTGCTTTGCTCTTAAATTATGGACAAAGGTCGTCAAATTCGAAAGTACTAATCAAGTATTTCGAAGTTTAATTTTAATTTCATACAAAGCGTCGTGTGTCTTAACTTTCATACCAGATAGAGGCAATTGCGCTTGCCGCGCTCGATTTTTGTCCATTTAATCCAGGTCTTAAGGACAAAACTACTCGGAATTTGACAAACTCGCATCTTATTTCGTCCGCATTTTAAGAACAATTTAAATCCACTTCATTTTTTGTTGAGTTGGGGGTAGACTCTATCATGAGGTATCATCAATGCATACTTAATGATTTTGTTACATTGTACTAAACAAATACAGTGAGGGTCTACAGCGAGACCTTTTACACCATATAGCCCTATTTCTAAATTTTGGTACCTCAAACTTTCAAGCTCGAGCTCCATAGTGTTTCCCGCCTCTTCATTTCCATTTACGGAGTTTTCGCGTGTGTGTTGTTCTGTCATCTAACCCCCTCACCAGGACAACGGTATCTGTCCGTCCGTCAGTCTGTCGCTAACGCCAATCCGGACTTTTCATTAACGAAAAAGATTTTTTGCTGCCGAGCGCAGCGAAGGCAGCTCCGCCATTGGCGAAAACATCATTATCTTGACATTACTTCTGATTGGATAATTCTAAACAAATATGTGACTGGTTGCTACGGTTTGTCTTTTCATTCATTTCCATTTCAAAAACCGATTTGCAACGGCAACACTATTCGAGCAAGAACTGTTGTAGATAACGAAGCAAGGAGAGAGCGAGAGCCGCACAAATTGTAAGTATACCGAAGTAGCTATTAAATATACATATATTTTGCATTATGATGGTCTCGGGAGGTCCGCCTGATGGGATAATCGGTACCATCACGGACAGCCGAGGGTCCACGGGCCTTGGGGACTCGGCCCGATGGAAGCCCGAAGGTTGCTGGACCATGTAGTCGAGACGCCTCCGTGGTGTACAGATGCCAGGCAGTACACCCCGAATCTACAACATTACCGATTTGTATGTTCACCATCCCATCTGGTAATTTGGTTATAACTGCATTTGGGCACTGTAGATCTTGTCCATAATTTCCGTTACCTTTCCCATAGTTGGGAATAAAAAGGTTGCAGTTGGCACCCACTAAGCCGCCCTAAGAATTAGCTCTGTCACACCCTGCTCTTCGAAGCCACGGCACTGGGGCGACAATTTTCGCCCGCCAGCGGAATGGGAAGTCTCATACCCCACTGGGGTACTCAGATGGGTCCATACGGCGACAAAAGCTGGCTTTGCCGGATCGTCCATCTCAGTCTCTGGTAGCTGCCGTGCAATGGGACCGGCCCTTGGGATGGAAACATCCCTTTGGTACTTCTGTGTCCGTGGCAGGACGCATGTGGACAGCCACGTGGTACGGGTGTAGTATTGAGCCACTGGGGAAAGTGCCTTGAGGGCGCATGGCTTATCTTTTGACCTGGCAATTGGAACCGCTGAGCGCATGTTCCACAGTTCAAAAATTACTTGTTTTAAAGGTTAGTCGGCGTTAGTCACCCAACTAACGCCCTGTTCATTACTATTTGTTGCTGTGGACAGGTTATTCAAGTTTTCAAGTTTTGAGAGTCAATCATGCCAACAGTCAACACCTCAACCAAGCGAGCAAGGTACGTATTGTCAAATACAGCTTTGAATTATGTGTATGATACTAACATTAAATGTTGACAGGAATGATCGCGGTGAACAGTAACCGCGACGTCGCGAAGATACCGAGGCTGCCAGCTCCACCCCGGATGGGTACGAGTAACCAGCAACCAAAAGTCGGCGCTTGAACAGGAGGTGCGCTGCACGCAACCAGTTCTTGGGACGATGCAAGGATTGGATAAGCTCAGCATTCAGGAGACAAGTCGCGGAGTTGCCAGGGCGCAGCCGGTCAAACCTGAAGCTGCGAGCGGTAGCAGCGTTCTCTCGGGGCCACACGAGATTGCTATGAGCGAATCCGCCAAGCAGGCACATACGGCTTCAGACACCGCTGTTTCAGCGAGAGAGCGTGATACACAACAAGCTCGAACCCGGCGTATCCTATCAGAGAGAACGCGCCAGACAGAGAGACGTGGAGCGAAAGCGTATTCGCAGAGCTCAGCTTCGTGCAGGGGCATCTGGGCTTACGATGGTGCGAGAACAAAACCGGCTGGATCAGCAGAGAAGGCCGCACGGATGATGAGCGTGAAAGGGAGCGGTAACGCAATTCGATTGCACGCGCAGATCAACGATCGCAGCTGACGCAAGAAGAGCGGAAGAACAACTTGACCACTCGCGCAGATCAACGATCGCAACAGCCGCAAAAGGAACGTGAAGCAATACGAGAGATCGACCAACAGAGCCATGTCGAGCGACGTGCGCAACAGAAGAAGAACGACAAACAGAGCTCGAGAGGGCACGAACGCGACGTCAATGCGTCCGTCATGACCATGCTCTTATATCCCTAGAAGATCTTGATGCGACCATGGTAACAGGCGACAACGTGGTCAACGGGCACCACAAACGATCGCCTACTACGGCTTGCCCTCGGTGCAATACGTGGGAATGGCCAGATGAGTCCCCATTTCTTGCTGTCTGGGTGGAGCAGTCAAACTGTCTCCACTCCGTCCCGCCCCACCTAGACAGATCTAGTTATATGGAGACCCTGAATTTCATCGCCACATTCGCCACATTCGAGCTTACAATCAAGCATTTGCCTTCACGTAGATCGGAGCCTCCTTACCGAATCAATCATTTGAAGGCGTTTGTCAAGACAAAAGCGTGACCGGTGCACGTGGTGTATACATTTATCGCATTCAGGATGCAACGAGGCACTTTTTAGGGTCTCTAATACCTCCAGTCGATCCTCGGACGGGAAAGAGAGCCCCGCCGAAGTTTGCCCAGATCAATATATATAAAAAAAAACTTCGGGCCGATCGATACAAAGGAGTCTAGGACGCTCTGCTGAACGAGGACGCTATCTCGCTGGAGGAAGGAGAAGTACTACTCTCAGAATACGATCGGAGCGATAATAAATTGGTGCACCCAGATCGCAACAAAGAAGGCGGGGGGGGGTCTACCCACTTTCTTAATCAGTGGACAAGCGTATTATGCTACCAGCGTCGCACCTGGGTAGCCCGCGTTCAATGTACAAGTCATATCAAGATTCGATGGCAATGGAGCTGCAAACCCTTCGTGCGTCTGTATGAAGGATGGTGAATGCTCCGAAGGATACCCAAAGATATTAGAAGAGGTCACTCGCTCCGATGCCAACGGGTATCCAGTCTACAGACGACGGCGCTCGGAAGGTGTTCTCGAGTACAAGGGCAGAGAATATGACAACGCCACGATCAACCAGTTGTTGTACCGTACAGCCCATACTTATCCCAAAAGTACAGCTGTCACATCAATTTGGAAATGCGCACGGACATATCAGCTGTCAAGTATCTCTACAAGCACGTGTACAAAAGGGACGGACATGGCTACGATTACCGTGGAGGAAGTCCAATGCCGGCGACGGACTATGCGTCGGGAACCGAATGAGATTCTACGATTCTTGAGCGCCAGGTACGTTTCTCCGGTACAAGTGTGCATGCGTTTGCTCAACTTCACGATCCAAGGGAAAAGCACGCGATCACGCAGCTCACGATACATCTGAACCGTGGACAGATCGTGTTTTCCGACCAAGGGAGAAACCCGAGGCCGTTCTGGATCGTTGTAATCACACGATGCTGACTCGAGTTTTGAGCTGTGTGCCAGTGATGCACCTGAAAACCAGATTGCCAAGACCATGCTATACCATAATATCCCCAAATAGTTTTGTTGCCAAAGGGCCTGCGAAACAGCCTAGATAATGCATTTTAAAAAAGTACTAATCAGCGATTTAACGTCTGGTTCATGTTTCTCCCAGAGATATAGACAGGTTTTACCCACGCATGATACTTTGTCAACGCAGGGGGTCAACTACCTTTGAAAACTTGTGGACCGTCGATAGCGTTGTATTAAACATACCGGGATGCAGCGCTACACACTGGCTTCTTAGAGAGCGACAACGAATGGATCTTCTGTATGTCCGAGGCTGCTGAGTTCAAGGCGCCATACCAACTACGTCAGCTTTTCGCCACGATTTTGGTGTACTTAGTCCTGATCGATGTGCGTGGGCCGTGTTTTCGATTTACGAGGACCTCTCACAGGACAATACATACAAGCACTATGATATGATGAACTCATCAGTTGTGGAATTTGAAACGTTGAAAAGTCTCAACGATTTGCTCCAAGTCAGTGGATACTCCGTCCAAGATTTCAATCTGCCCAACGTGAGTACCTTCCCCAGATTGGTGCTTGAGACGCTTCGGAAAAATAGTCTACTCAGGCGCGAGTTGACTGGGTAGGAAGAATCGACTTTACAAGAGATCGTGAACATAGAAGAACACCTGAACGCACGTCAGTGCCTCATTTATGATGGGATTATCCAGACTGTCGAGATCCCCGAGGAAGGCAAGAAGCTGCTTTTTTTGTCGATGGCCCTGAAGGAACTGAAAAGTCGACACTACTTCGCAACATAGTGGCAAATGTCCGGCTATCAGGGAAGATCGCAATTGCGGTTGTGTCAAGCGGTATCGTCTCACTGCTACTAATAGAAAAAATAACAAGTCATTCTACCTTCAAGATCCCGCTGACGCTAAATGAACAGTCGACTTGCTCAATTACCAAGCAGTCCTATGTGAAGGAGCTGATCCAGCGAGCAAGTCTGACTATTTGGGACGAAGTTCCTATGGCCCATCGACACGCATTTGAGGTAGTGGACCGGATACTGTGGGATATACTTGACAACGAGACAGAGCCATTTTGTCTGTCCAGCGATTTCCGTCAGATTGCTCATGTTGTGAAGAAAGAAAGCCTGTTGACATGATCAATGCTTGCCTTAAGTCATCAACACTGTGGTCGCTATTCCGGACTCTCCGCCTGAAGGAGAGCATGTGAGTGCGTACAGCACAGAATGTAGGCTGTGTGAAAAAAAAGGCTGCCTTCTTCGAGCTTCTTTTGCAAGCTGGGGAGGGAAGACACGAGGTGAATGCTACTCTTGGGTTGGATTCCATCAATATCCCACGTGATATGTTGATTAAAAATCCAGTTGTCGGCGAGGACGAAGACGAGAAGATCCGTCCTGGGGCACTCCTAGAGGTATGAGCCGTATCATCGACGAGATTTATGCGGATATCAGATTGCAACTGACGAGTACTTCGCGGACCGTACAATTATCACGACCACGAATGCAATTATGCATCGCATCAGCGAAGCGGTGGCTGAGCGTTTATCGGTTCAGGCCCGGGATTACATGTCCGTGGATACCGTGGAAGACGACGGGGATGGAAACTTATTCGAATCGGAGTTTCTGCACTCGATAAATTTCAGTGGGATTTCACCACATAAGTTGAAGCTCAAGAAGGGGATGCATGTTATGACGATGCGGAACTTGGATTCAGACACCGGGCTCTGCAACGGAACACGGCTACGGATCGTTGAGCTGAGACCTCATGTGATTCATGCCACCATCATGACAGGTAAGCGACAAGGACAGCTCGTATTGATTCCACCTATCGTGTTTGTAAGCGACGGAGACATTCAAGATTTTCCTTTCCGGCTGAGACGAAATCAGTTTCCCTTCCAGCCCGCCTTTGCCATGACCATCAACAAAGGCCAAGGGAACAGTACGATATTTGGGACTGTACCTGGCGACGTCTTGCTTTTCACATGGACAGCTGTACGTCGCGATGTCGGGGGTGACGCCAAGATTAAGTTTCAAGGGACTTATTGAGTACCCGGAGCTGGAGGAAGAACATAGTGTACAGGCAGATCTTCGAATCAAAGTAGGCAGTGGGTAGCTCTGTACGCATGTAAATAGATTGGTTTAAAGCTGACAAACTTTCCCGCCGGAGCCGGTATACGGTTTCTGCTCAATTATGCAAAAAACGTTTGATACGAGGCTACTCAGACTAAACCCTGTCACCACCGCCGCGATGCGGCGCCGCTTGGCGGCAGTCTACAGTACATTAGAAAGCTGGGCACTTAAGTGTGTATGTGGTGTGCACCACACTGACAAACTGTACGAAGAAAAAAATCGGCAGGTCGAGGAAGCACTTTGCGGCCTCTGTCAGTTCATAAGCAGCAGTAAGGCGAGGACCTTCATTTTGCATGTCGTTCGGCGGGTTCGGCAATACCAGCGCACCTGCGAGCGGCGGCTTCGGGGGCTTCGGCTCAAGCGGTACCAGCGGGGGATTTGGGGGCTCTGCAGCAGCGTCCCCATTCGGCGGCGGCGCGACGACAGGTGGATTCGCCTCCGGCACGTCAGCTTTCGGTGCGGGAGTGGTCAAACCGGCCTTCGGGGGCTTTGGAGCCCCAGCGCCAGCTACTGGAGGCGGTTTCGGTTCGCAACAGACGACGACAACAGGCTTCGGCGGCTTCGGGACCTCAGCAGCACCCTCCACGGGCTTCGGCGCAGCAGCCAACCCCGCGACGACCTCGGGCTTTGGAACTACGTCGACATTCGGCGGAGGTGCGACCACAGGCGGCTTTGGATCTTCGGGCACGTCGGCATTCGGATCCAGCACTCCGTTCGGTGCCAAGCCGGCTGCTAGCTCGAGTCCTTTCGGGTCCACGAGCGCATTCAGTAGCGGAGCAGGAACGACCAATGCCTTTGGCGGAGGATCCACAACAGGAGGGTTCGGTACACCTACACCAGCTAGCAGCGGCATGTTCGGTGGAACGACGGGCGGATTTGGCGCATCTGCAGCCAAGAGTCCATTTGGAGCGACATCTACGGCCACGACGGGAGGTTTTAGTTCCCAGGCAACTGGCACTTCTGCGTTCGGAGGCTTTGGCTCTCATCCAGCGGCAGCTGTGGCGGGCGGGCAGGCGCAGGTTCAAGTCGGAACGGGCCAACCAACGTACCAGCCTACTCGAGAGATGGAGCCGTCGGGAACTGGTGGCACGGCCAACTACATCTCGATCTCGCGCATGCAGGCGTTCGCGCACAAATCGACGGAAGAGCTACGTTACGAGGACTACCTAAAGCGTACGAACCCGGCAGCAGCACAGGCGGCTGCTACGCAGAACGCTCCCGCACCAGGTGCAACGACAGGTGGAACTGGAGCATTTGGAGGCTTTGGCGCGCAGCCAGCTACGAGCTCTGCTTTTGGCTCGACTGGAGGATTCGGCAGCAGCCAGCCATCGGCATTTGGTGCGACATCTACTGCTGGAGGCTTTGGGTCCTCTTCTTTCGGCTCGACGTCGACGTCGGCAACAACAGGCGGATTTGGTGGATTTGGATCGCAGCCTGCGACCCCTGCAACGAACGGCGGTCTGTTTGGCAGCACGGCCGCCGCCCATCCTGCTACAGGTGCATTCGGAGCGCCAGCTACTAGCAGCGCTTTTGGCGCCGCACCTGGTGCCACGCCAGCTTTCGGAGCACCCGCTACCGGTGGTGGTTTTGGCTCAACGACTGGTGGTTTTGGTAGCAGTTTTAGCGCGGCACCGGCAGCACAGCCACAGACTGGCGGTTTTGGAGGGTTTGGCACCACTGCTCCTGCGGCTGCGTCGGGATTTGGTGCCTCCGCATTCGGTAAGCCAGCAGCGTCTACAGGTTTCGGAGGTTTTGGAGCCTCGCCGGCGCCTGCAGCCGCACCGGCTACGGGCGGGTTTGGTTTTGGAGCCTCACAGCCGCAAGCAGGCGCGACAACCTCACTTTTCGGTGGAGCAAGTACACCAGCGCCAGCTTCAACAGGTTTCTCGTTTGGCGCGACTGCCCCGAAGCCCGCAGCAACCGGGGCCTTTGGCTTTGGCTCCACTGGGGGCACTAGCGCGTTCGGTAGTAACCCAGCTGGTGCGTTTGGAGCTTCGGCGGCACCCAGTGCTTTCGGAGCCACTCCTGTACAGCCGGCAACAGGCACTACTTCTCTCTTCGGATCTACCGCTGGAGCAACTGGTTCGACTGGCGGTTTCGGCTTCGGAAGCACGCCGTCTGCGACACCGGGGGCTACGACCAGCTTGTTTGGAGCAGCTAAGCCTGCATCGACAGGTCTCTTCGGATCGACAACGGGTAGTACTACCCCAGGAGGACTTTTTGGCAATACTATGGGCACTGGAGGATCGTCTCTTTTTGGGGGAGCGAACACGGCCCCAAGCGCTGGAACGACTGGCTTTGGATTCGGCGGTGGCGGTGGCTTTGGAAGCGCTATCGCTGGTGGCTTTGGAAATACTTCGACCCCGGCTGCTCAAACAGGAGGATTTCGAACAGCGGGGAGTTTATTTGGACAATCTCTGCAGCCAGCCCAGACAGCTGCTTCACAGCCACAGAATTTGGTGGCAGCCCCGGATGTCAATCCGTACGGTGCTGGATCGTTTGGTGCCGGGCTTGTCGAGCAGAATGTGAAGGCGGCGCTGGATCTTCAGTCGATTAAAACGGGCTTGAGTGCGTCTTCTCGTTTGACGGCCTTCGCAAACGACGTTGGCCTCCCTAGAGGTCCGCTGGAGCCACCACTAGTTACCCGACGCCAAACTGTGACCAACCGCCATGCGATCCCGGTTTCGTTTATCCGTGGCTCGTTCAAGGGCTCCAAGAGCCGGTTCTCAACGTTCACGTCCCCAGCGCTACCTTCTGCTCTTTCTCGATCTGGTTTGGAGTCTAATGGTGACAGCAGTACCAAGGAAGACGAATTTAAGTTCACATCGTCTCTGTTCCGCAACTCGGCGACGAAGAAACTAGTGATCGACAAGAGCGAGCAACAGTCTGCTCAAGGTAACGGGTCAAGCTCCCGTCTCTCAGTTGTGCCGATCATTGATACTGACCATGGTGACGCTCACGAAATCGGAAGTGGTCGCTCTCGATTGTTGAAGCCTGGCGACGATGGCAAGTACAGTGTCAGCTTCTGCAACCAGATGAACAAGAAGGCTTTCTCGCTGCGTCTGTACCCGAATCAAACGGTGAAAGAAACGAGGACCGAAGTGAAGCTGCTGTTACGTGAGAGCAGTACGTCAACGGCATCCACAATCGTCGACATTGAATTGGTTTTGAAGGGCAGAATTGTGCATGACACGTGTACCATTGAAGGACTGCACTTGAAGGAAGTGGACTCAATTGACGTCGTTGTGATTGAGGATCGCACAGAGGACAAGAACCGTGAAGACCAACGTGTCTCGATTTCTTCCATGCCAAAGAAGCCGGAAGCCCAGGATATTGACGAGACCGTGCCACCGAAGCGTTTCATGACGTACGATGAGTATTTGGCCTCAGCCAGTCGCGTTGAAGATGATGGGTTCAAGGATACTGAAGCGAATGGCACTAGCTGTGCTTCACCAGTCTCGACGTCGTGCCCTACATTGAAGAACAAAGACTACTTCACTATTCCGTCGTACGAACGGCTGCAGACTATGAATGATCACGAGTTGTCCCAAGTGGAGAAATTTACTGTTGGTTGCCGCGGTCTGGGTGCCGTTGAATGGGTCGGTAAGACGGATGTACGTGATCTCGACCTTGACGAGCTGGTTTACTTTGAGAAGAAGGAGGTGATTGTCTACAGAGACGACGAAAAGAAGCACCCCCTAGGAAAGGGTCTAAACAAGCCCGCTATTGTTGAGCTTCTGGGTATCTTTCCGCCGCAGCGCAAGTCGACATCTCCCGACAAGTACAAGGAACGTGTGAAGCAGCGCACTCAAGATATCGGTGCCACATTCCTGGATTATTCCATCGAGAAGGGCATTTGGCGGTTTCGTGTCGAGCATTTTAGTCGCTATGGCTTCGATGATGATGACGATGACAATGTCGACATGGACGATCACGGAGACGCGACCGGCAAGAAGCTGCTGAATGCCGACCACCTGGCGCGAAAGCCTGAAATGACTCGTGGGCCCGCGGTTAGTCGAGGAAAAGTGACATTTTCGGCCGACCGCAGTGCACTCTTTCGCCAGTCCGGTATATTTGCTGGCGAGGTGGCCACCACCAATGCTGTTGCTACATTCGGAGCCCGCCATGTCCTCTCTACCCTCAGTGACAAGTGGGCTGGAACGTCTGATGACTCGAACAGTATTAAGCCTGCGACAGAGTTTAAGATGGATCTTAGCGTTGAGGAGGATATGACAGTGATGAAGAAGGACCAGCGCCCTACTAGTGAGGTGTTTCCAGTGATCCCGTTTACTTTGAAGCCTCTAGGTGTGAGCAGTGCCGACCACCTGAAGTCTGAGGATAAATCTACTACGTACCAAATGATGCTACAGACGTCGAACCAGGGGCAAGCAAAAGTCGTGCGCAACCAGGTCGATGGAGGTATATTCATGGCCCGTTCGTTTCGCTGCTCGTGGGGGCCAAACGGTGAGCTGGTGAACCTGGGAAGGCTCACTTCACGCTCGGAGAAATACTCGGATGTGGAAAATAATGGTCGTCGCGTTTGCATCGAGTTCCCCCTCCGTCTCTCTGAAACAAGCAAGTCGGATCTCCATGATGGGCTGAAGCTGCATTACGAGTACACTTCGCAAGGACGAAACCCAAACGATTTCATTGACCGAGACGGATCGGAAGTCCCCGCTCAGTACGCACTTCCTGTTGGCGATCTGCTGATGAGCTGCTTGCACAAGTATGTCGCCCACGTTCAAGACCGAGCTATAAAGGTACCGAGAGAGAAGCGCACTCTGCTTCTTTGGAAGCTGATTCAGGCTTTGTGGGGCCAAGAGCATGGCGCTAAGATAGGTGGCCGACCGGATTCTACGTTCTACCCTCTCGCGTCCCGGGACGGTCCCAATGAAGTGGAGTCTCTGGACACCTTCCAGACTCTTGACCTCCGTCGTGAAGCCATCTCGCAGTGGTTCGAGACTGCATTGGACGATACAGAACACTTGGCTGCTTTTGACGGCAACCCCTGCACAGAAGGCGTGCTACGACTTCTATGCCAACACCGTGTCGCGGAAGCGTCTGAGATGGCGTTAGAGTGTGGAGACTTTCGTTTAGCAACGCTGCTCGCACAGGCAGCATCTTACGAAGGCAATGCATTTCGCAATCTGATGGAGACTCAAATGGCTCAATGGAGTGAGAACGGGTCGCTGGAATTCATGGACAAAACGCTGGTTCTTATCTACAGCATCCTGGCTGGTAGTGTCGAGGTGTTGACTGCGCAGAAAGGTTTTAGCATGTCGTGGATCGCGTGCCTTGCTTTATTTTTGTGGTACAAGCGTGGCCCTGCGACGTCTCTTAAGTCGGTTATGGCGCTTTACGAGGACGCAGTCAGAAAGCAGCTGGCGTCAACCCCGTTGTCAAAGTTTGCACCTGTCGACACGGACAAAGATGACGTACTCATGGAGTTGATGAAACTCTATATAGAAGATGCTGCCTCGCTTTGCAAAGTGTTGTCACCAAGTGGCTTCATGAGCCAAGGCACGCACCATCTGGACTATGAGTTGTCGTGGCACCTGCACAGCTTTCTTCGTGCCATTGGCTACAAGCTTGACCGAGAGTGGGAATCGCACATTCACCAAAATTTCATCCGGCAACTCGAGGGCGCTGGTCTGTGGGAAGATGCCGTTTATGTTGCGCTAAACATTTCTGACGTTATCGAGCGCGAGAACACCTGCCGTGAGCTGCTCTTCCGCAACGCAGATGTATTGGCATCCGACGTTGCCAAGCGGGAACTGCTTTGTGAGCGCTTAACCCTCCCACCGGAATGGATTAGTGAAGCGCTGGCGGTGCGGGCAGTTGCTAAGCAGGAGCGCCACGAGGAAATTGCACATTGGATGGCTGCCCGCCACTACGAGGAAGCTCACGCTTGTCTAATTTCGCACGTGGCGATGTCCTGTCTCTTCGCTAACGAAAAGGACGTACTGATGCAGTTGCTGTTAGAGCTGGAGCCTGTGGCGGTATACGTCCCTCAGTGGAAGAGCTGTGACAGGGTGGATACCATTGGAGGTGGCTTGTTGCTGGAATACCTCCGTCTTGAGCAGCAAAAAGGACTGGAAGCTGACCACGAGGACCAGTTTCTCCAGCGAGTGATGTTGCTTTCGCAGCAGCTTTCTCGCGCTCGGGACGCCTCGGCAAAAGAGTCCGACAAGAAGGCGCTTCTGGCGCAAACGTGTGTGTCGTCGATGATTGTGTCCTTGGCCGCTCAGGCGGTGCAGCTGCGATCGCTTCTGTCTTACACACAGGAGCGCGAGTTGGCGGATGATGCGTCTGCAATCTCGACGCCTCTTGAACTGGAACCAGAATTTCTTGGCGGACTCTCGCATCTAGTCACTGGACGTGAAACTAGCTTTGTGGAGACGTACCGAGCGAGTCAACTGATGCACCTTTGCTCGACTTTCATCGACTGGCGTGCTTAAGGTTTTGCAAGAAGAATCTCAAGACAAAATGTCGGAGGCAGATTTGGCACTATATCTGCGCATTGAAAGCCAAACACGGCAAACGCTATTACTTTTTCTCTACTTTTCGCGATTTTTTTCGTGTTCTGCGCCTAATCTACTGCTACTTACTAATTATACCTGCTTTGTTCTCGCGGAAACTCCAGACGCCATCATTCCCAGTCTCCGGTCCCTCGTATCCAACGAAGGTGGCGCCCATCTCCTGCGTGTGGGTTTCAAGGTGCTTTAAAAAGGCACCGTTGCGTGCGGCTCGTTTTCTTTAGCGGCAATGCCATGAAGTTCAACGATCGCTGGCTTATTGCGTCCACTCGGCCGATACATTGCTATCCGGCTAAACAACAACTTCTCCCTGGGAAAACGCTACGAGTTCGCCA
Source organism: Phytophthora infestans T30-4 (assembly GCF_000142945.1). NCBI lineage: Eukaryota > Oomycota > Peronosporomycetes > Peronosporales > Peronosporaceae > Phytophthora > Phytophthora infestans. The sequence goes on along the minus strand of NW_003303737.1, from coordinate 1,645,750 downwards.
AGCACAGCATCGACAAAGGTGATTTTCCCACAACCACCACGACCAATCACAAAATTCTCCACGCAGGCAAGCTTCTTCTCAGCGAGTCGCTGGAGCTCACTTGCTGATGGTTTAGAAGCGCAGGACAAACATGCGATGGAGAATTGGGATTGCGTCGCGGTCAGCGTATGGCTATGCATCTGCAGTTTGGACACTCGAAATCTCGCCAATCTTTGTGCTCTCGCCCGTCGCCAGTATTGGACTAGGCCCAACGCAGTTCCTCAACGATTTCGAAGAAATGGCCAGGCGGGAGAACGAACTTACGAACCGAAACACGTCGGCCTGCGGTAGTCTTGAACGAGAACTCGACGGAGGAGTATGCGGTTTGCGAATCGGGAGTCTTGGCAGTATCAATCTCACGGGGAGTGCTTGCAAATGTTGTCTGGCAATGCCAAGCCGGGCTGCAAATCTTGCAGCTGACGAGGCTTCGAGCACCTCAACGCAACTGATGATCGATCATTAAGCACCTTGAGCTTGATACAAGAGGGCGGATTAGCGATTGCAGGCTTGATCTTCTGTTCTATAAGCCCTGCGCCGCATGACCCGGAAGCGTACGGATCAGTATCGGGAGATGCTACCAAGGTGTCAAGCGAAGAGGACTCTTCTGGTGAGGAGGAAGCATCACCCGAAGAGCTACTCTTCATCTTGTATGGAATTCCTGGACTTGGTTCTTTTTCCGTCCCGCAACCAGTCCAATCGAAGGTAGTGACTAAGAAGACTCGGTTGGAGCCAAGAGCTGGTGCTGCTGAAAACAAGAACGCCAAGGATTAACTGCCGTGTTGAAATCTGGACGTAGCCCACTTCTAAACTTCACAGATGCTGCTCGACCAGGCACAGCAGACGGGACGTCTCGAATTCCGCCGAAGGTGTTTTCACAGCAGTAGGGGTCCACCCACACTTTCGAAGTCGCCTTCATCGCAAAGGGTTTTACAGTCGTTTTTGCAGACACCTTCACTGCAAAAGGATTCACGGTTGCATTTGCAGCCACCTTCCTGCTAAAAGGACTTCCTCCTGATGATTGTGGCGTCAATGCGGACGGATTGGACGTCGAGACGCTTAGTGGTGCGAACGGATTGCCGAAAGATTTCCCAGTTTGTTTTTTCGTCGGCGTCGCGAATGGGTTTAAAGTCGGCGCCAGAGGCGGTTTCGCAGCGCTGCTACCTGCTTTAAACACCGTGCAGCTTCCTCCGGAGCCAATACCCATTTTGCTGGCTTCCAAAGAACTACCCGCTTTACTAAACAGTGTTCGAGTTGCCCCAAAACCAGAATCCACGGAGACACTGCCAAACAAAGGGGTTGTGTTGCCCTGACCCGCACCTCCACCAAAATCAGTACTAGCAGTGCCAAAGGCGGCGTCGGTCTTGGTGCTGAGGGTGGCATACCCAAACGCGAATCCTCCGACATTCTGTGGCGCTTCGTTTCCACTGGAGTTCGAGCCACAGCTTCCAAACAGCGTTCTTGACTGGGTCGATGGACCAAACAGCGGCCCTTCGTCAGGTGACCTGGAGTGGAATCCAGGCGGGGACTGAAATAGCAGCCGGCTTGGTGGTTTAGGCAGGGTCCACTTAGACGCGACTGCCACGTCGCCATTTCGCGCGAAGGACTGCGCTGTGCGCTTGACTCGGCCAAACGGATCCGACGCTTTCTCAGCCCACACGGCACTGCCAACATCTCTGAACCCAGAAGAAAGCCGACAGAGTTAGCAGACCCAAAACCAAACACGTTTGTGATAGGGGACCTGGACATGGATGTCGCCGAGGGTCCACAGGAGACGTCTCTGTTGGCGCCCGTTGCAGGGTTGATCGAAGACGCAAAGAGCGGCATGACGGTCAACGGTGGCGTCTCTTTATTATCTCTCTCCCCACTACTACGCTACTAGGTACAACTGTTCTCTCTGATCTATCCAAGATACCCACGAAGCGATAGTGAGAGCAAGAACACGAGACTTGAAAGAGCTTATAATGTGAATTGTTTGTCAGCACTACGCAAGTTGGGCGGAAAACAAGCTAAATATCCAGGGGGCGGGTGCATGGGTTATTAAAAATAACCCATGCACACTACCCCAAAAAGAAGAACATCCTGCAACTTATGCCAGGCTCCCAGTTTCATTTGAAAGACCGCAACTTCCAGTGTTAGCTGCACCTTTAAAAAACGCGCCTGTTGGAGGCCATGATTATTTACATGGATTAGTACAGGATTCCAATCATGGGTCAGTCCATTATTGAAAGTAAAATAAAATCCCCGATTCGCCTATTTCCGAAATGTATAACTTCGGATTTTTCTCATTCGCGTTTCTACCGCTTCCCGATAAGATGACGCGTAACGTCGGCGGAAGCGATGTAAGCGCCCGGAGCGCGCGTGAAGGCAACAGGGGTCTCTCTCCACGACTTCGAGGTCCTGGGCTAAGTGATACGCAAGAAGCTGGAGTGTCTGGAGTGTCTGAAGCTGCGGAAGCGGCTAGTAACGAAGAAGACAATCCGCTGGAAACCGGTGGCGGTCCCGCCATCCCTGGAAACGACCGTGGAAGTGACTATCCCGACGTGGAGGATGTAAAATCAGGGCGTGGTTCAGAATCGGATGGTGGAGAGGAAGAGGATGATGGGGGATTTACTGCAGAATTGGCTCTTGTACCTGTTAAAGCGCCGGTGAATTGGCACACAAGCTCGGAGGCATGGCAAACCTACTTTGCCGATTGCTGCCAGAGAACGATGCAAGTGTTACCAGTGAAGGAGACAATGTCAAGAGCAGAGAGGAACAAGCGCCTAAAGAAGACAAGGAAGGGAGGAGACGATTCGCAGTTGGTACCAGAGCAATTTGACCCCTACCAACGAACATATATCTGCACTCATGGCTGGAAGAAGCGGAAATCACGCAGTGAAGGAAGCAGGCCGCGGCAGCACATACGCTTGACTGACTGTCCTTTCCGGCTCGTAATCCAGTGGAATTTATCACGTGGTGAGCTCCAACTGAAAAACGGAACCTTCGTGCACAACCATAGAGTGTCACCAGCTGCTTTCGCTACTTATCCAGCATCTCGGGGCGTCGCAGATCCACTCGTAGATGCTCGAGTGCAAGAAATGCTATCTGTGGGCGCAAAACGTTCGAAGATCTACGATTATCTACTTGAACACGATCAGAACGTGATCCAGGTAGACGTCGACAACTTGGCTCGTGACCACGGCTCTAGCATTTTCAGTTTGGACGATAACGACGCAACGGCTCGGGAGATTGCGATATTTGCAGCTGCAGACCCAGAAAATGTCTGTTTAGTGTCTGAAACGGATGCTGGTGAGACCGGTGTGATATCTCTTGTTTCAGCACATATGCGCCGTATTTACAGTCGTTTCAGCGAAGTTCTGCTTGTTGATTGCAGTCACAAGACCAACCGGTACTGCATTAGTTTATTGTCCAGGATTTTTACATGATTAAGCAGGATTTTTTATAAACTATTTCTAGATACAATTACCAGCTTCTTACGTTCATGGCTATGAATGAATTTGGAGAGGGGGCAGTGGTGCAGCAGTCCTTAATCGAAGCCAATGGAGACTGGCACATGGAGAGGGCCATAGACCATTTCAAAAGGTCTCATCCTACGCGAATTAGCATGCTTCGAGTCCTTGTCGTCGACAAGGATATGAATGAAATTCGCGTTCTAGAATCAAATTTTCCCGAGGCGCGAATTCTCATTTGTCACTTTCATGTGATTAAATACCTTAAAGAGATGCGAGCGAGGCCAGAATTTTGGAAACGTTTCAAGCGAAGATGCAAGTCAGATCGACGGTGCTATTCACAAGATGGTATACGCGGTTTGTGAAGAACAGTACAAGACTGCACACGAGTCTTTGAAAGGACTGTGTCAGCGCATTGGTCTGGTTGGCTTTTTTTTAATTATTTTCAGAAAAATTGGGATTCCTGTCGAGATGGATGGGTTTACTATCTACGATCGAAACTGCCTCACTTTAAGAATCACACTAACAATCGACTGGAGAATTTCTTTGGAAAACGGAAGGACGCGGTCGATGGAAGTATGAGTATGGCAGGCTGTGTAAAGGCTCTGATTGCTTATGATCGCCGGGTTGAAAACGAGTACAAGTACAGATTGTCCCGAATTGGACAGTTTGTTAATAGCAATTACGACGAGGAGATGAACCACGTGCTACGATTTACAGCTCACTTTGTGGCGCAACAAATTGAACACCAGTACGCCACCGCGTTGTCAAAGGCGGCAGTGTACAGAATCACTGTTGATCCCGACGATGCTGGTCACGTGGTCGTTGGAGGAGTTTTCTCGCAGCACATTCTACGATTTGATAATTGGAGATGTGACTGCGATTTCTCCTTGTCGATGTGCCTTCCGTGTTGCCATGTAATCGCATACCGCAAGCACGCGAATGTTATGGGTCCAGTTATCCCCTGGAATTGCATCGACGAAAGGTAAAATAGTTATGATTCATGATTTTTCATGATTTGTTTTGGCGAATCCAGGATTTTTCCATGATTTCGATACATTTACTCATCATTTGTACTTATACTAATACTGCACATTTGCATTATGTTGTCATGGGTTGTGGACGATTGTCTAGGTGGACCTGTTCGTTGGGCCTTTTGAATAAGGTTAAACAGTTCAGTTATGAGAAGTTTACTAATGCAGAACGTGGATCGACCAAAAAAAAACTGAGGACGCACTCAGAACGATATCGCGAAGCGGTGAAGGCCACTCACCTTATCGCTAATGGAATGGCGGATATAGAGAACGAAGTGGAGTTTGAGGAAATGCTTCAGTTCGTTTTAGATCAGTGGAGGAACGTGCGCCAGCGGAAAAGTGTACCGATGAGTAATTCGGAAGGTGGGGATGAATGGCAAGGCGATGAACAGTGCGTTGATGGAGACGAAGAGGATGCAGATAAACAGATCCCTGTACGTACTTTCACAGAAGATGACATCCAGGCAGAGTTCAACATTAGTTCGAGCGAAGGTGAAGAAGCATTCGAATCGAGTGGGAAGGTGAAGATTCGGCTCAATCCCAAGGCCAAAAAGGTGGGTCGACCTCAAAAACAGAAGAAAACGACCAGCGCCGGCGAAAACAAAGGTCGAAAGTGGTATGAGGCCCCTGAAGCAGGGCGGAAGGTCGCAGGAGAGGTAACTTTGACCGCTTTAATTAACTCTCTGGACCGTGAGCAACCGGGGTTGATGGAGACACAAAGGCGTTTGTCTGGGGTACTTATGAAACACGGCGAGGCCGAGAACAAAAAGCCTAAGTTCAAAATCCTGAAAAATCCGGTTCTCATCCAGGACCCGCTCTACATTCTCCCAAAGAAGCTATTGGATGCTTGTATGAAGCTCCTTCCGGTGTCGAACACAGCAAACCATGCCATATCCATAGATGATTCCCAAAACAGCCAAGACACCGGATCTATTTAACTTCAAGGATCCATGGAGACGATTTGGATAAAAGTTGTGGGCAATTTTTCGCGAGCTCAAATTGAAACCTTCAAGAGAGTGCATAATCTTATGCAAGTGGTGAAACTTGGACTGGATACGCATAAGTGGCTCGTACAAGAAGGATGTCCTTCACTACCGGCTGAGTACCACGCAATTGCGACCTCCGTTGCCGACGAAATCCTGTCCACCTACCCGAAGAAGAGAATCGAGGGCCTTCTTAACCTATCTGATTTCCAATATGCGTTGCTCTACAGAGCTTCCCCTCCAACATGGCTAACAGATGCCTCGATAAGGGCTTTGTGCATTCGGCTCTGCGAGGATTATTCTTCGTGCAGATTGGCCGGCTTTCAGTCAGCAGTAGCAAGATCCAAGCGAACGCGGACCGAAAAGATTATGGTTGACCACAACACACGTAAACGACTTATAAAGATGGCCCGTGAAGATGGCGTCGATACGGTACTGCTACCGTTGAACTTCTCGAATTTTCATTGGTGCTGCGTTGTTGTAAAAGCTCATGCAAAGCGGATCTACTACTACGACCCGCTAAACCAACGTCCGTACATTAAAGCTGCCAACGCTGTTGCTAACAGCCTCAAGATTGGTGGACTTACCGAGTACGACGTGATCCTTCAAAACAATCCCATCCAGTTAGATGGTTTCAGCTGCGGCGTTTACGTCTGCTGGATGTTCATTAGGCAAGTCTCTACTGGACACCCCGTGGATATTAGCGTTGCGTCTCTCACGAAGCGTCGTTTCGAGCTTTTCTACTACATGCTGAAAGGTCATCTGCTGCCCATACATCCATCGGGCAGTGCTGAACAAGATGACACTGAGGAAAAGCGCCCTGCTGTTGCTCAACATGAAGATATGCAGCAAACCCACGAAGAAGAACAGGTGGAGCCAACGCAGAAACAAGAAGTTGCACAAACGCGGGTCTAAATGTAGCTTTAGCTGGATGGTTGCCTTTCAAGACCTGCAAAAACCCAAATACATGTCATTTCAACTTTGACCCTGCAGAATAAAGAGCGATCTCAGTAAACTGAAGCACAGGAATGGAGAGCTTGAGCCTGTCATGCACGTAACTCAATGCGATCGACGAGATAATAGCCTTTAAGAGATCTTTCCAGAATTTTATTCATGGAATTTCCAGGATTAATTCTATAAAAAGCTACTAACATTACTGTACTTATTATTAAAACATAATTTAATCCTGAAACGTACATGATTAATCCTGGAAGAAGGACAGTCACACGTTAGGTATCTTACTCGTCCTCAACGAATCTTCCCGTATCTTCCCCATATGTCTACTGAAATAAGATATGATTTGACGTCCAGGATTAATCCTGACCTTAATCGTGTAAAGTTCCATGTAAATAATCCTGGCCCTTAACACCTGCCTTTAAAAAAAGCTGCTTCCGAATGGAGTCCCTATGAAATACTGATTAAATATTAGTCGGCCCGTTACTCCTCACATGTGTCAATTCGAATATGGTCAAACAATCTATTTTTCAAATTATAACCAAAATCCACAAAAACACAGAAGATTGTTGCCTATGGCGGCACGGGTAACATCAAAACCTATTCATCCAGTGAATGTTGCTTGAAGAAGATTGGGTGAAACACATCTCTCTTTTAAAGTAGAAAAAACAAGGGGGTGAATTTAATAAATCTCTACTCAGGCAATTATAGAAGAGTGTTCTTCCAGCGCGAAATGAATCCCGTGCGAGGTTACAGTTTTTCTTTAGGTCGAATGTCGTCCCTGGAGAAACTCTGGATTAATAAAATCCAGAGAATTTCAGAGACTTAGTCTATCCTGACATTGAAGTTCTCTGGATATTAATATCCAGTTCTTACCCGGATCGTAGACCCGTGGAGCAGGGCTTGCAACACGTTCTGTACGACGCCAGCTCCTCGGGTCAAGCACAAGCTTGCGTTGCCTTCAGCTTTGTGCTCGCCAAGCGAGCACTCAGGGGCGGATCTTCATACAAAATCGGGGGCATCGGCTCTCCATTTTTTTTTTGTCCAAACCCGATTTTTAGGCAATCTCTTTAAAATGTCTAATTTCAGACAGCAATTGGTTTTAAATAGATAGAGATACAGTTTATGATTGGACAAAACACGACCTTTGAAATCCCTTACACATGTCAGCAGGTCCGCCGTTTCAAATCACAGCTACAAAAGTTGATGGAAGTGCCGGGTGAACCTCCGTCGCACGGGTCGACTCGGCCGATGGCGGCGACAGCTCGAGTTATCGTAGCGCCAGTGACGCACCTAGGGATTGGTGGACGTCAGCGAAGCAGCAGCTTGGACAGCGAGCGCTTGTGGCGACCGGCGAGCGGCTTCGCGTCCAAGCAGCATGCTGAGCTGGAGGCCAAGCGGTTGCACAAAGAGAGGCAGCTGCAACGCGATCGACGGAGGCAGGAGGTGCAGGCTGAAAAGAGAAAGCACGAGGCCGAGCTAGCCAAAGGTCCGAAGCCCAACGACCACGTGATAGTGGAGGAGGGCGAGTGGAAGACTGTGGTGTCTCATGGCCGCAGAGCGCACAACGACCGCCGGGCAGCGCACGCGACCACCGCAATATTCCTGCCGTTGTCTCTGGGTCCGTCTGCTCTTAAATTTAGCAATTTCGCTCGATGTATCATCTGTTTCTGCTGCAGTGAGCGGCGAGCGCTCCTTAAGGTCATGACGAGATGAAAGCTGCTGACGTAGCGAGCAGAAAAAGAAGGCAACAAATGAGGAGACGACGGAAGACTTCTTCGCAGCGAGCGGAGGCAAAATCTGAGACGGAAAATGGAGT
>NW_003303737.1:1610707-1637372 GCF_000142945.1 Phytophthora infestans T30-4 | reverse complement strand
TTTGCTAGGGAAAAGTGATGTTGCTCGACGCAGCAGCTTGCAGAGGCTAGCGGATAATTTGCATGTGGACGACGCAGTTGCAGAGCATAACGGGAGGCAAGCCCGCGGAAATTCGCAGAACCATAAGCAGACTGGTGCAATGCACCCACCAGACTACGCTATGAGGAAAACGAAGAGTACGTCGTGCATGACTGCACATCGTGGCGGCGTAAAACCGCGTTATCCTAGCGAGAGTACGGAGTCATTGACTCAGTCAAGTCCACGCGGGAACGCACATCAAGGCCACCGCGCTAACCGACGGTCCACCTCGAGATTAGATTCGCCCCAATCGCCGCGCACTGGGTCAGACTCTCATGGTTCGCCTCGACCAAGGAAATGTGGCGATAAACGCGATTTTTTCTTCCGAAACTTGGACTACGATCTCCGGAGCCAGTTGCAAGTTGATGAGGTTGCAGAGTTCAGCGTAACAGACTTCGAGATGGCCACCAAGATTTCCCAATTCGTTCTGGATCTCTTTTTCCCGTCCAAGGATGGCACTACGTCGGAGAGTGGTAGCTCTGTTCACGACGATGGCACTGCGACCACCGAAAAATGCAAAAAATACTCATTGGTAGTGACGGACGGCACCGCGTGCGTTGGAGGAAATGTGCTGTCTTTTTGCGATTTTTTTACGCACGTAAATGCCGTTGAGAACGATTCTACGCGCATGCAAATGCTGCGACATAACCTGCAGGTCCTCCAAAAGACGAACGTAAAGTGTATCTATGCGAACTACCTAGACGTGATGCTGGAGCTGGAGCAGGACGTGGTGTTCCTGGATCCGCCATGGGGAGGACCGGAGTACAAGGGCCTCGACAAGGTGGACCTCTTCCTCGGAGGCTTCCCACTGCACGATATCTGCTCGCGGCTGAAAGGAAGCGCCAAGTGCGTCGTGTTGAAAGTACCGAGCAACTTCGACGACGCAAAGTTCTCGCAGCTCGTCCCTGGCAAGGTTGTGATCCGGCGCGACCTCAAGAAGATGCACCTCGTGTTGCTCGACTTCCGGTGAGCTTTGGGCGGTAGGATTGTTCTGCTATTCTGTATCTGGTTGTTCATAGTAATACATACTTCGAAGTAGCACTACTCAAGTATTGTTTTATATTGTTTTATTCTGAACCGGTAGCCAAGAAACTGATCTCGACATATTTGAAAAACTGAGTCGCCACGTTAGTTAGACTCAGTAGAAGTGAAACATACCGAATGTTCAGAAGAAGACAAATACTGTACAGTACTGCACCCCGTTTTCGCGATATAGGATTTGCAAATATATCATATTTTAGATACATATTATAGTTTATTTGGATTTACGATCATTACATCTGGAAGTTTATCAACAGTCCAAGGGCGCGAAAACGGGGTGCAGTACTGTAGTACTTAATAACATTTTTTCTATATAATTCGTTAGCAATCGCAGAGCTAGGTCAAGGAATAACCATAATCCAGTACCGAAGGCCGAAAAATTCAGCTACTGACGTCAAATTATTAAACTCGCACACCAAGCTTATCGAGTATCGAACCACAAATTAAGTACTACTGCAGTAGTTACAAAATTAATTATTTTCACTTGATTTGTATAAAATAATATTTTATATTATACGAGCGTCATTAAATTAACTTGGGTTGATTGAAGTCCAAGTTAGTCGACTTTTCTTTGCGAATGGCACAAATGAACACACTTCTGTTTGTGGTTCTGTGCTACTGCGTGTTGTTAACCAGGCAACGGGCCAGCTCGAGGACGTGCTGTGGACGACGTGGCGTACACACCGAACGCGAAGGTGAACATCATTAGTCTGGGTTACCTACAGACGAAGGGCAACTTCAAGCTGATATGTTCAGATGACCAACAAACTGCTTGGATCTCAAAGCCGAGCACATCACTCAAGTTCATGCTGCGTGACAGCATTTATCGACTACGTGCAGAGCGAGTGACCGGAGTGATGGTGATGGCAGCTTTTAAAGAGGACATGGACAGCAAGAAAGTCATGGAGCTGCTTCATCAACGATTTGGTCATATGGGCATGGAAACGGTGAAAGTGTTGGCAAACAAACTCGATGTCGGAGCTAAGATGAATGCAAAAGGTCTGACTTCCTATGAGTGCGCTGCTGGTGCTGCCAGTAAGGCGAAAAGAATGTCTTATAAACGGATTCCATCACGGAAGTCCGAACCTTTGGAAATTCTCATGGTGGACATTTGCTCTGTGAATGAACAGTCTGTGGATGGAGCTACTATGTTTGTCTTCATTATAGACGAGCCTACAATATACAAGTGGCCGTTCCGACTCACGAAGAAGCGTGAAGCAACGTTCCACATCAAAGTCCTGTTAAACAGACTGCTAACTCGCTTTCCTGAGAAGAAGGTGCGCAGACTACACTCTGACCAAGGAGGCGAATTTGCAATCAAGGAGCTATGTGACTACTGCGTTGACCAAGGGATTGAGCAGCAGTTTACGAGCGCCTACTCTCCTCAAAAGAATGGTATTGTGATGCGTGGTCCTACCAAGGATCAGAGCGATGCTGACGGCCACACACGTGCCCAACTCCTTGTGGGGAGAAGCCTTTCTGCATGTGGTGACGACGTTGAGCTGATTGCCCACCAAGCCCTTGGGTTTGGTGTCCCCGCACCAGAAACCATACGAATCGAATCCTATGCTGGATGACTTGCGTACTTGGGGCTGTCTAGCACACGTGCGTGTTCCCCCTGAGTCAAGACAGACAAAGAAAAAAAAGCTGGAAGCAAGTGCAAGACTGTGTTTATTACTGAATTACAGTGAGTCAACGCTAGGCTACAAGTTCATTGACCTGGTGACAGCTCAAGTGGTGACAGCCCGTAGTGGCATTCTGAAGTTCCATGAGGAGTTCACGACTGATGGCATCTACATGAAGCATCTGTTTGAGAACACATTCTTCGATGGTGACCATACTCTACTCAAGACGGTACCTGTGGCGCATCAAGACCAACATGGAGACGTACCTTCCAGGTTGGGGTGACGGCATCTCTAGTGTGGAGAAGCCACTTGAGGCGGTACCACTTGCTGACGAACCTGCAGAGACTGAGTTAAGTTCGAGAAAGAGTTCGTCAATTGTTGACGCACCTGTGAGAAAGGACAGTGCGGAGACTGCTGGTGTTGCAATACCAGCCGTGTTGCAGGATCTTGCTGAAGAAGCCAAGGAAGGCTCGAAAGCGAGGAAGCGCAAGAGACGCAGAACAAAGAAGAACCCTGCAACGGTGGAGAAGGAGACAAGTGGCTTCGAGATGCAACCTCCACCCAGAGAGCCCTGCCTAAAGCGATTAAGAAGGAAGCAGAAGACAAACGATTGATTGTCGGATTACGTGGTAGGCCTAGTGCAGGCTATGACTACGGATGTGCAAATCCCGACTACGTACAAACAAGCACGTGCAAGCAAGTTCTGGCAGCAGTGGAGAGCTGCAATGTTGGTGGAACTTCAATTGTAGAAGGGTCACAAGACCTGGAAACTTGTGCCCCGCAAAGATGCCAAGAAAGTGAAGGTGATTACGTGTAGGTGGGTCTTTGCTGTGAAGCGAGACGAGCGTGAACGGATCAAACGAATTAAAGCGCGACCAGGGATCCATGGATTCAAGCCACAACTTTGAATTAACTACTCTGAGATCTATGCACCTGTGATCTGGTTCGAAGCCGTACGTGCGGCTATCTTCTACGCTGTACACAGAGGTTGGGAGGTACTGCAATTTGACGTGAAGACGGCTTTTCTGTATGGAGACTTGGACGAGACCATCTTCATGGAGCAGCCTCCTGGCTTCCAGTTGGGGGGACCTGGATTCATTTGCTGATTGTTGTAGAGCTTGTACGGACTGGAGCAAGCACCGGACGCTTGGAATCGCACGCTTCATGCGAAGCTTGTTGCGATGGGCTTTACAAGGACGGACTCTGACTATGGACAGTATGCATTGAGGAAAGATCGTGAAGTCAAGTTGCTACTGACTGTATATGTGGACGACCTACTATTGATGGGACCACGTGACCTGTGTGCCACGATCGCTGCCTCGCTACAAGAGACATTCGAGCTTACGACGATGAGCACAGTCAAATATCTCTCAGGTGTCGAGATCCTGATGAACCGGCCACACCGGCAGATTGTGTACTGCCAGAAGCAGTACGTACCGGAGGTGTTGAAGCATTTTCATACGGAGAACTGTAATGGCTGCGCTACACCAGAAGCTACAACGCCCTCGAAGATAGACATGCCTGCCTCGAAGGAGTATCTTCCCTACCGAGAATTGGTGGGTGCTCTCCTGTACCTTATTAGTGCATCGAGACCTGACATAGCACATGCTACCCGACACCAGGGAAAGTATCTTGCGAGCTACGATCAAATGCACTATGCACAAGCCAAGAGGGCGATGCGTTACCTGAAGGCTACGTGTGACGTTGGGGACTAGTGATTAATGTGAAGCTACAGACTGATGTGCAAGTTAGTGGCTACTACGCTGCTGATTATGCGAACGACCCTGTGGATCGACGGAGTATCACTGGCTACATCACTATGCTTGACGACAATTTCATCTCCTACGCATCTCGTAAGCAGGAGATCAGCGCGCGCAGTACCTGTAAAGCAGAGTACTTTGCGATGGCAGAGGCGAGCAAGGACTTGTTGTGGCTTGCTGGCCTATGCAAGGGGTTGAGCTGGAAGCATCCAGTACCCAAACTACTTGGAGACAGCCTAGGAGCCATTGCCTTAGCTGCAAAACCTAGCAAGCATTCGAAATTGAAACATATTGCCAACAAGTACCACATGATCAGACGCCACGTCGAGTTAAAGCAACTTACAACCCAACACATCGGAGCTGATGACATGGTGGCTAATATCATGACGAAGGCGCTTGCAGTGGTGAAATCACACTTTTGCGCAAGGCTATGAAGGTCTTACCTATTGTGTTGAGCGACGACAACGTATCCAATGACATGGCTACAACTACGACTACTGCTACTGCTTTGGCTACTTCTGTTGATGCGGAGGCTGTACCTGAGCGACTTTGCAGATGAGGGCGATCGAGTGGGAGTGCTGTTACTGTGTGGACTGCTATTGCCTGTGTGCTTTGGACTACGCCACTGCTAGGACTATGGTGGCAACGAGAATGCGCGTGTGTGATCGCGTCGACTTCCAAGTGCGTCGCCAAGATCAAGTGGGAGTGTGAGCTTGTGAACTTACCTGTGTGTTGAGCGCCAGTGCAATGCAGTCTGCCAGTGTCCAGTGCCTCTGTCTACGAGCCACCGCCCACTGCCAGTCTGCAAGACACATCCCAAGGACACTCATGCGACTGGCAGTGCAGCTTGCGGCTGCACTACAACCGGGTACACATGCGTGCAATGGCGAAGGACTATACCAAGGACTCTATGCACAAGGACATCGTTGGCTGTGCGCTGTCAAGATGGTGTGCTCCACGAGAGTGCATTTATCTAGACTTTAGTATTGACTTATATGCCATTTGTGTAACGGGGTAAAAGATACCGTCACTAGCTTACACTTTAGTGTGGAGGAAGCTCGCAATAGTAAAACCAAGTCTTAGGTTTGTGTCAAATTTAACTCTGATTTATTTAGGACCAGGGCGGCTACCCCTGGCCTCATGTGAACCACTCAAACACATGTCTATACCTGATTGGTCAATAAGTGAGTCTGGCTCCTCAGTATCAACCAATCAGATGATGAAACTTTCGTGTGCCACTTTACCAACTTATGTAATAACTAAGGAAATATCTACCTACTTATGTAATTGGAGTTGGGCCCATTACATCACCCTCCTCTCTAAGCTGCGCTTACGCAACGTAAGCGCACGGAACACATTTGAAGAAAACTCGAAAACCCAACGGAGCGAAAATGGCCGAGGACAACACGACGCAGTCAACGGGCGTTAGCACCAGCGCGACACTGGTGACAGCAGCAAACATCGACACACTAACGGCGGCGGTAACCCAAACAGCCGAGACACCGGCTGAGCAGACAGGCACGAGGATCAGCGCCGGAAGCACGCGGTCGCGCGTGATGGACGACGCTCTGGTTCCCTGGGACCTGTACGACTTGTCAGGAGCGGAGAATCCGGATACGCTCGACACTATGAAGAACCACTTTCGTCGCTTCCGCGCGACGCGGAAGAAATACATCGAAGGCGCTGATCGTGAGGGACTTCGTCGCTCCTGGTGTGCCTTCGTCCGGCGATGGAACTGGATGTCGCGTGCTGGAGAAAGCTTTGTCGACTGGTTGGCGTATCGCGAGGAGATCCTCGCGGATCATTAGATTGGAGAGCTGCGCGTGAAGGTCTGCGACAACGCGTGGGTTATGGATCGACTCTGCTTCGTGCACGTGAGAGAGGGATGTGAGTCCTGTGGTACATCAACCCGTCCGTCTCAGCGCGAATGGAGGGAACATCTCGCTGAGCGGCCACTCAGCGGAGAAGAGTCGGGATGGATCGGGAAGTACGAGGACACCCTGTCCAGTATGGATCAGGTGGCTAATCGCGGCGGCTCACACCGACGCTGCACGCGTCGGAGCGCGGCGTCGTTCTCGTGGCCGTTCTCGATCTCGTTTACGGTCTCCGCGGGGTGATTCCGCGGATATCTTTCTTTTTCAAGCCGCATGGTCTCATACTCGTGGATCACGTCCGGAACGTCGCGGAGAAGATTGGCGCGGGGCTCCCACGTATCATGCTCTGGGGGATAATCCGAGCCAACGTACCTAATAGCGGCGCGCGGTCGGAACCGCGCAAGGAACTCGACTACGGACGTTACGTTGAGCGGTCGAGCTGTGGGGATCTTCGTGGTCATCGATACGCTCCACAATTCAGCGCGCATCACCCACCGAGTCAATTATCGGTGGTGGGCCTTCACGGTGACACGGCGTACGCCCTGTACGTTCAGGGTGGGGTGGAGGCAGCTTCGAACCGTGCGTTGGACGCTCAGGTTGGGGCTGAGCGGGCGGAAGATCGTGCCTGACGGGCTGAGCAGATCGCGTCGGGGTTTCGGCAGTCGAATCGGGAGCTGTTATCTCGCCTACGGGTATTGAAGGCGCATGGGGTGACGGGTTTCTGGCGCGTCAGGCTCGTCGGGCTGGTCGCCCGACGCATGCTCCGTCTGCTGGCTCGAATCGGGAATCGTCGCAGGGAAGTACCGCTTGAGTCGCCCGACGTAAAAAGTCGGGTGGAGTCTAAGTGACGACGGGATGTCCAGGTGTAGGCGTCGCCCACAGCCTTGGTTACTCGAAAAGGACCGATGAAGCGTGGAGCAAGTTTGTTGGCGCCGAGGTTGGTTACGGCGGAAGCGCGGATTCCCTCGGTCGATAGGAGAACGCGATCTCCTATCTTGAATACATTCACGCTCTTTCGACCGTGCTTATCAGCTTGTTCCTTTTGCTTGTCCACTGCGTTCTGCAGTGCGTCGCGGACGAACCTTGCGATGGATTGCCTTTGCATGACGAATTCCGCAACTGCCGAGCGATCGGCAGGAAGCACCGAGGGTTTCGGAGTATAGTTGGCCGTGGTAACTTCTTGCTCACGAATCTTGCTGCCTGAATCGATCAAGTTCTGCGACGTCCATCTCGTTATCGGAGATGCAGGATGCCGAGGAGGCTCGATGGACTGCTTGGACGGAGAGCGAGTAAAGGCGTTCGCACTGGCTACACCCAAAGATATCCCTGAAGTCGAGTGCGCCGGCAGGCCTGTTGGTACCGGTGTGCGTGCTGAGACACCGGTTCACGTACCGGTGATGACCACAACGCGGACTCGTTGTTCGCAGGACTGACCGCAGCTTCAGCATCCATGTCGATCGAAGGAGGTTCTCCCCCACCCAGGGTGGAGCCGCCAGCATTCGTGGGGTGGCCCACGGCGAGAAGTGCCGGAACACGTGGGTGGCGAGCGTTGTTCACGAAGAACGGCGTCATACCCGTCAAGGAGTGCTCAGCGTTGTTGAGTGCAAACTCGGCTAGCGGTAGGAACGAGCTCCAGCTCGTGTACGAAGTCGCATAGCTGCGGATAAAGTCTTCAAGGACTCGGCTGACGCGTTCTGTTTGTCCATCCGTCTCCGGATGTGCCGCAGTCGACATCAGCAATTTGGTTCCCAAGAGCTCGAAAAGGCGTGACCTGAATGCGGGTGTAAACCGCGGGTCGCGGTCGGACACGATAGACTCCGGCAGACCGTGGTGAGGAAAAATCACGTCGACGAAGTGGGCCGCGGACTCTTCCGCGGTGATTGAGGCTGCCGCCGGAACGAGATGGACCATCTTGCTGAAACGATCGACAAACACAAGTACACCCGTGCACCCGGCTGTATCGGGCGGAAGACCGAAGATAAAGCCCATCTAAATGGAGCGCCAAGCTTCCGTGGCGACCGGAAGAGGGGGCGCAATGGAGTCTGAGACGTCGGAGACGGTTTGACTCGCTGGCAAGTTTCACATGTACGGATCCACTTGCGTACCCACTTGTACATGTGCGGCCAATAGAAGTCTCGCGACAGAGCCGCGTACGTCTTCTCGCCACCGAGATGTCCTCCAGTCGGGGCGTCATGATACTCGTGGATTATGCGCACACGTAGATCAGCGTCGTTTGGGACAACGACTCGAGGTCCATTGAACCTGTCGATGCTGTACTTGAGCAGATTGCCGTCCAGTCGATATCGATCGATCTGATTCCGCGTGGTCCTTGACAGGGCACTTAGCGTGTCACTACTAGAAGCACGCAGGTGCTTCATGATGGCACCGTATATAGGGTCATCATCGTACGCTGTAGCAATCTCGTCGCCCAGCGGGAGCGTGGGCGTGGTCAGCGTCAAGCTGATGCCTGACGACACGCAGACCGCACATTCGTCGTCGTCCTCATCAGCCACCTGATGTCTAAGCGCTTCACGGGGATCGTAATCCGGACGCCGAGACAGCGCGTCGGTGAGAATGTTATTCTTGCCCGGCTTGTAGTGAACAATGAAGTTCTACTCGGAGAAGAAGGACAGCCAACGGGCCATCCGTTGCGACAAGTGAGGGCTCTTCATCGCTGTCCGCAGCGATGCGTGATCAGTGTAAACCGCAGACGACTGTTCACCGAGCAAGTACACTCTGAATTTGATCAGAGCGTACCGCATTGCCAGGAGCTCCTTGTCGTGGACTGGGTAATTCCTCTCGGTTGGCTTCAGTTGTCGCGACTGATAGCTGATAACGCGCTCGTGTTCGTCATCATCGAACTGCATCAGCGCACAGCCGATGGCAAAATTGCTCGCGTCGCAGCCGACGTGAAATGGCTTTGAGCCATCAGCAAGCTTCAGGATCGGCGCAGACGCCAAGCTCTTCTTCACCGAGTCGATTGCAAACTTGGTGGTCCGATTTCCACTCCCAGATCACGTCCTTCTTCAGCAGCGAGGACAGCGGCTGGACCAACCCAGCCTAATTCTTCGTGTACTTGTGCAAGTAATTGACCATGCCAAGCCACTGACGCAACTCAGTGGGGCCTGTCAGCGTTGGCCAAGCACAGATAGACGATACCTTCTCGGGATCCGCGCGCACACCGTTCTTGCTCACGTAGCATCCCAACACCGGAATCTCCGGTGCGCAGAAGACACATTTCTTCAGGTTTGTGTAGAGCTTGTTCTCTCGCATCACCTGGAAGACGTGCCTCAGGTGTTTCAGATGTACTTCCACGGCACTGAGGTTACCCTCAGCGCGGCTGTGCACGAAGATGTCGTCAAAGAAACTCGGCGCGAAGTCTCGGAGCGGACGAAGCACATTGGATACCATGCGATTGAAGGTGGCTGGCGCGTTCTTCAGACCCTGTGGCATCACGAGCCACTCCCAAAGCATCCCGCTCGGTGTACTTACGGCGGTGAGAGGCACATCAGATGCTCTCATCAGGATCTGATAGAATCCATCGGTCAGGTCGATGGCGCTGTAGATGACGCTGCCAGCCATGGAGTCCAGTACCATGTCCTTCCGAGGGATCGGAGTCTGCGCGGGGATGGTGGCATCATTCAGCTTGTTGAATGCGTGAACAATACGCCATCCCCCTGTAGCTTTCTTCACACAGAACGTTGGACTGGAATGGGGCGAGGTACTCTCACGCACGTGACCCGCCTTTCGGCGGCCCTCGAAGAAGTCATCGATCGCTTTCACTTGATCACGAGGAAGTGACCATTGTCTGGTAACGCAGTACTTCGTACCAGGCGCGAGTTCGATCTCATGCTGAACCCCACGATCCGCCGGTAGCTCCGCGGGGATTTCATCCGGGAAGACGTCGGCGTACTAGCTGGCGGTGTCGTATACGGGATTCGCTGACTCCCGCAAGGCCTCCCAGGACTGCGTTTGGAATCGTTCCTCTCGAGCTGACTTAGGTTCAGCACCTAGCGGACGTGAACGTTTACTGTCCGTTGCGACTGCATTTGCTGACTCATCCACCGAGACTGCCTCGGTGACCAAGCATACTTGCTCGACGTCTCCCGCCTTGAGGCCCCGAAGAAAGTTCTTCCAGGACAAGCCTGGAAGGCGTGTGATCACCGCCGCTTCGCGCGGCGGACTCGCGATTGCGATAGTGCGCGACCGATTCGAGCCTCCTTCCACCTACTCGAGCGCGCTGACCGATTCCATCGGCGGGCTATCGCTGATCGTGGAGTCTCGACGAGGTTTCAGGCGTCGTCTCTTCTACTTCTTCTTCGACTTCCTCGAGCTTACGCTCGAGTCTGACTCACTGCTACTCGACGATGCATCACCCTCCTCTAGGCGCGGGAGACCGTACTCTACCGGGCCGGGAACACGCGGGAGCCCCTGCTCAACCGCGGCATCGTTTGACGGGAGTCCAATCTGCTCGACCATCATCTCGTGTTGTGGGAGCCCCTGCTCGACCACCGTCTTGAACTGTGGGAGCCTCTGCTCGACCACCTCATCATCTACCTCGCGAAACTACGAGGGCTTTTCGTCCAACAACGTAGCACAAGCCATGCAGAGAGGGCCATCGCTCGCTCTGTGCACTGCCTGTGTCGTTGCTGTTTTGTCCACGACTGTGACGTGGGGCCAGTCTCTAGGCGCCACCAAGAGGTGTGTGAAGACCTCGCTCACGTCGAATCCACGTCGACGCTTGACTGATTGGGCCAGCCAGTCAATCTCTGGCTGATATCGCGCAAGGCAAGGGATGCCCAGGATGCAGTCAAATGCGTCGTTCATGTCGATCACCAAGAAGTCGTCCTTGCTACGGAAGCCATCGAACGTGTACGACAAGGACACGTCGCGCCGCGCAACGCGGCGAGCCTTACCATCTGCGAGTTTGACTTGAATCTCGCCCGGACCATTCCGGACGCGGACGTTCTTGGGTAGTACCGACAAAAACGACGCGCGAAAGAAGTTGTTAATCGCTCCTGAGTCAAGGAGCACGCGCAGTGGTCGCCGGGCACCGATGACGTGGAGGCTGACGATGATCAGGCTCGAGTCACCCGGTGTAGTGGTGGCATTGGTGTGTGCTTGGAGCACGGGAGGGCTCGAAGGTTGGGCTGCCAACGGAGGGCCCGGTCCTTCGTTAAAGCCAGTAGGGCGCCCCGCACCTACTGGTCCTGGTCGTTTTTTGAATGAGCGACCAAGGAGTGTTCCGCATCGACGTGAGCGACGACGGGAGCTAACGCGCGGCACTCCGCCGCGCGGTGACCTTTCTTCCCACAGCGGAAGCAAATGAGGGAACGATTGCTTCGCCCAGCGCTACCGCGGTAGGACCCGCGACGTCGATCGCTCGACGCGTTGATGGCGTCGATCTCCATGGGCTCGGGTGTAGACTCTCGGACTTCCGCAGGTATGGCTGCGGCGTACGATGCAGCGACCATGTAATCCTCGCGAATCGCGAGTGCAAATGCCTCCTCGAGAGAGGAGGGCTCAGCTCTGGTGAGGCAGTAGCGGGTCATATTCTCGCGGATGCCGAACACAAATACGTGGCCTTGCGAGGCCATGTCGATTGGCTTGGTCACGATGTACGACGCCAGATGTCGCGTCTTCTGGACGTAATCACGCATGGACATCTGCCCTTGCCGAAGAGCGAAGAACTCAGCGCGAACGCGAGACTCATCTTGCGGGGGCTCGAACGCGAGGCGCAAGTCGCTCTGGAGGGTTTCCAGAGTCCGGGAAGCCTCGGGGTCGACAACCAGCTTCCCAAGGGCCCATTTTTTGGCCTTCCCGGTTAACTGGGAGAGGATGAAGTTCATCTTGGCGGATGACGCCTCGATGCGTCGCGAGGCGATAGCGATGTCGATCTCGCGGAACCCCCGGTTTAGCGGGAGCCGGTTTTCACCGGCGCCAGAATACGTAGACGTCTCCATCTCGACGACGTCATTCTGGGATGGACGCGAGGGGGTTGACCCGCCGACTCGCATCGGCGAGCTCGCGTTCCATGCGAGACTGGTGGAGCAAGCGCCATGCTCTGGTATAGCCTGAGGGAGAGCGCCAGCGAAAGTTCGCGCGCAGTGGGGCTGGTAACCGTCACCAATTTGTCATGAAGACAGCTGTCGGGAGGGGTCATAAACTGGGTGAGCATTGGGCCTGGCTGTATCCTATCTCATTGTCTGAGTTTGATCGCTTACGTAAAGCGGGGGTGAAAATAACATCGCGATTGCTATTAGACATTGCGGTGACTTTGGTTGAGGACAGTGTTCACCCAGTGTACAACAAGGCGTTCCAATATAACAGTAAGAGCTTTACTAATCTAGTTACACCTCGTCGAACCCAAGATTTCGCAGACCGACATGACATTGTCTACCGCCGGCAAAAAGCAAGCCAGCAGCGAAAAGCAGCGCGTCATTCACGCGTCTGTTGCAGAGCATCTAAGGCGTCTAAAGCGTCAATTCGACGACGGTCTCATTGATCCCGATCTGCAATACAACATGGATGAAAGTCATTTCGTTATTGACTTAGATGATGGCAAGACTCTTGATTTCCGTGGCGCCTCCCACGTCAAGTATCGTAGCGTGGTTTCTGGTAAGTTCATAATTCTTTTTTATTCTCTTTTTAACTTTTTGTTTTGTTTTTCAGGACGCGAAGGGATTACAATGTGTGTGATTCTACGTGGCGGAACCAACGCACAAATAGAGTGCCCAATGCTCATCTTCAAAAATAAGAATGCAAATTATCCAATCCAAGGCTTACCCGATTTAACTCCTGAAACGGCGTATCGAACCTCACCTACATCCTTCATAAACAACAGTTTGATGCAGCAATGGCTGCATGAAGTCTGTTGTTGGGGGCCAGGAGGACCTTTCGTCAAAGAACGCACACTGTGGATGGACAACGCGAGCGGTCATAGTGGAGACGATGTCGTCGCTGTAGCGAAAGAATGGCGCACAAAAGTGCAGTTTTTTTCAGCTAATGCTACAGACCTAATACAACCGGCTGACCGGTTTCCTATTCAACGAATTAAGGAGCACTGGCGACGGCTCTGTGAGCAGCGGAATATGGCTGCAATCCGACGTGGAGATTGGCGACAACGCTCCAGGTCGTTGCAGAACCCAGGAAAGAAATTCTTCTTGGAAACCGCAGCGAAATGCGTACAACTAGTGAATTGCGAGAGAGATAAGAACGGTCTCAACTGGGCTAAGAAGTCCATGATTTTGTGTGGATTAGATGTTGGCTCTTGTGGCTACTGGAAAGTCAATCAGCTTGGCCGAGACCTGCAGGAC
The DNA here is from genome assembly GCF_000142945.1 of Phytophthora infestans T30-4. Classification (NCBI taxonomy): domain Eukaryota; phylum Oomycota; class Peronosporomycetes; order Peronosporales; family Peronosporaceae; genus Phytophthora; species Phytophthora infestans. Next base: position 1,623,678 of record NW_003303737.1, on the reverse strand, counting down.
ATCGTCGCTGAATATCAAGATGAGTTTAAGAAGGGCGGCTCAGCTTTAACCTTCTAGGATTCTACCATAAATAGTCATACACCACAATTAGTAGTATACCTCGATTAGTCGCACATTTTTTGGGACTCTGAAGTCGTACACCACTATTAGTCAGAGGCCGACTAATTAGCGTGAACGGTGTACTCGATTGCGGCTTGACTCTAAAGCCCCTACTAAACTCCCAATGGCAGGATTTTATTCGCCATTCTGGTGTGATTGGTTGGGCTTTAGATAATTTGAAACACGAACACACTTTTAATAATTCGAAGTATTATTAATAATAGGCACTCGTTGCTGCACCCACCTCGTGCACATGGGACGGGACAAGACAGAATTACGACACCAACCAGCACCCACCCGTACCCAGTTGTGACCGTCAGACACCCATCCTGTGCCCACTACAGCACCCAAATCGAAAGAGCCGGCCTAAAACTTATACACTATACACGTATATCCGAAAGATGCCAAAGAGCCGGAGTGGATCGACATCGGCAGTACCAGAGTCCGCAGAGATAGAAGCATTCTGCTGAGCAGGTTATCCCCTTCAATTACATAAGACATTGTCAAGCATATAACTCGACAAACATAGTTCGATGCAACGAGTTCAGTGACAGTACCAGAGTCCGCAGAGATAGAAGCGTTCTGCTGAGCAGGTTATCCCCTTCAATTACTAAAGACATTATCAAGCATATAACTCGACAAACATAGTTCGATGCAACGAGTTCAGTGACTTGGTCCTTGTTCTTCTATACACATGCGCAAGTAGCGGTAGCGCATGCATTGCAGAGTCTTTTTGTCGAGGTGGCCGAGCGGCTCTGACCCACAGAACACCTCAAATACCAGCAGGACATACACACCGCAATTATAGCTGTCGCACTGAACGCCAAGTCCAGGGTCGTGAGTCACCAAGCGAGCACTAGGTCTGACTCCGTCTGGCAGCATCATGATCATCTTCTGTGCCACGGCACGGACACCGATCATGTAGGAGGACGCCACCGAGTCGTAGACGTACACTCTGCCCTTCTCCAAATCCATTAGCACAGCGCACCAGTGGTTGTTGTTGCAGTTGATTGGAAACAGCACTTTCATCTTCTTCGTGACTCCAGCCAACGCCAGTTTAAAATACCTGATGTCTGTCGTTAAGGCTCCATTTGAAATCCCCATGTTAGACGGGTCGATCACTAGAACACTAGGATCCGCACCAAACAGTTTGTGTAGAATCATCTGCACGACTTGAGCGCTAAGGGTGTCCTTCGAAGCCAGGTCTACCAAGTCTGCATACTCGTTCGACAGAATTGGCAAATCTTTCAACAGCTTAGGTATAGTGGTGTCCTCCTCGACGTAGAAGCTAGAATTCCCGTGTTGCGCGAAGTCTAATCGATCAATCCAGGTTATAGCTCTTTTGATTTTCTTGACGAATTTTACTGCGGTGTGCCACTTTCTCATGAGCGATACCGTAGAGTTCGCGAACACTCCAACGCCAACAGTCTCCAGCGCCAGCTGCATTTCCAACGTTCCCGTTTTTTTGCTTGGTAGGCTGTGACCTTGGAGGTACATTTGCTAATTAATTGGATGGGGAAGATTCGCATCACTTCTTCTGGTCGCATCAGTGGTTTTGTGGGGGGGGGCTTCGCTATCTCGTGGGCGATGGGAGGCTTCGGCTTCGTGGCGAACAGAAACTCCTTGAACTGCAGCAGCTTCTCGTGTGTCAACTTGTAAATGGGATCGCCGTCCAGTAGTTCATAAACTGTCAGTAGACTCATTTGGCGTTCGTGCATTTCCAAGTCTTCCACTACCATTACTATCGCTTGATTTCCGCTTTGCTGTAAACAAGCCCGTGGCTTTTGATTTTGGACGTCCCTTGGAATTTTGGAGAACTCCACGATCTGAAAAATCATCGGTTTAGCTTTGCTGAAGCAAGGCATAGCGCTATGGTTGTCATTCTCGTGAGATGTCTCCACCTACAAACTCACCACCAGCTGCGCTCGTCTCGTTTCCCAACTGAACCCAACTCGTCACCATGTGTGCCCGTCTCGTTCTCATCTGAGACCAGCTCACCACCAGTTTGTGCCCGTCTCGTTTCCCATATGAAACCAACTCACCACCATCTGTGCCCGTCTCGCTCCCAAACTGAGCCGGACTGGTCTGGGCATACTTGAGTGCTCTCCACGTAAAGAAGCAGACGCCACACTTTGGCTCATAGTATCCTCTTGTCTAGACGTGATAGCTTGCACCACTCCCATCGCCTCTGTCACTACTTTGCTGTCTCTAGTCTGGTGACTGACGCCACCCAGTTCGCGCCCACCCAGTTCAGTGTCCAATTTTCTGCATCACCCAAGCCGTCTTCGAGTTCAAGACCACAAGCTACCTTGGGGATGGTACTGTACTCGCCATGCTTGAAAAGGGTGGCAGCATCTCGCAAAGCCTTCATCGCTGCTCGGTACTCCACCATCCCCAATCCACTCAAGTGCTCACTAATTGCAGTTGCCACAAAATTTGCTCGCGGAACTTCCGGTTGGAATCCCAACACATATTGGCCTCCTTCAACACTCTGGACACACGAAACGGTTCTTCTGACAGTTGGGGCAGCTCGTATTTCGCCCGAAGCGACGACAGTAACCAACGAGAATCCAGAAGCTGGGTAGGAATCACGTTCTCGAAGTTGAGTGCCTTCCGAATGAAGAGCACGTGGCGACACGGCAGCAAACGTGAAGCCATGAACAAACACGAGCAAGACCAATCGGTTTTCGTGACGGAGTACTCGCTATGCGGTTCATCCAATGCCTCTTCATCGTCCGCATCGCACTGGATAAAGTATACTCCGGGGACTGCCTCGTGAAAATTATACTTCGCCGTGGTGATCGCGAAGTTGTACTGCTCGTACACAAGCTCGCACGCGTGCTCGCTTACCAGCTTCGAGAGAAAATCCATCTCGTGATGGTACTTCGGATGATGCACGACAGATAGTTTGTAGACCACGTCCCTTAAATTTTCTCTCCGCCTGAGCTTGATAAACCATTATCGAAACAATGCACTCGTCCACTTGCATAAAGGAGTCCACAAGCTCCTTCTGCTACTTCCACGAAGCTTCAAGGCGGTTATTTGTATTGTTGCCGAGGGTGCAAGCATTCTGCCTTTCAAACGCGCACCACATTTGACGACAGTTATCCCAGTTTTTCACGAAATACGCTTCAAAAGGGTGCTTGCACGCTTCACGCGGTTCGCCAGCCCAACTCTGCCCGACTGATGCCCAACTGGACACCATCCGTGCCCATCTCCGTCTGACCAGTGCCCAACACAACATCCCCAGACCTAGCTTTCTCAGATGGTACTCTTCCAGTCCCTGCATCGATAATATGGCGCATATACTCGCGCAAGCGCAAGTATTGTCGCTCCGTTTTTGCGTAAACCAGCAAGTTGATCAATCCGTTCAGTTGCTGCTTCTGCCAAGCATTGAACCCATAGTCTTTGATGCTATCTGCTCTCGCAGATATTTCAACACGTGAAACTGGCACAACAGCAACGCCGCGTCCGGAAACGTTTTCTTCAACACGCCGATCTCGCCGAAATCTTTGTCGATCAGTATGCAGTTGATGCGCGTCCACGCCGGATTGTAGCGCTTGAACTGCTCCAGGGCCGTCAGAAGCGTTGGGTTACGCTCGTTCTGGAGAACAGTATGCTGTACGAGCTGGCCCTTCCCAAATGCGTCGTGTGCCATAATCGAGAAAACCTTGTACTTTGACAAGTTTGTACCGTGCGTGGCGTCGATCATCACGACCTCTGAGAAATGGTCGAAGAGCTCCCGCATATGCTTTGTCTGCAGTGTTATACATGTAGCTACAGTCTAACATCAGCATAGAAAGTTAAACAAACGACGACTACACAGCTCAGACTCAATAGCTGTCCGGTTGTGTGGATAATGGTCGAAAGTATGTCTGGAGAGCGGATGGTTATGCTCCAAACGGGCAACAGTAATTCGCAGCACAAAAGTGGGAACTGCTGCAGCCGAGTCGGTCACTTGTACGCAGGCATTGATCTTCGTAGCGATAAAATTGTACGTGAGCACATGCATGGCCAACCAACAGCACCATTCAAATCCATTTCAGTCCATCCGAGCCCAACTGAGCACAACTGAGCCCAACTGAGCCCAACTGAGCCCAACTGAGCCCGACTGAGCCCGACTGAGCGTCACACACCTGCGCGTCACACTCGAGAGCTCTCGACTCTTGCCGCTTTCTCTTGCCTTGTCCACGCGGCTTGTACTTCCCTGCGTGGGTGCAGACGAAAGTCTTCGAATAATGAGTCCACCCCTCGGGCACAAGCGGCTTCGTAGACCCGGAGTCTCGAATCTTCTTATTTCTCGTCACGACCTTGTTGTTAGTGCGAACGCGGAAGCTCTGTACGCAGCAATTGTACGCACAAACCAGTTAGATAATGCGATACGGCTCCTGCTACCATATGCAGTGCATCAAACGCTACCTGGTATGTCTCGGCTGAATAGACTTTTAGATACGCGTCTAAGGCGCCCCAGGAATTAAACTCTTTCTTCTCGAGTGGCGGAGCTATCACCACTGGCTGCTCACCGCTCTGGATTGTCTGGAGACTGTCGGAAACATCCGATCGACGCTGCTTGGACGTTGAGCTGCCGGTACCCGACGACTCCGCTGACGAGTCGAACCACTCCTCGTCGCTGTCGACCCCCTCTTCACTATCACTCGCCCCTCCTCCGTGGCGCGGCGGTCGCACCGCCGCTTTGACGCGCAGGTCGGGCGCCATGGCTTCCTGGCTGCTGCTGATTTGCCCCCGCTGCAAAAATGAGTGGGGGGAAAAAGTATACGCTACACGAGGTATACCCGCAAGCCGGATGCGGATCTCAAGCCCTCCAGCACTGTCCCATGTGCACGAGGTGGGTGCAGCACTCACTCCCTTAATAATATAGCCCTATTCATGATCAGGAAAAAGTACATGTATTATAGCATAAATCCGTTGGGGGCTGGCTGTCCATTCTTCGATGCCACAAGTCAACTTGCAGACGCTAATAATGGGCACAGGGTAGGGGGTACCTGAAGAAGGGGCAAGAAAGGCGTCAAGAAATGTGGGCTCCAAACCTTCTAAGAAAGGCCGTGAGCTACTCGCACAAGAAGTCGGCGGCCAAGTTCACCAAAAAAGGCAGTACGTAACTTAACATGGCTGGTGGCCTTGTCCAATTACAACCAAAAGCGACTCACTACAACTGCTGCCAATGTGCAGACCCGACGACCGAAATCCGCCGCGGCTGCAATGGCATGAAGAACCACGGCAGCAAGGCCGTCACGGGTTTCATTAACCAAAACCTGGAGAACATCATGGCCAGTCGCGTGTTGCAAGCCGGCACGTCGCTTGCTCTGAGCGACGTCAAGGCGCATGGCAAGGAGAGACTCAAGGAGATAAACCAGCACGCGCGCACCAGGAAGAAAAGTCGAGTGGCGCAGAAACTGGCTGCATTGGAGCGGTCTATCAAGGATCAAGAGGAAGGCGGCACCAAGCGCAAGCGTCCCACGGCTGCGGCCGTCGTCCCGCATTCGTAGATTTCACAATTTATGGTTTGGAATTCACTTACTTAGCACTTTGTTAGATGACAATCTGGGCTTATTGTCGGCGGAGGCTGCTGCAGGAGTGACCAGACCAGCCGCGTCATCATCTATCGACGCAGCGACAGCCTCCTTAGCGATGGTGGTGGCGACCTCGATTGCCGAGGGAGACAAGGGAGTGGATGCCGCTGATGTCCCGCCCGATGCTTTCTTGCCCTTGAACGTGGCCGAGTCTGGGAAAAGATGTATAAGCAGTTCGTCCGTTATGCTAAAGAGCAGATTCTTGACAAACACCTCGTGCTGGAGGAACTCGTGCAACTTGAGTGCCGCATTCTCGCAAGCTGTGTCGCCAAACAACGACAGCGCCTTTGAGGGGAAGCTGGCGAGGATAGCTTCGAGACAGTCCTTGCGAAGAACGTGCATGTCAGGAGGCGGAAGTGGCGCAGCACTAGCTTCGTCTGGGTCTGGGAAAATGTACAGTCGCAAGTCACCTATCCAACCCGAGAGTTTCTTCGGGTCCGTGAAAGAGAGGAACTGTCGCTCCAGCATCCGGAAGTGCGAGGCTCCAAGGAAAGCCTTGATAAATGACCGAGTCATGGAAAAGATCTGACGCCGTACCATGCCGATTCCGTCGAACTCGAAAACTTCGCCTAACACAGCAAACAGACTAACCTCGATCTTCTGGAGCACGCGCATCTTCGTCTCCTTTGAGTTTGCGTCTGGCGCAATCCACTTTCCTTTTTTCCATTTGCCGTTCTCCACTAGCACACCTCCAGCACCACCGCTTCCAGTTGCATTGCCCAACACACCGACAGCAGACGAAGACGATGCTGTCGGAGAAGTCGGGCTTTCCCCAGTTTCCCACCCAGACATTGACGAGTTGCTGGCCGTAACGGACGTCCCGTAGGCGTTCGCAAGTAAGAGGAATTTCTGCACCACCGAGCTTTGACACAGCGTATCACATGCCAACAATTGCTGCAAGAATTGCTCCAACACATGGACTCGCTTTTCATACGTAAGAGTTGCTGCTGCTACCGTCTTCAGTGATGGCTTGACGGAGATCATCTCCATGTAATCAACACCCCGCAAATGACACGCTTGGCACCCCACGCCACACCTTTTCTCTTGTTTCTTAAGCTTTTCAGCCAACTGCTTCTCCAGGACTTCAAACTCGTGGAAACTCTTGATAACACTCCAGGCATATGCACCGTCGTCCTTAATCTTGACTGTGATCTCAACCTTGGTACTCCCAGCGCGATTAATACTCGGGCTCAATGCACTCAAGGTGGAATCGCCCAAATGGCTACCACTACCACCTGTAGGAGACGGTGGACTGCCGTAGGCAGGATTTCCATTCAAGGTGCTGAGGCTGAATGTATCCATATCGCGTTCACGCTCCTTGATCAAGTACTTGCCGACATGGGCCTCTACACGTAGTTTGTACTTGTTCACAAGACGGTCATAGCAGTTCCCACACACTCGTGATTTCTTAGACGTCTCAAGCGGTGGTGGATACACCAGAAACGCGTAGAAATTTAGACACGAAGCGCACACACGTTGGTGGCAGCTTTGACACGTCCCCACACCAGACTTGGACGCTGGAAGTGCTTTAAGGCAGCGGAAACATAGGTTTTCGTCATCGTCTTCGTCGTCGTCATACAGTGTAACAGGGTCATCGTCCATAGACAGTTGCGTTGATACCGATTGCGCCTCAGACACGGAGGATTTAATGCTCTTGTTGGAGATTCCACGCCGAAGCGACGGGATCGACACACGAGCCTTTATAAAAGCCGACGTCTTCGTCGACATGTGATGGAAGTCATCCGAGTCGATCACGCCCAGCGTTGAATTCCTGATCGGGCTGTCTGGCATTTCCTTATCAAAACTCTTCGAGCGTCTCCTCAGCAGCGACATCTTTGCGATTGGTGCCTTGTTATTCTTCTTATCAAGTTTCAGCGCATTAAAGCGATGTTTCAACAATTTCGCTCGGCCCAAACCATTAGGAACAGTTGATGTTGCCAATGGAGAGGACACCTTGAAGGCGTCTTGAGGTATCGGAGGAGAGGCAAGTGCCAGAACAGGAGGCAGTTGATACCTCCGACGTATCCATTGTCGCCGTCGGACAGAATCAAACTTCTTTTCCTTCTCGTGGTAGTTGTCGTCAAAGCTCTTGGCGTATTCCCACGATAAATTGGGTGTCTCGCCGTCCGGCGATTCCCCATTTCCTGCATTTTCTAGCGCCCAATCGTCTTCCCAAACCCACTCGGATGATGGGAGTTCGTTCCGCCGTTTGTCGGTTGCTTTAACCCAACCATTTATCGGGACATAGCGCTCCGTCTCCCATACTCGTTCCAGTACACGAACGGGGGCACTTGGCGAGGTCCCACTTCTAGATCGCCACTGGTTGGAGGGTGAAATACCGAGGTCTTGGTGTGTATCGCTGTGCAGTCCCACAAGAATGCTAGTAGGCTCGTCAAAACACACTTTGAGTTGATCAAGATGGGATAAAGTCCTCACCACAGATTCCATGAGAGTGCCGTCAAATAACAGAGCAAAGCTCTCGTAGAATAATTCTGTGACATCGCTGTGGGTATACAGCTCAGCGCAGAAGATCCCCAGCGATCCTTTCGCTAACGCTCCCAGAAGCCACTGAACTCCACGGGTCGTAACAAATGCTTCGTTCGGACTGCAACTTGGACACTGAGACGCCACCAACCGCCAATGAGTGTTAAAGCTCTCCGCTCCAGGTCTGTCCCGCGCAAGATAATCCCAATAATATTGGCTGTCTTCTGCATCTTCATCGGAATCGCTACCTGTGTTCGTGCTCACGCTATCACGACGCGGATACGTCGGATCCACTTTCGTGACTGGTAGAGAAGATCGCCGTCTCACATTTGGAGACAGTGGAGGGGTTGAGGGCTCTTCTTTGTTGTCATTCTCGTCTTCAAAAGAAGGCGACGTTGAATCGTGGTTTCGGAAGCCTAACATGAAGACATCTTCCAGCGCAGAAAGGAGATCGTACAGCTCACGGGAGCGCGCTGAGCTACGCATCTCCGGACATTCATCGAACATCTTTGTGTAGTTCGCCACTGCTTTCTCGAAATGCACAAGAACGCGATCCCGCACCAGAGCCATCTTCATCGTTTCGTTAGCCATTCGAGGGGTCATTTCCTCTTCGTCACTCATGGGACTCAAGAGCGGATTCAACGAACTCATGCTGTGCGCACTGTTGCGACTGCCTGTAGGGGTAACGGCACCATCATCAAGCGAAGAGGTCGGTGAGGCAACACCAGACTCACCTCGCTTCCACGCCTTTTGAAATAGCTGTCCTGGCTTTCGAATCATTCTTGCTGCAGCACCCGTCCCTGTACTGAGAGGAGGGGTTGAGATGGGCTCCATCTGATGACTGCCAAGTGTACGGAAGCGCCTCTTTACTTTCCCAATAGACATGTTCAAGCTGGAGCCAATATTAGCCTTGGCGTTCTTCAAGTCGTCCATATGAGAGCTTATACGACTATTTTCGCCAGGCATCTTGTGCGACAGCAGTCCACCCGGTATCAATCCACGAGGATTCATCATCTTTGCAGCTTTCGAAACGTTAAGGCGATCGTCCAGAGTGAAAATTGATGGCATCGCTTTCCTTTCACTAGTCGATCCACCTGAGCTGGCAGTAAACACGGCGCTACCAAACGCGAACGGGTTACTTGTATCAGCCCAATCTTCTCCTTCAAATACCATCTCAGCTGCACCGGCTGCTCCTGCTGCGGCCGAGGACGCGGCACTTGCCACAGCCTCGACGACCGCCTGAAATGCAGCTTCAGCCTGCTCACCACTGCGTCGACTGGCCTTATACAGGAAGCTGGAAGTCGAGCGCAGTTTATTCAGCGTCAAGGTTTGCACCATCCCCACACCATTACCCGATGAAGACATGCTTGGCGATATTGGCCCTACCACATCTTTTCCGTCGACGATTGACTGGAGACAGGACAACACGATCTCGTTAGCATAGCGTGGCTGCGAGTACTCGGAAAGAGGCTTGAGGATCTTGAAAGCGGTGACTTCTCGCAGTAAATTCATAGCAATAGAAACGAACACGTTGGCACCTTGCTGCTGTCCGAGCTGAGGCCTCAATTGAGTCAGCAACTGCGTCGCGACGTGTCGGAGATAAGCTGCCTCTGCATTTTCACTCGTGTTCTTCTTCCCGTTACTGTGTCCCACCGCTGTAGGTGTTGCGGACGGAGGAGCCCCAGTGGCCACGCAACCCGGATGCACAAACGGCGATCTCTGTACAAATGCCGTCACATATTCCTGTCGCTTCAGCAGATTGGAGTCACTTTCGTCACCTTCAAAGACGGCTGGATACTCGTCGGCCAACTGCGCGTAGGCTTCCCGAAACCAGCCCAAATGCAATCTCAGCAGCTCTAAGCTCTTCGCCACCATCGTAAGTGCCTGAGACGATTCAATCTCCAAGACTCGTGAAGTGACGGCACCCAGCAGATCTGCCAGCAAGAACTTGACATCATTGGGAAACTCCTCATTGGGAGAAATGGCTTGGAACCAGTAAGTCACATAGTCCCTCACAATTGACTGCACTAAAGTCGCGATCTCGTCACAGATATCGGGCGGGAGGTTCCAGGACGTGCGCAAGTGCGCTACAATAGGCAGTCTCTTGAGCACTCTCAGCTGGAAGCCAGCATCAGTGATGCTGCCCCCAGAGGTGGGGGCAGAGAGCGCGTTGTCTCCTCCAGAACTGAAGCTGCCGCTACCCACGCGGCTTCGGTATCTATTGTAGTATTTAAATTTGAGTAGCGCCTGATCCAATAGTTCCTGCTCCTTCTGCAACTGGTATGAGCGTAAGACCCACCAGAAGCTGCCACTGCCAACTAGCAGCACTATCACCTGCAGCACTCGTGTGACTGTCCACAAAGTTACACGCAGCAGCAACGTCACAGCCCACGAGAAGCGCACGCTTAGCAGCAGCACTGTCAGCGCCAGCAGCGAGTGGAGAGGCCGCATCGAGATCCAAAGACAGTGATAACCAAACAGAAAACGGGAGCGGACTCGGTCACCACGGTGCACGATCCGGCAGAGCTCGATGGCAGCAAAAAGCTCAGACACAAGTGAGGCGACCGGCCCTCGTGCACTTCGACTCACGCAGCCAGCTGGTCTTTGCAGATGGTCAGAACTTGTGAAGCCAAGTTTAGATGGGATCACTTGTGTGGCGCACCTATATGTAATTGAGGACTGCTGATTTCCGCGTGGCCCACATGAATATAGCAATCGTTTCAGCACACTGTCTGTGGCTGTCGATGTTTCATTCTTGCCGACTTCTGAGCAAGAATCTGATGAGTATGTGGCGCGGATCGAGTGCGTTGATGCGCAGCAGCGGCAAGGCACTTCTACAGACTTCGTCGCTATCGACGGCCTCAGCGCCCGCCACGGCTGCTGCGCTCGAGTCCGTAGCCGCTGCATGGTCACCCGAGAAGAAACGCACGGGTCTGTTGGCCGTCAAGATTGGCATGATGCCCGTGTGGGACAATTTCGGCTACCGTCACAACTGCACGGTGCTGCAGGTGGAGGAATGCCAGGTAACGCAGGTGAAGACGGCGGATCGCCATGGCTTCAACGCACTGCAACTCGGCGTGGGCCTGCGTAAGCCCAAGAACGTGAGCAAACCGGTTCTCGGCCACCTCTCAAAGGCGGGCGTGCCGGCCAAGCGCCAGCTGCAGGAGTTCCGCGTCTCGGAGGATGCTCTGCTGCCACTGGGCACGACGCTCTCGGCGCTGCACTTCAATGCTGGCCAGTACGTCGACGTATGTGGTATTAGCAAGGGCAAAGGCTTCCAGGGTGTCATGAAGCTTCACAACTTCGCAGGTCAACCGGCTTCACACGGTAACTCCAAGACGCAGCGCCACATGGGATCAACTGGCCAGTGCCAGGACCCCGGTAAGGTTTTCAAGGGCAAGAAAATGCCTGGCCGTATGGGCGGCAACCGCGTCACTCGCGACAATCTCTGGATCGCCAAGATCGATGTGGATCGCAATCTCATTTACGTCAAGGGCAGTGTGCCAGGAAACAACGGCGGCATTGTCCGTGTTACGGACGCGCGCAAGAAGAAGCCGGAGTCGCCGCTACCGTACCCGACTTTCGTGCCGGCAGAGGGTGACGCACTTCCGTCCGAGGAGCTGGCGCCCCACGGTGACGTTGACCCGTACCACTACGATGAGAACTAGAGAAAGTGCCAGGGAGCACCACGGCAGGTAGGTTGGAGAGGTTGGAGCATCGATCAGTAGAGAGAAGAATTCTTTTCTAAGATAAGTAGGGTCTACCTATCGACGCAGTTACGTCTTTGAGAACCGTGTGGGCTCATCTGACTCAAGGCTCTTATGTAGAAATCGCAGTTGTTCTTGCCATCTTTATGGCGATTTTTTCGCCCGTCTTGTCAAACTGGTGGCAGCATGTTGTTGTCATGTCTTGATCCAAGGTTACAGATCGGCGGCTGGGCACGACGAAGAATCAGCCTCCACTGGATGCCCCCCAGTACTGTTGACGAAAGGCTTCATCTACACTCCGCACCACGCACCCACGTACGCAATTTTTAGAGTTAGAGCGTGCTATTTCGATATGTTGTTCCTGACAGTGATGGGTAAAAATGTATTTCAAGTACATGTATTGGCATTGATCAATACTACATGTACTTGCAATGCCATACACAAGCATTTACAATACTGCAAGACATACTGCTGGAACGCACGATACTACAATTAGTACTGAAGCCCTCACACCAAACCAACTATTTGTTCAACCTTCTTCTAACCGCCCTCCGGCCGTAGTGGAGTCGAACCGAAAGCGCTTAACCCACGTCAGCTTCAAGAAGTTGCTGGTTTTGAAGCATGACAGGCATGCTGACATGGCTGCGCAGGCTGTGCCAGGTATTGCAATAAATATTGCAAGCTCGGTGAATATTGCAGTTCTTACTGCTACGTGATGGCTTACTCCAATTACAAAGTGTTGTCTTCTTTGCAATGCCCTCCCGTACATTTTTACCCATCACTGGTTCCTGTTATCACACATAACTAGCCGAGCGCCGCCGCTACGCGGCGGTATTATAGGTTTTATTCTACACCTTTGCCAATCCAAACTGGTGGTAGTGTAAACCAAAACGGAGTGTCCCTTATTTATAATTTTTTTTTTAAATTTAGAGATCTCCAAAATTAATCCAGACCAATGCGGATTTAGTGTAAAGCAAAATGATGAATATTTCTTGTTCGATGGTCGTCTCGATAAGAGTATCTTATCTTCTACAGTACTGCACATGCACCACGTATATTACATTAGTGCATTGGCTATAGCCACGAGCGC
>NW_003303737.1:1608059-1608866 GCF_000142945.1 Phytophthora infestans T30-4 | reverse complement strand
CACGCTCGTCAGCCCTGGCGTACTGGATGGATGAATGCACCGCATCAGCACCCGTACAACGCCACGTACTTCCCGTACCAGCGTAATCCGGAGCTCTTCAATCCTCGTGGTACGCGTTTCGTGGATGTATACCGAAGCGTGATCGTTGACCCGTCTCTCGATTCAACCGAACTTATTCCGACCTGGCGTTCGTTGTTTGACTCGCCACCGGGTACTCCACGTCCCGCTCTGGCTGCTGCTCCTGTTGAAGCTGGTACCGAGGATTCGCAGGGTCCGGCTTCAGCTCCAGCTGCCGAGGCTCCGGCTCCTGATGAAGAGGAGAAGGAGAGTGGTGACTCGACTTTGTTGGCACTCTTGGCCATCGCGGCCAGGCACTTGGAATCGATTTGAATCCTCGCTGCACGCTCTACGACGTTCTCCATCATCTCAGCTAACTGTTGAGGTGTCTCGCGTGACTTCGTTTTCAGTGGTTGCTCCGCGGTCGGCATTCATGTTTTCTTATTCTTAATCCACTTCCACAGCGTAATCATGTTCATGTTGTTCTTCAAATGCATATACAATTTGTTGTTGCAGTAACGTTTTTCGTCTGTTACCACAGGCTGCATCGCCCTGTGGACAGTTCACACGTGATCCAGTCACGCTAGTCTTCGTCCGCCACTTGCGCCATCTGCAGCCGATTCTCGCTCTTCTTGGCTCGCAAATAGTCGTACAGCAGACCTCCACATGACAAGTTGGATGATGGGTTCCCAAGTTGTATCTTCATAGCCCACCCACTTGACTTTGAACTCGCGTACAGCACGCTCCGTG
>NW_003303737.1:1607246-1607959 GCF_000142945.1 Phytophthora infestans T30-4 | reverse complement strand
GTCCCAGCGAGAACGACTCATCATCCTCGGAGCTCGCACTCGAGGCGGCGATAGAGGAAAGTAGAAGCGGCGTCGGCGGAAACCTCGTCGAGAGTCCCGTACCAAGTGACAGCTCACCGACGGAGTCGGTCTGCGTGCTTGAGTATGTGGAAGGTACCTCTGGCCGCCGACGAACACTCGAGCTTGCAAACCCGCCTGGTGAGGCAGGGTCGATCACTCGACTTCCAGGTCTCTCCTGGAAGAACTTCCTTCGCGGCCTCAAGGACGATGAAATCGAACAGGTTTGCCTGATCACCGACGCCGATTCGGCGTCGCTCGAAGTGAATGCAGTCAGTGACGGCGACGCTCCCTCGCGCCCAAAGAGCGCTGAGCCGAAGTCGGCCCGCGAGGAGCGCTTCGCAGCGCAGTCTTGGGACGCGCTACGCGAATCCGGCAATCCAGTCTACGAGACCGCCCGCGAATATGAAGATGTATTTCCGGAGAAGATCCCAGCTGAGTTGCCAGCTGACCGAGGAATTCGCCACGAGATCGATCTCGTGCCCGGCTCGAAGTATTGTGTGACGCGGCAGTGGCCGCTCCCGCGAGATCAGGTCCAAGCTATCGATGACTTCTTCGAGAGCCGCCGCAAGGCGGGTCATGTGCGTGAGAGCACATCGCCGCACTCACAGTGCCGACCTTCTGTGTGAAGAAAGCCACGGGCGGATGGCGCATGA
>NW_003303737.1:1604200-1604855 GCF_000142945.1 Phytophthora infestans T30-4 | reverse complement strand
GTAAGACCCACCAGAAGCTGCCACTGCCAACTAGCAGCACTATCACCTGCAGCACTCGTGTGACTGTCCACAAAGTTACACGCAGCAGCAACGTCACAGCCCACGAGAAGCGCACGCTTAGCAGCAGCACTGTCAGCGCCAGCAGCGAGTGGAGAGGCCGCATCGAGATCCAAAGACAGTGATAACCAAACAGAAAACGGGAGCGGACTCGGTCACCACGGTGCACGATCCGGCAGAGCTCGATGGCAGCAAAAAGCTCAGACACAAGTGAGGCGACCGGCCCTCGTGCACTTCGACTCACGCAGCCAGCTGGTCTTTGCAGATGGTCAGAACTTGTGAAGCCAAGTTTAGATGGGATCACTTGTGTGGCGCACCTATATGTAATTGAGGACTGCTGATTTCCGCGTGGCCCACATGAATATAGCAATCGTTTCAGCACACTGTCTGTGGCTGTCGATGTTTCATTCTTGCCGACTTCTGAGCAAGAATCTGATGAGTATGTGGCGCGGATCGAGTGCGTTGATGCGCAGCAGCGGCAAGGCACTTCTACAGACTTCGTCGCTATCGACGGCCTCAGCGCCCGCCACGGCTGCTGCGCTCGAGTCCGTAGCCGCTGCATGGTCACCCGAGAAGAAACGCACGGGTCTGTTGGCCG
>NW_003303737.1:1596134-1597212 GCF_000142945.1 Phytophthora infestans T30-4 | reverse complement strand
CGATGATAATGAACCTTCGGTGGATGATTCTCCTGTATGCTCCCAGTGGTGGCAGTGATGTTCCGCCCCCCACCGATCATTCAAGCATACTCGATGACGTAGATATTGAAGATTCCGAGAGGAACTGGAGCAATCTTGGTCCAGCTCGTCCTCCGACTCCACCTCGGCCAAATCCTTCGCCGATGATGACTTCCCCAATCATCGTTGCCGGTCCGCCTCCTTCGCCACCAGCAAGTCCCCTAGCACCAGCATCTTTTCCTCCTGTTCCAGTGTCTCCTCGTCCGCCTATTTGGACTCTCGATGATGGACCTGGACGCATGATTACGGCCACCTACACTTCGGTGCCGCGTCGTGGTGGTGCACCGTCGGTTGAGCCGTTGCCTCACCGAGTGTTGTCTGGCGGTCGCCCTTCGGTGCCGGCTTCGTCCACCTTGCCACCGTGGGTTCTTCCGTTCGTGGACATGGAGTTTACTGACGCAGGCGCCAAGAAGTGTTTCGAGCGACTCTTGAGCTTAACCCTTCCCGAACCGGCTGGTGAGGTGACCGTGCGTACCACGTTGGAGGGTCTCCAAGCGTTCTTTGATTACTCGCATCCTGATCACCCGTATCAGCAACTTCGGCAGCTCTATCCTCTTCAACACTGTCGACTTCAACCCAAGCGTCCCCATCTCCAAGCGTGCTCCGATTGAGACCCGTCTCAAGATGATCTGGGCGAGCCTTCGAGGTGACGGCGGTAAGCAAGGTGACCTCGGGTTCGCGTTGTGGGAGCGTCTCCACTGGCTTCCGTTGGCTGGTATTGAACGAGGTCTCGCTGAAGAGGCTAAAAAGGTTGGCCATGACAAGGAACGTTTGAAGGAACTGAGAGCTCTGCTGAAGAAACTCTTCAGCGAGCGCGACCGTTGTGCCGATCGTCTTCGTAACAAGTACCGTGAGCAGTACATGGCGTGGAGTCGTGATTCGGTTTCCTCTAGTGCTTCCTGGCGTGCCGTTCATTCGTCCCGAACTGCTTTTGGAGCCGTCGAAGCCGTGGTACCCCATTGGAAAACCTTGTCGTTCGCACCTTCGGACATCTGACTGG
>NW_003303737.1:1590541-1592844 GCF_000142945.1 Phytophthora infestans T30-4 | reverse complement strand
CGTGACCAGTTTCTGGCAAGACCCTCTTGAATTCATCGTGTCGGTAACCACAAGCCGCAGCTTGGTCTCCTCCTTGCCACCGTGGTCGTACCGACGATTCAATCCAAGATAGTGAAGCACGCCGTCGTCTGACAATACGATCCGGTCAGCATATTTCCAGGCATCTCGAGCTTCTTTGTAACTCAGTTCTTCTGCTTCGCCTGAAGTACCTTCTTGATGATAAACCACTTCTGCTCCTCGTCTTGTGCTACTAGTATCCGTCTGCGTCGTTCTTGCTGTATCGCTACCGGGTCAACATCTTCTGCATCGGGAAATGCCGCTGGTATAGTCTTGTGAGGATGGTCTGGCAAATCTTCGCCGAATGAATGTTCGGTGGACGTCTCTCGTCGATCTTCATGCTGTTCTTGAGCTTTCGAGACCTCCTTCGAGTGTTCATCCGCAAACCTGACGCGTTTCTTAGCTTTCATCTGTCGCCGAGTCATCACTGCCATATTACCATATTCGCACTTTGGTGAGCTGTAATCAACCACGAAATTTTCGAACGTTTTCCACTTTGAAGACTCGCTGCCTGACCGTACATGTACTTGACGCTCTGCTCCACGTGACGAAACATCTACCGAGTCTTCATCCTGCTCGTAGATCATTTCCTGGATGCGATTCAGCGACGCCAATTCCGACTTGCGAGTTTCAGCCAAGATGACCCGACTGACCTTCGATTCCAGCGCTTCAGTGGCTAACGAATCCGCGGCAGCGTTGTATTCTTGTACAACGTGGAGATATTTAACTGATCGAAGCTTGGCCGTGAGTTCCTTGTGAGTATTCAGCAGCGCTAGCAAAGTTTCCTTCCTGCATGCGATCACCCCTAGGGATTGTTGAATCGCGAGCCTTGAGGCACCAACGATGACTAAATCCTCGGCACCGTGCGCAATAGCAGCTTTGACACCGTTTATCATACCTGTATACTCTGCCTCATTCACCGTGGTAGCCGAGAGGTAAGCGTTTGCAGTCATCACTATCTTCCACTCAGGAAGGCTCCACAGCACCCATGAACAACTCTCGTAGCCACCGTACTTCTCTGTCTTCGCTGATCCGTCAAAAGACATGACGAATCCGCTGTAATTACGGGAAAGCCTGGCGTACAGCAACGCGGGGTCCATTCGAATAGTCGGAGAACCTTGTTTGGAGGTGCCACCGGCGCGAGCGAGTCTTACAGGTCGACGAAGCTCGTGATGCTTGACTGCAGTAGCTGCGCGAAGGCGACATCCTTCTCCTTCACGGGCTGCACCTTCGAGTGCCACTGCGATAGCAGCACTGCGAACTGGACTGCGCGTCCAAAAAGAGACTTCGACTTATGTACCCACTATAACGTCGGGAATCGTGTATAGACATCTTGCGTCTTTCCTGCTAGCTGGACGTAACAGATCTTCAACAGCAATAGTAACGCCAAAACTTCCTTCTCAGCAGGACGGTAGTTCATCTCGGCCTCCTTGAGCACACGACCGAGGAACCGTACGCGGTGTAACTTGCCTTCATGTTCTTGCATTAGCGTAGTGCTCAACGCCCATTCATTCGCAAAGAGCATGACGTGAACTGCTTTCGACCGATCGAAGTGCCTGAGGATGGGTGAATGTGAAACACTCGTCTTCAATTTTTCGAAGGAACGACGTGCCACTGAAAGGCCGCCTTCAACGGCAAAGTCTTCATCCTTGAGCTGGTACAGCGCTGCACCGTAGACCGCGAAGTCTTGAATGAAGCGACTGTAGTAATTACCGCTCCAAGAAACGACTGCATGCCCTTCTTGCTCGTTGGAAACGAAAGCTCGGTGATGGCCGCAAGCTTCTTGGGGTCAGCTCTGATACCTTCTGGCGAAATTTTATGCGACAGAAAGTCCACCTTGGGTTGGCAGAAGATGCTCTCGGTGAAGCTAATGCTGATCCGACACTGTGCAAATCTTGCCAGCAATCGGTCCAGCGTCGCCAGGCAGCTGTCGAAATCCTCGCCACCGAAGCAAATATCATCCACAAACGACCGTCGACCAAATACAGGTACCAGCGATGATTCGTCTGGCTCCCCGTTCGTAAACATGTCAGCGACGGGGCTGTTGACGAGTTGTAGTACA
This sequence comes from Phytophthora infestans T30-4, assembly GCF_000142945.1. Lineage (NCBI taxonomy): Eukaryota > Oomycota > Peronosporomycetes > Peronosporales > Peronosporaceae > Phytophthora > Phytophthora infestans. The sequence continues at coordinate 1,590,725 of NW_003303737.1, read as the reverse complement.
GGGTCGGTCTCTACCGGTGCTTCGCGGTCTGCCGCGAGCTTCGTTTGAAGCGAATTCCCGGCGCTTGGCCCACGACGTTCCTTGGCCTGTTCTTCAGCTAAACGCATCCTCTCCGAGTATTCAAACCAACCTCCTTTAGGTTGAACGAACCCCCAGAGTGCGTTGTCAATCATACGCTGGTAGA
>NW_003303737.1:1567267-1589799 GCF_000142945.1 Phytophthora infestans T30-4 | reverse complement strand
ACGTTCCGTCCAACGTCGCTACGGATTCTTCCCTTGACTCAACATCGGCATCCGCTTTGATTTCAATAGTCGGTGCTGGGTCCATCTCCTTCCCATCCTGGTTTCCCATCTCTGGGCCATCTGCCGAGTCGTCGTTCGCAATATTGAATGCGTGGGCCGCCGACATATTGGGTTGTTGACTTTTGTTCAGCTCCTCGTTCTGCCGCTGTCTTGACATTTCGGAATTCGCACCAATCTTGCAATGAATACTCGGTGCCGTACTCAACACCTTCAGCGCGATGCCTGCATCCTCTGGATCAACCACCGATGTCTCGTTCGCAGATTTGGTGACACACAAGGCCGGGACAGCTTCGTCAAAACAGGTGACTCCATTTAATCCAGTGCCGTTGCTTGTCGCTTCCGTGGTCACCCCTGACTGGACACTAACACTCGTTGGCGTACGTGCCACGTTTACCGGCCTCAGTAGTTCGTGTGTACGCACTACCGAGGCTTCGTTCGCGTTATTGCCTCCGCCATGGGTTGTCGTGTACGTGTCCAAAGGTTCTGCGGAAGGCTGACCGTCGGCCGAATTCCCGGCTGTCACCCCAGACGCCAGACAGGCTTCCACTTGTTCACGTTCTTCCAGGATCAGTGCCCAGCGCTCTGCACACGTCAGACGATCACTAGAATCAACTAGCGTCTCTTCTAGAGGTCGTGCTAGCACCCCACTGGGTTCTGGATAGCTCGGTCGATCAACTGCCGAAGGCTGAGTTGCAAGCCATTGTTCGGAGATTTCACATTCACGCTGAAAGAGATCGCGGTCTCTACAACCTTCGTAGGCCAACACTTGCCAGTCTTGGTACTTCTTTGACTCCAGACGCACATAGCCGTCACCTCGTGACAAATCCCCATCTGGAATCCACATCGCGATCGAGTCGTGTGCTGGTAGGTACACTGTTCGATCAGACACGTTGGTCAATCGAATGCTCTAAGGCCGTCCACGTCGAAACCTCGTCACTGACGGGATTAACTTGTTCGTTCGACGAACCCACAGTACGTGTTCTTCCAGCCCGACTTGACGCTTCGCTAGTCGATATTCTCGCCACTCGTGCGCTTGAATGTCCAAACGTTCGGGCGGCCCGGCATAAACATGGGAGCCGTATTCTTCGCTGTCGATCATGTTCTTGGTCTTGATCAGTGGGATTTGAACTTCGTGCGGTAATTGCGCCGCGCCGCGAAACAGGTCCAACCGGATCCCAGCTGGGATCATAAAGTCGGTCCCGAGTACCACGTCGACGCCTGCACTATGCGCCATTACCCACATCTCGAACTCGTACACCATCTCCCATCCAAGCGTAATCTTGACGCACGCTCGCCGCGTCGTAGACACCTTGCCTTCGTTAATACCTTGAATGTCAATGCGGCGTCCGTGATCGGGTACATCTCGGAGTCGCAACTTCTTGGCAAAGACGTCAGTGATCACACTAACGTTCGCTCCTGTGTCGAGGAGGATCCTCGTTCGCTAGTCGTTTACAGCGCCTTGCACCAGAGCTCTCATTCTGATCCGTCGGTCAAATTTCTTGGCCGACCACCACCCCTGTCTATCGCCAGGGTTCAACTTCATCATCTTGGAGTGACCCTTGGGCTCGTCTCGCGCTGCACTCGAAACCAAGCCGAACGAACCCTCGCTGGTGCCCCCATCAGCATCAGCACACTCCACTCTCTCTCCAACACCTCCACCGAGGATTCTACACCTCTCCTTTTCACTTTCCGTCGCGCTCACACTTGTTACGTAATTATCAGGCCATTCACTCTGCCCCATGAAAGCAAAGATACACTCTGCTTCCATTGAAGGCTCGGTTAACTGTGGCAGCCCGATAGGGACCAACCCAGCTGTAGTTGGCGGGCTGCCTAGTTTAAATGACGTTCTTGAACGACGGCCTTGAGTTCTGGCGGGAGTTCCTCCTTCGTGCCTTTAGTGCGCACAAATTTGGCAAGGTCTTGGAAGTTGCGGAAAAGTTCGCATTGTCCAGCATCGTGGAGCTGCTTGCAGAACTTGCATCGCTTGTTACAGTAGTGGGCGGAGTGACTCATGCCACCGCACACCGCGCATGGTCCGTACTGTGGGCGTCGTTCGTCTCGGTTGAAGTCACGTCGACCGCGTTGGTCCTGATTGAACCCACGGTCACCACCTCGGCGATCTTGATTGAAGCCAGTCTCGCGATCAGGCATGTTTCCACGCGGTTGACGGTTGTCTGAACGTGCGTAGGTGCCTTCAGCAGCTGCACGGCGCTCATTTTCGTTAGCAGCGGCGAGGTATCGGTCGTTTTAATCCAATGAGAAATCACCATCCGTATTATCGGGCTGAAAGTCGTTGTACTCATCTTGGACATCGTCGTAAGCGTTCGGATCTTCATTTGAATACTCGTTGCCCCCTTGAGCAGCTTCACGACCTTCTAATTCAGCTAGTAGGTCATCCACCATGGCTTCAATGCGTGTCACCCTTGGTTTGTTGCGGTTGTCATCGCGGCGACGGTCATCACGCCGATTGTTGCGGGTGTACCCATCGTCACGTCGCGCGTCACGACACTTGGAGTATCGGTACTCACTGTCACGCTTGGCCATCCTCTCCTTGCCCTTGAGAACATCTTCGATGATCTCTTCGAGCTCGTTAATGTCGGCGACTCGAGCGTGGTAGAGACTCTCCGCCAGCTTGTCATCATCGTATGTTGCCAGGAACTGCTGTATGTGTTCTTTCGCGTCGCGACCACTCTTCTCAAAGTGTAGACGGGCGGTCCGAGCGTAGCCGTTCAGCCTGTTTATGTAGTCGCACAGATGTTCATTACGTTCCCGCTTGGTGGAGTAGTACCGCGATAGGGCCGTCTGCGTGAACTGCAAGCAGTAGTAGCGGATGAACGCATCGCTCAGCAGCTTCCACTTGCGCTTCGTCTTCTTCGGAAGTTGACGGAACCAATGAATGGTCCCGTCCCGGAGACTTAGCTCAAATAAAATGCACCATTTATCATCATCTGTGTGGGTTCCAGTCATTTCATAAACGAACCCACGGAGCCACTGTATGCAGTTCTCGCTCTTGTTGCGAGAGCCTGAGAACGGCGTGATGCGATCCAGCGGTCGGTGCGAAGCCATTTCAATCCTCGGTGTCGGGTCCACGTCGTTCAGCGTCGCTAGCTCATTCATGTGGCGCATCAACTCGAGTTGAGGATCTTCCTCGTCGAATGTACGCACCAAAATGTCATCGTCACTGGACGAACCATCGCTGTTGACTTGACGACGTCTGGCACCACCTTTGGGAGCTCGCGCACCGCCTCGGCGACCGAACGAACCCTCGTTACTTGCGTAAATACGTTGCATACGGATCTCCGAACGTGGCGTAACCATGTGCGAGTCTTGAAAGTACGGTGAAGCTTCGGTAGTGCCAAAGGCACCACGCTCAGGTCCACGCTTGGTCGGAGGAGTACGAACGAGTCGTTGGGGCGTCGGCGGCAGAATCTTGGACGGATCTTCATCTTGAATCATCGGTCGACTCACAGGCTGTTTTCCGGCATTGATGCCAACAGCGCCAAACGCCTTCCGAAGCTTCTTCTTCCATTTCTGGAGAGCAGCTCCGGCTTGATGTGGACTCCAATCCTGGAGCGACATCGTCGATGGGTACGTCTCGTTCTCGAACCCCAGCGACAACAGTAGCGAAACTGAATCCTCGGCGACTTGGCTAGTCGAAACCGAGTTGACTGGGTATTGAAGTTCCTGCGCAAGCGCAGGCCAGTCGGCTTTTTTTCTTGGGGATGGGCTTGAACAGCTGCATCCACTCATCATTCTGCATCAGCGCTTGTACGCGGTCGAAAACGCGCTTGGCGGCTGGTGTATCACCGTTGATAGGTGGGCGAGGTGCCTTCAGCAGTGCTGAATGCTTCGCACTCGCCACCGAAGGTTTAAAACCCTCGGTCCCATCGTCATAATCTTCGTAGGCGGGTTCCGGTCCCGCAACATCATCGAGCTCGTCGGCGAGGTTCCTCGAAAGGGACCTGGTCGCCCCGCTCAGCCCCGATGATAGCGTGGCCGTCTCCGGCGTCGCTGCGCCTGGCTCTGGCGCCGGCGTCTCGTCTTCGTAATCTTCATAATCGTGGGCGTCAGGACCGCTGTCCGCTTCGTCGTCAAAGCTCACTGAAAGCTCGGTGGCGGCTGCAAAGCGTGCAGCCGGGCTTGAACTCTCGTTGCGAGCCCCGCCAGACTTGGCAGGCGTAACTGGTACCGTCGGTTGTCCTTTCGCCATGTTTCTTGTCTTTTTCTTGTTCTTCTTCTCTTGGTAGCTCGTAAACTGGAAGGCCATACAAACAGTTCACAATGGTCACAGTCTGTTCCCGGGTCGCGGCACCAGTTGTGGCGTTGGAAATCCCACGTGAACTCTAGCTACAGATGTAGTTAGGATGTTCCCACAACAATACGTCTACTAGGATAGTAAACGATCGTTCGGGCGGACCTGAAGACCCCCGTTCTGCCCTTGCACCGGGACAAACTGGACCTTGTAAACTACTTATATAGGCCAACCAGTAAAATAAGAACACGCTACTAGCACGAGCAAAGCTAGCAGGTGTTTTGAATCCTCGTGGTCCCAACAGCGGAAGGGTACCAGGCACGGGTAATCCTTTTACGAGATCACCGAGTGTTCAACACTCGGCTGGAAGAAATAAAAGGGAGGCAATTCAAGCACTCCCAGTCGTGCAAATAGGCAACAATAAGCCGTCACGTAAAACCTCCCGATAATAATCGGCAATACACAAAGTCTCTTGGCCTTGCCGGGTGAACCCTCGCTACAGAGCTTCGAGTTCACCGACAGGCATAACACACTCAAACAAGCTTGACCTGACGCTTACCTTGAAGCCGGACGTCGCTCTGTGTGCTTGAGTGGAAATTCTGTTCTGTATTTAAGCTTACCCTTTCGGGTCTATTCCTAATAAGAAGTCCTAATCAAGTATACAAATATCAAGTGAGCAATGATCCGTTATGGATCTTCTTGCATGCCAAGCGTCGTCTGCCGTCGCATGAGCATCTTTAACGGTCCGCGCCCTGTCCCAGACGGTGAACGTGCCTTCCAAGGGTCGCTGAGTCTTCCGCGAACTCATCCCAACCGCCACTGAGGGATCGTACCGTAGATGGTTCGCTAAATGCGAATCCAGCCAGTCCATTTTTAATAATAAGGACAGCCTGGATTCAGTGACATATGCCCGTATCCAATGCTCGTTGAAAGCTCGGGAGTGACGCCGTCGAGTCCCTGGCACCGTGGCGTCTCCGTACATCACCTGACCGAGGGTTCGTCGCTTGAACATCTTGGGCGGTGTCACGTCTTTGTCGACGGGTGATAATCCGCAACTACGGAGAAATCACTACACCACATATCGTATTCAGTGGATCGATGATTGCTCGTCCATAGTCCTCGTGACGGCTTGTTCCACCATTGTTTAGTGGCTGGATCACCGTCCATGCCATCTTGTTCTTTGTGGTTTTGTAGCTGGTCTGGTGTCTGTGCAATCGTTAGCTTTCGTAATATCGCGCTCCGTGGCCGGATGAGCTCCAGCTCTACCCTTATCTCTTGTTCTAAGGCTCGGTGATCTTTTGTTCATGGTCTCTCTCGGTTTCATGCTTGGATCATTGACCGTGCTCCGTTGCTCTACCGTGGTGGTATGTAATAGTCCTTTTTCGCTCACTCTACATACTCTTCCGTGGCTTCAAACGTGTTTGCTCTTTCGAGACCCGTGAGTCTCAGCATGTGGGATGTCATTATTTCAGCCGTTATTTACCTCCTTCATTTCATGTCCTTCCGTGTTTTACATGGCTGCGCGTTTTCTTCCGTGGCTCGTGCTTCGCAAAAAAAGCTGTAACCTGTATTGGCTCAATCCCCTTATATCGCGTACGCCCCGAGCTCAATCACAAACCCTGTTTTCAGTGCGTTTGACGTACACAACGTATCGTGTTCGAAGGGGCGCACATGATCTTAGAGTCGCACACTACGCGCGCAAATACAAAGGAAGAGGGTTTTTTTCTCGCACCGGCTAGTGGTGTGTGTGGGACCACTTTGGTCATATTTTAAAAATTGCTAGCAACATATATTAGTAATAGTACTGTAGATTTTTTCAGCGCTAATATAATATGTGCGTGTACTACTACTACAAATAAGTGCAAACAAAAATATGGAAGAACTTTTGAAAAGTACTATGGGAAACAATCTAGTTAGTATTGTTTTACAAAAGTACTACGAAGCAAACAAAATCATATTACATCCAATAAGTACTAACGTTCCAACTTACGCCAAAATATAAGTCACCAGGGCCTACAAAAATTTTCTACAGCTCCTACGACAATATTGTATGTGTGTGCACGTTGGTGCCTCCTATTAATGCTAATTAACGCGTGCACAGGCAGCGCCCTTTGCGTGGCCTTGCGAACCGCAGCTGAAAATGAGAGCAAAATGAAATTTAAACGGTGCTTTTAAGTACGATGTGTAGTCCACATACAATATCTACAAAACTCAATGCCGATTTTAGCCAATAGGGGCCGCCTTCGCTGCGCTCGGCAGCTTTTTAGCGAATCGACGCCGCCTTTGCTGCGCTCGGCAGCCAGTAGAACGCGCGTATTAGCGTGAGTTTTATGAACCCTAGCCCGTGACAGACAGACGGACAGACAACACACTTCACTAGAGATGTTAGACTAGCCGTTCGCCGCCGCTACGCGGCGGAGTGGCATGGTTTGTTGGAGATGAGGTGGCCGGAACTTTATTGCTTCTTGGTGTCGCGTGTTTTGAGAGCGTGGCTCACCCCGTAGATCTTGGCATCGTGTATTTAACCACTTGCCTTTCCGTAGTCTCATTCGGCCCCGTATAATATCGTGGTTTGGAACGTTTCCGTTACCCCGTACTACAGGTTGGATGTTGTTTTCTTCAATGGCCCATGCTCTTTCGTGCTCTTCCCGGCTTCGAGGTTCCTGCCCACCCATGGCCCACGCTGCTCAGCGGTTCTGTCCTCTCTCTTGTGGGTTCATGCGCGTTAGTACGGCCTTTTCGTAAATGCTAACTTTTCTCTGTTCTCAAACGTTTATGTGGGTTGCACTGGCTTCGTGGTAGATACTATTTCGTGACCGTTGGCCTTCCATCGCCGGTGCTCTAGCCGAAGTGTGCTATTCCGTGGTTTGGTGACTTCATGCAGTCGTGTTGTTCCGTCGCCCGTGTATCGTGCTCTCCAGGTGAGGTTCCATCGACTGCGGTATCACGCTATCGTGCAATCACGGTGTGGTAATGCTGTCTATGGTATTGTGGTCACGTAGTGTATCTGCGTTGTCCGTGTTATCGTGTTCTACAATGGCAACGTGCTCCACAGTGTGCAGTCGTGGTCACCCCAAGCGCCCACCTCCCCGTTTATTTCGTGACTGGCCCGCCGTTCGTGCAATCTAGCTCTAATGTAGTACTGTCCTCCGTGGCTCGGTAAGCTCAGGTTCAACACTGGTATCGTTCTCCGCGGTACGGTGATTTTACGTCTATAGCTCTGCGGCTGCGTTCTCCCATGGCTTAGTGGCACAGCCCATGCTATCGTGCTAGCTTGTGGTATCGCGGTTGGTCTGTCGTCCGTGTGATTGTTAGGTACCGTAGTATCGTGCTCCCTGGCTTGGTGAGATCCGGTTCTACCCTGATAACGTGCTCTAATGCTCGATGACTTCCCGTTTTCGGATTCCCGCCGCTTCATGCCTGGTCCGGCGACCGTACTCCGTGCTCTTCCGTGGTGCTATGGGAGAGTTGCTGTCCATGCACTCTTACCGCTACGTGCGTACTCTTCCGTAGCCACCCTTTTTAGCATGCTGGGGTGTCTGTATATCTATTTCCCTTCCGTGGTCTGTACGCTCCCGTCATATTCTTGTCCCTCTGTCCTTTTCATAGCTGCGTGCACTTCCGTCTTTCACGCTACGCATAAAACTTCGTGGTTTGCATCGGCTAAGTCTTCTATCATCGTCCATGGCCTTCCGTGCTTCGTGTTGCTCTTTTATCCCATCGTGTACATAGTGTAGGTCGGTATTCCTTCGTGTTTTGTGTTCTTGCTTAGCCTCCGCGCTAACTTAATCACAAACGCTGTTTCCATTTCGTTTGATGTACTCTACATATATTGTTGGAAAACTCGCACAATATCTTCAGGTCGCACACTACGTGCGCAAATACAAAGGAAGGTGACACTTTTTCCCGGAGGCAAGCCACAATAGTCGTATTTAAAGTTTTCACATTATTATTTATAGTAATATATTTGTTATTTATTATCAAACGTTGATATAGCAATTATGTGTACTACTACTACAAATAACTGCAAGTAAAAAATGAATTGTATTTAAAATAGTACTACGCAAAACAGTATTGAAATTAAACTCATTAGAAAAGTACTACGAAGCCTAAAACATCATTCTATATCCAGTAAGTACTAAAGTTTCGATTGAGGCCTAAATATAAGTCACCAGGGCCTACAAAAAATTTCAACAGCTCCTACGACGATATTAAATGTGTGTGCACGTCGGTGCCTCCTATTAATGCTAATTAACGCGTGCACAGGCAGCGCTCTTCGCGTGGCCTTGCATACCGCAGCTGAAAATGAGAGCAAAATGAAATTTGAACGGTGCTTTTTAGTACGATGTGCTGACCACATACAGTGTGTACACCACATATTGCAATTTTAGCGAATCGACGCCGCCTTCGCTGCGCTCGGCAGCCAGTAGAACGCGCGTATTAGCGTGAGGATTATTAACCCTAGCCCGTTACGGACGGACTGACGGACGGACAGACACCAGACTCCACTAGAGGGGTAAGATTTTTGTGAGTAAAAAAGACAAATGTACAGTTTTGGGGTTGCTTTTGCGGATCGGATCAGCATGATAGAAAAGGGTAAGGACTCACCCATCATTGATGTGTGGGCCACACAGTGTGGTCGACAGCCACCAAATTCACTCATTCTCGAAAAAGACGTTAGAGTAAGAAGATGGTGATCCTGTCGGCAAAACCCCGCAGTACAAATTCACGGCCAGGGAACGACAACTGTGCCTAGACCTTCGGCGTCGAGATCGACGTGTACGTCGCGAGGAGGCAAAAGAGGAAGCGGCACCGAAAAAGACCGGCGCGCCTGTGAAGAAGAAGGCAGCGCAGGAGACGGCTGCAAAGACCGCGCGTGCGCCAGCTAAAACCAGGAGTGGGGTGGCGGCGGCATCAAAGGAGGCGGATGCGGAAGCGGGGTGCACGGAGGCGAAGGAGACGGAGCCGGTAATTTCTACGTATGAGGGTGAAGAAGTGTAGAGTGTATTGGCAGACTTGGTGACAGTTGCCGGGTCTACGAAAGGGCTCGCGACGCCAGCTCTTATTCTTGACAGGACTGCCGCCACTGCGCTACCTGCATCTCGCTCTGCAACGCTCGAACGACCTGCAGTACAAATTTCCGGGATACGTCGGCGTGGCATTCTCCAAGACGACGCCTCAGAAGAGGTAATTATTATGTCTACCAGACCCAACATAAGCACAGTTGTGGTGTTATTTGTTCAACATACTAATCAGCAATAACTATTTTTGGTAACACATGAAGGAACCATCTAGCGAAGAAGACGGAAGAGACCTGTTGCACCTGTGGCCCCAGCGTGTGTTGTCGATGGAGATCCGAATATGATGGCAGCAGGAGCTGAAGAATGCACGGGGCCGAATTCGGATGAAGACTCTGATCTTCAAGAGGAGCCGGAGGAGGATGACGACGTCAGCTATGACGACGATAGCGTGGATGATTGGGATGGTGATTGGGATCTCGGTAATCTAACGGATGAAGATTCCGATGGCGTTCCTGAAGAGCTTCCGGGATCGATTTGGTCGAGTGTAGCCAAAAACAAGGGCGCGATGTCGGCGATGAGAAGCTCTGGTTGGGAGTACGATACGTATGTGCTTGATCTACTAGAGTGATTGGATATGTCACTATGTACACTACTGGGACGACGTTGAGATGCTGCCGAATTTGGACCAGACCCGCAATACAAGGATCTCTACAGCGACGCTTATGGACTAAGTGACAGCGTTATGGAAGTTGGCGACAACCCGCTAGCCTTGACGTTCTATTTCATGCCGCCAAAATTGTATAGGCACATTGCTGTAGAAAGCAACCGCTATCATGCTCAAACGATACCACGGCGTGCGCGGACGATTCAATCGCAGCGTCTGCAAGGTGGAGAAGCTGAGGCAATTGGTGAAATTCGTCGACGACTTGCCGGTGTTTCGGATATTGAGCCCTGGGAGATTCTCAGAGTTATGGCTTTGCTGGTGGCACGGCTGCTAGTACCTATTCGGAAGGGCATAGCAGCACACAGGTCTACAAAAAGAGTGGGTGCTCTTCCTGCTAATCGCTTTGGACTCTACATGTCGAAGAATCGCTTCTTCCACATAATGGGCTACATACATCTGTCCAACAACAATTCTCCCCAAGCCAAGGTGGACCGAGCGTGAAAAATTAGACCCGTTGTTGATGTGCTTCAACGCACGTTTGCTCGCGGCTACACAACGCCTCCGGACATTAGTTTTGACGAGGCAACGCTGCCTTCTTCCTCACGCTATAATCCAACTCGCCAGTACAACAAGGACAAGCCCCACAAGTGGGGCACCAAGATATTCGTCGCAGCCTGTGCCAAGACGGCTTACTGCATGAGGTTCGTATTCAGCAGCAAGCTCAGGCTTGCTGCTTTGTTTTGATCGAAGTCCTTAAGTTGGATGTAGATAACATAAGTATTTTTTTAAATGTATTATGCTAACTTATGTTTATTTTTTATTTTTTGCAGAATTGAGATTTACTGCGGTTCTAAAACACACCTCCAAACACCAGTCCCGGCCGACAACAATAGCGGAGAAGCGGCCGTGCTCAGAAACATGAACGCACTGTGTCCACCTTCGTCGAAGTCGCCGTGGCGTTTGGTGGTCACAGACCGCTTTTATACCTCTGTGAGGCTCGCATTGGAGATGTATCACCGCCGGCTATACCGCAGAGGCACCATTCAGACATATCGATCAGGTTACGCCCGTCGGGTGATTACAAAGAAAACAAAACAGTGAACAAGCGCAAAATGTCGATCCACCTCAGGGGACCACATTGCTTGCCCAAAGTAAGCAATTTCCAATGCTGACAGCAGCAATGGGGATGGATCGCAATTCGGTCTACATGCTGTCTACTAGGGGCAGCAGAGCGTGGGACATAGTCAGTGAGTGTGCGTCTATTTATTTATTTGCATTGTATAAGCTAGCCAACTACTGATATGTCGTCACAGTGAGGCGTGTACATGGGGAGATGCGTGCAGTGCCTGCACCCGGTCTTATTCGGGACTACCATCGATGGATGGGCGGCGTCGACGTTCACGACCAGCTGCGAATGCAGCGATACAGCGTACAGCTCGCGTACAAGAGCCGCAAGTACTACAGAACTTTTTTTCTTAACCTTTTCGGCATGGCGCTCGTGAATGCCTTTATTGTACATCGCCACTACCGGAAGGTAAAGATGAAGAACCCGCCCAAACATTCGACCTTCTTGGAAGCGCTGATGGAGCAACTGCTTGCAGTCGACAATCAAGAAGCTTTCGAGTAAATTGAGGTACGTCATTATGCTGACTGGTCAACACAAGAATCGCATTGGCCAGTGCCGTTTCCAGCTTAATGTCGTTATTTTGGTACCTTGTATCGAGCGACATCAGCAAAGGAGCGAACAGCGGCATCACCAGCAAGTGCACCGCGCGGCCAAAGAGACGAAGGGGCTACTGAAACAGAAAAGGGCATCATCCGGAAGAGAACTAGGACAAGGTGGACTGTGACCAGAGCATCAAGAGGTGACACCGCTCATGTAAGGTCTTCGCTGTGTATAAGTCCAAGCCAAGGAAATACGCGAAGTACTTCTGTCCTGAATGTTCCTCCGGAAACCGACGGTTCTTCATACTCTAATCTACATCTCTATATGACCTAACACACTTCTTTGACTAGTATCTATCTCTGTAGTATTGCCCGAGCGCCGAGGGAGAAAACCTGTTTCCAGATATGACACGAAGACTGGAGAAATGGCAACGCCACCTCACGCACGTTGCTACAGGGGCACACGCTCCGCACCCGCCCGCCTCCGACTCATCCAGGCAAAAAGCGCGCTCGTACCGCGCAGGATGGACGCGGCGACTCGCGCGGCGATGTAGACGGTAGTGCGGCTTAGTACGGTCGCGAGGGTAGCTCAAACGAGCGTGCAGTCGAAAATTAGGAGTAGTATGCAAGGTCATACATGTCAGTAAGCTGATGCGACAGCACGCAATCAAATAAAACACATTTGTGCTGCTGCTTTGATTGGTTCGCAGTTCTGACTCCACAAGTGCTGTACGTGTGCAACACTCAGAAAAAGGGCTCACTCAGTAAAAAGTACATCTCTTATGTTGATATACTAACATTAGCGCTGATAATGATTCGATTCGTTCAGCATAAAACGGCTTATGTTGTATATGGGTGTTTTCTTTCTACCGCGCAATCCAGTTCCTCTCCCTTAACCCTCCAGCCAAAAATCGAACTTAAACACGATACATATAATATCCCATATGTTCCTTTGTTGGACCTCCAACATAAAGATCAAAATATACCCCTGCTTTTTTGGCCGGGAACTAAGGGGTTAATGCATTGAACTGCGTTCATTTGTGCTGATTCAAAATTAGTCATTAGACACTCGAATCGGCCAGTTATGATTGAAACATTTGGATATTGCGTCGATGTTGCTGTTAGCGGCGGTGTTTTATATTTGATAGTTTAGCTCAGATTTCAGAATAGTATATTGATCAATTATGCTCTAAGTTTGAGGTTTCATTATGGGGTCTACCGGCCCATTGTCCCAACCGTCCTTGCAAACCGGCTGACTTAAACAACCAAGCGAGCGTGGAATGTCGAGTCAAGATCCGGATGGATCTCCCCACCAGCAGGTTATAATTGAGATCCACACCCGTAGAAGTGCCGTTATCTTCTTCTCCACTGCTCCGCTCGTTAGGCTTTAGCGTTCGGCTGAAGAAGGTGTCTGGATGACAGATCCCCTCATGCTCTTGTACCAAAACTGCCGAGATCGCCCAATCACTGGCATAGACTATCACCGTAGGCTGTCGTTCTGGATCAAAATGGCGGGGGATGGGCGTCGTCGCGATCCTGTCCCTTAGTTCCACAAACGCATGGTGAGCTCGGATCCACCGGGGCTCCACTTGGTCCGAGATCCCCTCCGTCAACTCCGTCCAGATCGGATCCTCTCCCAGTTGGTCCCGGGGTGGATCCAGTTCCTGCTTCAGGTCGCCCCCCGACGTCGTGCCATGTGGATCCCCATGTGGATCCAGAATTCCAAGGGCCGGAGCTTGTTGGACCTTGGCCCGGACAGCCGAAGTAGTCATTGCAGCAAAGCCCACCTCTCTTAGTTCATAAAGGACTGCAGCGAAAAGTGCGTAATCCTCAATAAACCTACTGTAATAATTCAAACTGCCCAAGAATGATTGCATCGCCCGTAGCGACTGCAGGAAAGACAAATCTACCAATGAAGACGGATCTTTAGGATTCGCTTCCAATCCTCCTTGGAAACTCGATGACCCAAATAATCCACCTTGCGCATTCCCCAATAACTCTTCACCACTCTGAAAGAGAGATTCCATTTTTTACACGCCTTTAGTAGGGATGTCACTTTCTCGCACAGCTGATCTCATGATTCCGCCGGGATCAGAATGTCGTCGATATAAAATCTGCGCCCTAACACGGATGGTATCCCCAGATCGCCTGGCTCGCCTGCTTCGAATGCATCTACTTCCGCATCTCCTTCTCCGGATCCACCCCCCTCTGGTTCCTGGATTCGAGTAAATCCGTAGACGGCATTGTCGATCTGACGTTGATAGATCTGGGATCCAGTGGTGGATCCGACAAAGACCGAGGATGAACAGGTATGTTACCATGAAGGCGGGGATCGACACACCGAAGATCTTGAGGAAGATCTGGCGGTAATCCCAGAGGTGCCACTGACACAGAGGAAGTCACGATTGACGATATCCAGGTAGATCAGGTAGCGAATGAACCCGCGGAAGTGGACCGACTATGTCAGAAAAACTGGGAGAGCCGACATCTGCTAATTGGCAAAGGTAATGCATTGCCACCGGCCGCACGTGGAGTCAAAAGTGACATCGATGTCGGTGACGCGAAGCCGATTGCTCAACGGGTGCGGAAGGTGGCACCCCAGCTCCGAGAAAAGCTGTCGGATATGATTAAAGGCCTGTTTCAAGCCAAAATCATCAGTTTCTCGACCTCCCCGTGGGCGTCTCCTGTGGTGATCATTATTAAGAAGAGCGGGGTGGATATACGTTTGCGTATTGATTATCGGATGGTTAACGGTCTGACCAGACTGATGGTGTACCCGATACCTCTAATCAACGAGCTATTGGAAGATTTGGATAAAGTACTCTGGTATTGCTCTTTAGACATGACGAGTGGATTTTGGGTGGTGACTATGACGGATAGATCTCGCGCAGTGTTCGCATTCATCACACCATTTGGACTGTTTGAATGGAACCGGATGTCGTTTATATTGAAAAACGAGGTACCCCGATTTCCCCTCTTTCGTCAGCCCTTCGGTTTTCATTGAATCGAGTATTCTGGTACCTGGGGAAGTGTCTTCTGGATCGACTTGATCTTCTGGTATGTTTACGCACGACGGCTCCCGTTTAGCCAGTGCCGACATTCTCGTCAGGGATCCAGGCATTCTACCCCATGGAAAGCTCGGATCCAACTGCGGCTTAGCAGGATTCAACGGGCCGGTTTCAATCGCGTGCGATCTTCCATCCACCGACCCTTGGTTACCTGGGGACCGGCTCTGGGTATCTCCAGCTGTCTCGGATCCAGCCTCCACCACTTGGATCCCAATCCGACGATCTCTCAGTAGGGCTTCCGCGGAGTTGGATATGAAGGTCGGTCCACCAAGGGGCCGGTCGGCTCTGCCGGGGCTTCCGCCTCCCCGAGGGGTTCAGTCTCGGTAGTCGCTTCATACGCCAAATTCTGCCATTCTCTATAGCGACGAGATCCAGCTGATACATACCCAGGTCGCCTAGGCATACCATCCTTTGCCAGCCATCGCCCAATTCCCTCATAGTGATCTAGTAATAATCTGTTGTCGCTGACATTCGTAACCTGGAGGTCGACCCGGTCTTTGGACCACTGTAGGCGCCCACTTCTCGCCCCTAGTGACCCACAGTTTCTCGTGTTCCACCCATTTCATTCGATCTGGCAATTGCCAGGTTTCCCCGGGCTCGATCCAGGTCGTTTTGTCTGCCCTTATGATACTCATCTTCGCCCCGTACAACGGTCGTCGCCCCCTGAGCTGGATCTGCATTTCATCTATGAAACACAGTGTCCTATCTGCCAGATTCAACCTTACCCCGGCTGGTACCATGAAATCCATTCCAAGAATAGCATCTTGACCCGCGAGATCTCCGACCTAAATATCGAACCAATACACCAAACAACCCGCTAACGTGATCGTGATCCCCGTTTTTTCATTCGTACGGTACACGCCTTCACCAATCCCACACAATCTTGGACCCGACTCCCATCAACTTGGCACCCAATCTTAGGAGCAAAGGCGGTATCTAGTAAGGACACCTCGGCACCACTATTTAAAAGCATAATCGCTTTTTCATTGCTGACCTTGCCTCCTACATTGGCTTGTCGGAGCCATTTTTCTAATACTTCCATTAACCACGGGATTATCTTGTCAGCAGATCCATAGATCCAACATCCTCGGATCCACGGGATCCAGTGACCTGGCAAACCTTGGGTGGATCTGCAATGACCTCAACCTCTGGTAGGCTCAAACCATCGGCCATGTTGCCGCTTTTCCCAATAGCCGCGCGCTTCTTCCCTTTTAGATCCAGGGTTGAAGAGACTTCGGATATGGCAAATCCGTCCACTTGGCGCAAGCAAGAGATCTTGGCAACTTACACTTCATGTAGATTACGTGTATTATCAACTGGATCTAGGTGCCTGCTACATGAATTTAGCGACGTCTTGTTCACAAATGCATAAGTGCAATTCCTAAAACGCTCGGCTTGTACCGGATTCAAACCCGGCAAGCGTCCTAGTTTAACATCCTCTCTGCCACCTCTGGCAACATTCCTCTGTGCTTGGTTGAACCTTTGGCGAATCTGGTTGTAGAACTCCTCCATCGGGCACTTGCCAGCATCGTGGATCTCGCCGCAAACCCCTACACACGTAAAGACAGTGATCACCGGGATGACCCTTCTTGCCACACTTCTCACAAACCAGATGTTTCCAACATCCAGCTTCTGTGTGCGTCCGGGATCCACACTACGAGTACGTGATTTGTCCTGTCCCGTCCATGAGATCTCGGGATCTGTACATCCCACGGTCCCCGGGTAAAGAATTACCGGTGCGGGCGTTGTCTCCAGTCTTCGCCGTAGGATCGTTGGGAGCGGTGAGACAGACTCTGCGGTAATCCTCTGGATTGGAGTCCGAGCCATCAGATCCAGATTTGGATCCTGAGTCGGAAGCCATGACTTGGTGAGCGCGTCGAGCTGTGGCCGTGGGTGTCGGAGCCTTTTGACGATACTTGCCTGATCCGACAGCCGCCTTCTTCTGGCGATGTTTCGCGCCATCCACAGTCTGCAGCACTTCTACGAGTTCATCGGCGTCTGGAAGACATAGCAGGGTCAACCTGTCGGCCTGATCCACGTGTTCCCGTAGTACCTTGGATCACCCATCCTTGATCTTCAACTTGGTTCGTAGACCGGCCACATTTAGGCGATGAAGATACTCTAGCGGAGACTCGTCCGATCGGCGGTGAGCATGGTAGTATTGTCGCGCTACCGACACCCCCAATCCACAGTACTGCGTTTGGAAACTGCGTAGCAAATCCAGTCACTTGTTCCTAGTTGATCTGCCCAGCTGTCGATACCAGTTTCTGGCTGGCCCCGCCAGCAAGTCCGCAAATGTCAGACACTTTTCGGCATCCGACGCGTGATCTCTCGTGAGGGCTGACTTGATTTTGCTGATCTATGTTCGCGCTCGGTCTTCGTCTTGATTTCTGCCCGTGAACTCCTTCAGATCCAATATGGCTGAGATCCGTACCCTCTGGATCATAGACGATCCATCCGTCCCGGCTGTAGCTGTTGCTACCGCTGCTGGCGAGGGGGTTGGGACATCCAGATCATCTAGGTCGAACTCATCATGGGAGTTGTCTCCCTCCACCGACTCCATTTCAGCGTCTCGTGCTCCATGATCATGGAACACTTGCGTGTGTGGCCTGGGCACCCTCATACCTGGTTCGGCCAGGCAACGAGTCATCGCAGCTTCGAAGTGCCGTTGCGAAGTACCTGATGAGGTGTCGTAGGACACGATAGCCGTAGTCTGGTCTACTGGGGGGATAGATTTGTGAGACGATTAGCTTGAACCCGATCCGACGATAATCTTACTGACTTCTTGCTGGATCTGGCTCGATTCTGGCTGGATGGTATCCGATCGCGGGTATGGCGCCCTGGATTCCGAGTCTTCACACTCGAGGGCGCCAGATCCTTGCTCGCGCTTCCAGCATTGATGCCCCGGAGGGACCTAGGGACATGCGTCGCGGCTCAAAAGATGTATCTGATCCATCCTCAGCCGCGGATTCGTAGTTGGAGGATGCAGCTTGGCTGATCCTCGGCGACACTGGAGCCATAATCTGCGGCTTTTCACCGGCGATGGACTTGACTCTGACGAAAAGGTCCCGTGTCGCCGATAATATGAGATCCAGGCTAGCTCGAATATATCCTCCGTATCGAGCGCACCAGCCACGATGCCCGAATCCGTAAACAGACGTAATAGATCCTAAACTGCTACCAATTTGTTCGATGTCCTCGTTGGTGCTCTCACCGGCTCCCTTGGATCTTCTATCTGAATACGGGATCCGCATGACGGGCTCTTGATACAGAAAGTCGCGTAACGCTTGGTGGCAATATACAAACTCGAGATCCTTGTCGGACCAGCTTGACCTGGATCCAGCTTGGTGTTCTTTTTCCGACTCTGGAGCTTGCATTTTCTTCCGCGTAGTCTTACTCGTATCGGTCTTCTTTCTCATCTTTTCGACTAGCCAGCTTGCGTTTAGGTACGGTGTTGGCTTGAGCGGTGAATCTGCAAACGCATACCGTTTCGCCTTCACTTTCCCTTGTTAGCGAATCTTGACGCAAGTCAAGTTCCGCATAGGTCCCCGAGGGGACCTGGGGAGGATAGAGCGGTTTCTCTTCTAGATCCGGATCCGGATCCACCTATCTTCCGTCGACAGAGTTCCTCCATGGACTTCATCGATCCGCAGATCTTGCTTTATTCAGCAGCGTCTTCGTCGATCCGACCTCCGATGACACCTCTTCCCCTGGCTCAATCTTCACTTGAGCATCTTCTTGGGACTCACGGTGAAATCTTGAGTCACCAAACGATCCGGGCACGCGCACCATTGTGGTGTAGCGGGATTAGCTAAATCGGCTAGATTGCTGGATCCAGCTTACCAACAGCGTTCAGACACCGACTAACGGAGGGTACCCCGATGATCCATGATCCGTGATCTGGTGAGCTTTCCTCACCTTGTGGACCCGTCGGTAGGGCGGGATCTTGCTCTCTCGGTAACTTTTGAAGAGTTCAAGTCGTAAAGCTTGAGTGTCTTTGCGAGACGTGGGGATAATGGAGCAGTAGTGGTAAGATCTTCACTCTGCGTCCGTAGTTGTTTCTTGATCCTAAGCGAATATTTGAGCTTGGTGGATCCAGGGCCTAGATCTGGGATCTAACCGTAGGGTTTCCTTGCGGGTGTGTTCCCTTGCCTTTGTTTTCCTTTGCGTCGTACTTGCCGCCTCCTGTAGCGGGATCTTGAGAGTTGAGAGCCTCTTAGGTATACCCGGCCAAGTAGTAAATCCGGCTAGCTCTTCGGATCTGCACGTGTAAAGGAAAGCTCAATAGGTGGTAGGAGCTGGTCAACGTATTATCCATTTATCACTACCAACACTAGATTCGCTATTCCCAGCCTTCACCGAGCTCGTACGGCCAAGGTAGCTCCGATTCTTGAGGGCAGGAAGGCACTTGCGTGATACTGTGCAAATTGAGGTATGATTCATAGTTAAGCCTATACCTGCCTGGATTCCTACCTTCTATGTTGTTTACCTGCTAAATCCCCTACCAGGCTCGGCTGCATGCCCTTTTTCGCCTTGGTCCATCATAGCATCAGTTCCACCGGATCCATGGCGTAATCATAACGAGGTCGGTACACTACTGAATCCAGGTCACTTTAATCCACCTTACTGCAAGTGTACACTCATCATGGATCTGAGCTCTCCAATCTTCAAACATCGTCTTACGACTGTCTGAGGTCTCTATCATTCCACGAAAGATCGAGACCCGTTGCATCCACCATCCCCATATCCTGGATCCAGGTCACTCGGTGTGGGATCCTTAATCCCTTGGATCTGGACTTGGCAAAGTGGGATCTGAGACATATAGCGGTGGATTTTGCCTTCTCGTTTGTCGTTGATACCTGATCCACCTCCAGATGACATCTATCGTCTTTCCTCCATAGGATCCTCACTCGATCCACCCGCACATGGTATATCCCATATCCCCTAGGTATAATCGGGTGAGGGTGGATCCGAGTCTCCACGTGGTGGATCCTGCCTTCCCGAACGTTATCCATGCCAGATTCATCGTCGACCCATATAGGATGCCGCTTTACCTTGGCCCAATTCACTTCAGCAGCGTGAATCCATGCCGGGCAATCCATATTCCCTAACCACCGGGTGTTGTCACTAATCTGTGATAATGACTGCTTGTCAGATCCTGTCTCTTATTTCTGAGAAAGCACTTCATCCCACTGGTTGCTTTAGTATCTTGAGCTCTGGTCCTGATTCACCAGCCCGACCATACCTCACTAGGTTCTTAGTTACCTCGATGCATGACTGGTTGCTTTCGAGTATCTTGAGCCCTGGTCCCGATTCACCACTGCCGTCAAAATCTCGCAAAGTAGGCAGTGAACCCACTTGGCTTCTTGAATAGCCCAGCTTAGCGCGATGTAATCAGCTTCACTTGCTGACAGCGACCCATTTGACTGCTTCTTGCTCACCCAACTCACAGGTGCGCTCATCGACAACAATGCGAAGTTGGAAGTTTACTTGCGATCAGAGTGGTCGCCAGACGGCGTCAAAGTACCAGCGGAAGTCCACCTTGCCACCAGGATTGAAACAGATTCCTTCCGACTTGGTTCCGTGTAGATAGCGAAAGATGCGCAGTCCAGTGCTCCACTTGAGCGTTCTCCATGATACGAGAAACATAGCACACAGCAAAGGCAATATCCGATCGTGTTGCGGTCACCAAGTGCATGAGTGCGCCTACAGCCTCACGAAATGGAGCGTTCACCTTGGATGATGTGATGCTTGGGAATAGTCGGGAGCTAAAGTCTGCTGGACGCACCAGCGCCTTGCATTCAGCCATGCCAAACCGCTTGAGAATGCCGTCCACATCGTTGCGCTGCCGTCCGTGTTGTAAACCTGCTCGATTCCGAGTACTAACGCACACTTCGCACTGTCGGTCATCTCGAAGCGCTTCTTAGAAATAGCCCTTGGTGCTCGCAATTAGCTCAATCGAGCTACCAGTCACCAAAACGTCGTCCACGTTGGCCAGCAGAAGCACACAGTGACCATCCCGAGTGTTGATTTGGAGGTACGGGTTCTATGCCGATACTTGCAAGACGATAGGTCACACGTACTTTGCGAAGGTTTTGATCCACACGCGCGATGTTGCTTGAGATCGTAAATCGCCTTCGCCAGCTCCAGGCAGTCAAAGTCGACATCAAGATCGACATCTTCTGGTGCCATGCAGTACACCGCCTCCTTAATTATACCGTACAGGAACGCTGTCACCACGTCCAGTTGGGCCAGGGACCAGCCGAGATACAAGACCAAAGCAATAATCATGCGCAGCGTCACGTACTTCCCCACGGGCGAGAACATTTTAGTATAGCCGATGCCGTACCTCTGTTTGAAGCGTTTCCCGTACATTTTGCACACCTGATCGACGCTTTATTTGACTCCCAAACGAGGTTTCCGGAGCGTTAGCCGCTTCCAAACTGGCATCCTGTCGTGCCGAACGCGAGCTCGTGGGCATACCATTAGCACCACCTGAGCGGGATTTGCGTTTCACCGCCTGCTTGAACTATGTCCGACCCGCCGCTTCAGTATCGTCGATGCCAAGAGAGTCGAAGGCGAGATCAGAGTCGTCGTCCTTATCGCTTGAACTAGCCGTCGAAAGCCTGAAGTTTGATACGTCGAAGGGACATCAATACTGATCACCACCTTCCCCGTCTCGATGTTATAAACACGATATGCCTTCGCCACTTCTTCATGACACGTGATCAGCCCAGCGCGAGCTTTGATATTCTCTTCTCATTCGTAGTAAGGCCATACGTCCGACGCCCGAGCACATATGTTTCACACCTGACTTGGACCTGTACACGGTCGCATATGCAGTCTTGGTTTTATTCTTGGGTGGCGGTAGGCGGCTCTTGACTTAAATGGCATCCATTGCCGCTTCGACTCAAAACCACTCTCCAACTTGGCATGGTGCAACGTGCTGCGACCAGGCATGACGGTAGTCTGGATGGCGCGTTCTACTGTGCCGATGGTTTGGTGCAGTAAGGACCAGTGGTCTGCTGTTCAATGCCTTGATCTTCATAGAATGCCCTGGGCGAGTTAGTCACAAACTCACGAGCTCCGTTATGACGCTCGAACTTTACCCGCTTGTCGTACTGAGTCTGTACCTTGGTGGTGTAGCTCTTGAGCCATTATTGTCCGTCCGACTCGGTACGCTAGCAGAAACCCTTCATGCACCCGCTAACCCCGTCAACGATGAGCAGCAGATATTTGCTCTCGCCCAACGAGGCTTCTTTCATGGGACCGCAGATGTCGAAATGGAGCAACTCAAACGTGTCGTAGCGGTGACTGGCACGGTTACCGGGAAACGATATCTGGACCATTTTCGTAGCTGACATCCGCGACGGACACTTGGCCCACTTTACTTCAAAGGTGCGTTGGTGTCCTCGATCATCCCGGCGTTGACCATCTTGCGTAGCGCGTCGATAGGATCATGCCTCATGCGTGCGTGCAAGTCAACGCTCGACTTTGGAGTCACTGCGATTAACAAGCGTGAACAAACCGTAGGACCCGTCCGCGAGGTCTGTCGTCACCACCACTTATTTCGAATCCTTGCGCGCAACATGCATGGCTGCCCCATTGAACACCACTCGCGGCACCTATAGTAAGTTCTTCTTCATCTTCGGTACGTAGAGCGCGTTGTTGATCTCGATTTCGCGCTCGTCGCTGTTGAGAAGCATCCCTCGTGGGATGATGGCTCCGACACCTTTGTTAGCAACGTTGGTGACATCAGCGACCTTCAGCTCGCCTTCATATCGTCCGTTCAGCTTGACGAT
>NW_003303737.1:1565023-1566822 GCF_000142945.1 Phytophthora infestans T30-4 | reverse complement strand
GATTATTATTCTTCGGTTTGGTCCAGCCCTTCTAAAATCACGTTCCCCAATTTCCCGCAGTAAGTACACTGACGCGGTACTGAACGCCCTTTCCGCGTCTTCGGTTTTCACCACAGAAGTCTTCTCGTTTTGTCGCTTGATATGATCATTCGTGAGCACCTTTACAACGTCTTGCGTCTTCAGCTCAGCAAAACTCGGCGGAGCCTCGGAAGTGATCTAACTTGGTTAGTCGGAACCGGGTGGAAGCGAGCCACTCGTCTGTCCCGGAAGGGCCGGACCGCGAGGGGACCACCCTCTGCGCAGGCCATACAAACCGCCGACCTCACTCGGCGATTCGTTGTGGTTTGTGTAAGGAATCCACATCTGACGATATTTGTGTGTTCTACTACACCACACCTCACTCGATCCACCCGCACATGGTATATCCCATATCCCCTAGGTATAATCGGGTGAGGGTGGATCCGAGTCTCCACGTGGTGGATCCTGCCTTCCCGAACGTTATCCATGCCAGATCCATCGTCGACCCATATAGGATGCCGCTTTACCTTGGCCCAATTCACTTCAGCAGCGTGAATCCATGCCGTGCAATCCATATTCCCTAACCACCGGGTGTTGTCACTAATCTGTGATAATGACTGCTTGTTAGATCCTGTCTCTTATTTCTGAGAAAGCGCTTCATCCCACTGGTTGCTTTAGTATCTTGAGCTCTGGTCCTGATTCACCAGCCCGACCATAGCTCACTAGGTTCTTAGTTACCTCGATGCATGACTGGTTGCTTTCGAGTATCTTGAGCCCTGGTCCCGATTCACCACTGCCATCAAAATCTCGCAAAGTAGGCAGTGAACCCACTTGGCTTCTTGAATAGCCCAACATAGCGCGATGTAATCAGCTTCACTTGCTGACAGCGACCCATTTGACTGCTTCTTGCTCACCCAACTCACAGGTGCGCTCATCGACAACAATGCGAAGTTGGAAGTTTACTTGCGATCAGAGTGGTCGCCAGACGGCGTCAAAGTACCAGCGGAAGTCCACCTTGCCACCAGGATTGAAACAGATTCCTTCCGACTTGGTTCCGTGTAGATAGCGAAAGATGCGCAGTCCAGTGCTCCACTTGAGCGTTCTCCATGATACGAGAAACATAGCACACAGCAAAGGCAATATCCGATCGTGTTGCGGTCACCAAGTGCATGAGTGCGCCTACAGCCTCACGAAATGGAGCGTTCACCTTGGATGATGTGATGCTTGGGAATAGTCGGGAGCTAAAGTCTGCTGGACGCACCAGCGCCTTGCATTCAGCCATGCCAAACCGCTTGAGAATGCCGTCCACATCGTTGCGCTGCCGTCCGTGTTGTAAACCTGCTCGATTCCGAGTACTAACGCACACTTCGCACTGTCGGTCATCTCGAAGCGCTTCTTAGAAATAGCCCTTGGTGCTCGCAATTAGCTCAATCGAGCTACCAGTCACCAAAACGTCGTCCACGTTGGCCAGCAGAAGCACACAGTGACCATCCCGAGTGTTGATTTGGAGGTACGGGTTCTATGCCGATACTTGCAAGACGATAGGTCACACGTACTTTGCGAAGGTTTTGATCCACACGCGCGATGTTGCTTGAGATCGTAAATCGCCTTCGCCAGCTCCAGGCAGTCAAAGTCGACATCAAGATCGACATCTTCTGGTGCCATGCAGTACACCGCCTCCTTAATTATACCGTACAGGAACGCTGTCACCACGTCCAGTTGGGCCAGGGACCAGCCGAGATACAAGACCAAAGCAATAATCATGCGCAGCGTCACGTACT
>NW_003303737.1:1563190-1564724 GCF_000142945.1 Phytophthora infestans T30-4 | reverse complement strand
CGGAGTGACGAACTCAGCGGCGACGGTGTTCGACCCCGGCGGAATTGACTACGATTTAGGACACGATGAAGGTGACGAGTGCAACTCGACGAGAGACGCAACGGAAACTCTAAGACAACACTACTTGGCTATCGCTACGACCGAAGACGAGCAAGAGGATGATGTTGACGATAGTACAACCAACGCCTTTGAGCGTAGTGGAACAGATTTGGAATTGACGGACTACGCTCACGAGCTGGCCTTCCTTCCCGATCTTACTGAAGTTGAACCTACCGAACTCGACTATGGCGCTGCAAACGTCAAGTCGAGTAGTCATACGCCAGCACAGTCGGCTAAATTGGTGGCAGAGCTACAAAAGCACAATGGGATAATGATTTCAAGTGGTAATGCCCTGCCGCCTCCAGCGTACGGAGCATTGTGCGACATCGACGTTCAAGGACACGCACCCATTAAGCAGAGAGCTCGGCGGATACCTCTCCGCCACTTGAGCAAACTTTACGAGTTGTTGAAGGGGCTGCTTCGAGCTGGGTTGATATCATTCTCGAGCAGCCCTTGGGCCTCGCCAGTGGTGATAGTGCTCAAGAAAAATGGTAGGGATATTCGACTATGCATTGACTATAAACTGGTTAATGCGGTTACGACACCGATGGAATACGCTATGCCACTGGTTGATGACCTGCTTACCGAATTGGAAAGCTACTTGTGGTTTTGCTCGCTCGATGCTGTGAGTGGATTCTGGGCAGTCTTGATGACACGCCGAGCTCGGCAGATCTCAGCGTTCGTATGTGCACTTGGACACTTTGAATGGTTACGAATGCCATTTGGATTGATGAATGCGCCTATGATTTACCAGCGACTAATCGACAACGCTCTATGGGGATACGTTCAACCAAAGGGAGGATGGCAACAGTTTGCCGAACGAATGGCTGTTGCTGAAGCCGAGTCGGGAACTCGGCGAGTTGAGCTCGACGGAGTCGGCGATTCAACGCAGCGTCAGCTGACGAAGTTTGAAGCTGACCACCAATCACAAGCTGACTGCGATCCGGTCCAAGACCTGGTCAATGGACCGGACGGCGACATGTTTGCTGATGGAGAACCTGACCAGTCTTCTTGATTCCGGTGTTCAAGCGGAGGTCGTTTGTCGATGATATCTGTTTTGGAGGGGAGACGTTCGACACCTGCTTGGAGACACTCGACCGATTACTAGCCCGGTTCACAGAATGTCGAATTAGCATCAGCTTTACCAAGAGTATCTTTATCCAGCCCAAGGTTGATTTCCTATCGCACGAGATTACGCCGAGTGGCATACGCGCTGATGCGAAGAAGATAGCCGCGATCGCCGAGCTCGCCTTCCCGAAATCGAAGAAGGGGATGCAAGCGTTCCTCGGTGCCCTCAACTATTACGGCCGATTCATCCAGAACTTGGCTGTTTACGGAGCAGTACTCTATCAGCTAAAGGATACGGACTTTGGCCCTGGGGGTGACCTGGCGTCAGCAAAAGCATCATTCGCCGAGCTCAAAAGACGGGTGAATT
>NW_003303737.1:1561641-1563090 GCF_000142945.1 Phytophthora infestans T30-4 | reverse complement strand
TTCCCGAACGGAGACATACTCGGAGACGCGCCTCGGAGATTGTGGAGAACCCAACCCATCGTCCGCCGAGTCGTCACCAGACGCACTCTCGCCATCTGAGCCGAGCTCACCGATCGAAGACCCAGTGAAGATATGGATGCCTTGACGATTCAGCCGAGTTGGAGCACCCGGGGCATAGTCAGGAGGCGCTTGTTCAGCAAGATCGAAATCTTCTTCAATCGCGTCGTCAACAACCTGAGGATCCATACCGCGCGGAGCAAAAACCAAGAAGTCCACGTTCCGAGCGCGGAAGCAAGTATTGTACGGATGGATCGCCGGGTCAGTAAGCCACCAAGCTCGCCAGGGCTCGGCTAGATCCACATCGTGAGCACACTGGACCCAGTCTCTCGCGGAAGGAACCCACGAAAGGTTAACGGGAGAGTAATGAGGAACGGTCGGATCAAAATAAACCTCTGCGTCCACCAGTGGAGCAGGTTCATCGCCGAGCTTCTGAGTGACCGCCGAGTAAAGCTGGTCGTAGACAGCAACAACCAAAGATCGCAAGGTGTCACTACGACGTTTGTGCTCGCGTTTGTACACCAGCCACAGTTCGTATACCTCAGCAAGCTGGGCGGGCGTGGCAGCCGGGTTGACGTCAGGATGAAGACCCATTAACACACTCGACTCGACAATCCAATGACGACGCTCATAGAGAGCTACGAAGTAACGAGTCATTTGGCCATCTGTCTGGATGGGCCTCCCCGCCGAGGCCAAGGGACTGTCGCCACGAAGCTTCACCCACATATCTCCAAGAACTTGCATCAAAGTTCGAGGCCGGGTTTGAGAAGCCAAACATCGCCGAGCTTCCTCCAGTATCGACGGAGAAAAGAAGAAAGGAAGCTCAGGGAGCATCCGCCGAAGACGCTGACAAGGATGGCTCGGGTCGAAAACGGCCATGAAAGCTCGAATGCCGTCAAGAGAACACGGCGTAGGTGGAACACGACTCTTGCCCCCTACGAGCTCCATCTGCACCCCTCCGCTCAGTGTATCCAATAATGCATTCCAACAACGAGTTGAGCCGAAATGCATGAATGGTACCTCGCGGAGTTGAGCCATGTGAAGAGTCAGGCGACAATCCTTGGACACCGCTTGCGAGGCCCGAGTCCGTAACGTCGCCAGCGGGAGTGTAAGAGCGCTGGGAAGTGCGACCACAGCCGGACGTGAAGCAGTCGAACTCGGCTGAGAGAGAATCGATATAACCGGGAGCCTACTCGGCGAAGGAGCAGCCGGGAATGGACTGAGCCGGAGCTGGATCAGGAGTCGACTGGAGCAGCCGAGCTTGGCTGATTGGTGGCGCCCGAAGTGTGTCGCCCGGCAAGCTCGGTGGACCAGGAAGGCGCACGCGAGAGACTCTGCGACTCGCGTCAGACTCATGGAAGTGTCAGGTCAACCAGCCCAGCTTCATGCCGG
>NW_003303737.1:1560079-1561541 GCF_000142945.1 Phytophthora infestans T30-4 | reverse complement strand
CCCTGGCCACCTCCCCTCCAAGAAACTCGGCGACAGCTCGAATGGGACTCAGCGCTGCTATATGCCCGAAATACCCAGCTGACTTTGCAGGATGCGTGCTGTCATTTGATGGCTCAGCGAAGAGGGCTAAATACGGCGGGTATGGCAGTTGTTCGTGGATACTGTGGCGCCTTCCGAATTGGGACATTGAGATTGCTGCGAGTGCGTCCCTGTCGTCCACCACAGTCAACATCGCCGAGTACACCGGCATGAACAATGGAGTCCTTGGCGGCGATTGACCGAGGGATAACCGATCTGATTATCGTGGGTGACTCCCGGCTTGCAATCCAGCAATCCATGGGGGTGATAGCATGCAAGAAGGAAACGTTGCAAGTGGAACTAGCTCGGCACAAGGATCTCACGAAACAACTCAACTTGGTCCGGTATCGACACATAGCGCGACACTATAACGCAGCGGCTGATTCTCTCGCTACAGAAGCACTGGAAGCTAAAGCTGGACGAGTAATTTTCGGGACGGATAGGAAAGCAGAGCTGAAAATGATTAACCGCGTAGCCGAAGAACTGTACGCCACAGACAACCCAGCGGAAACACCGATTGTCACGGCAGTCACTCGTAGCCGAGTACGCCGAGTTCACTTTGAGGACGAGCTGGATGAAGACTCGGCTAGAGCAAGAGGAGGAAGTCAGGATCATGAAGCCATGTCTACCAATCCTGGAGAATCCGCGTTTGAAAGCAGTGGAGATGAATTCGAACAAGTCAGCAGGGCGTCGACTCGGCGGATTAACCACACGACCCCGAATGTCGAAACAGGGTCGCAGATGGAGTCAGCCCAGACAGCTCAGAATGCCAACGACATTGATCCAGTGACGGTACAGACTGAGCGGAGACGACGAATCGCGAGGGCACAAGATAAAGAACTCAGGTGGGCCGATCTGAAGGCGTACCTGAGAGGTGAATTGGAGGACCTTACACACCGTCGAGCTCAGAATGCCGGCAAAGTCGCAGAAGTCTTTGTACTCAGCGAAGACGGCCTATTATACCGCCGAGATGAAGCCCGCCGACTAGGCGAACTCGGCGAACCGAACCTCTCATTGAGATTGGTGATTCCGTCAACCATGGTCGACGAAATACTTCATAACTGCCACAACTCGACCGAAGGAGGGCATCAAGGCATCGTCAGAACGTATCACCGAGTCAAAGCCGACTACTACTGGATTGGTTTTTACGCCGACGTGGTGAAACATGTTAGGGCCTGCGAGGACTGCAATACTAGTAAGAGCAAGCCACAGTTGAGAGGTTATTCGCCGGGAAATGTGGTGTCAGACCATCCATTCCAAGTCGTGTCAATGGATTTCGTGATTCCTCTTCCTCGAACTCAGCGGGGCAATACTGCACTGCTGCTGTTCCAGGACCACTTCACGGGGTTCGTTATCGCTAAGGCTATGAATGACACCGGAGGAA
>NW_003303737.1:1558737-1559635 GCF_000142945.1 Phytophthora infestans T30-4 | reverse complement strand
ATGTACCGTGCAGAACCGGTATTTCTCAATAAGCAGTCACGGTATTCAGGGATATGATCATGGAAGACATCGTTGGATGATCTGTTGTGCTGACGAAGGTGGGAATATGCTGCACAGCGTATCGGTTTAATGTGTCCGTTTGCGCACCCATAATGTAGCCCGAAATTTTTGCTTACAACGTGTCAACAAACCAAGAAAAATGGAGATGATGTGATTGCCTTTAGCCGAAACCCCAAATAGAACCTCTGTTTTGAAGCACCCTCTGCTGTCTCGGAGTCACGTCAGAGGAGTAATCAGAACATGATATTGAAGAATAAAACGTTGTATATGTTTGATGCAAGTAAAGCTTGCATCACGTCCCCCAATCACCGTCAATGTAGCGAGGTTATATGGTGTGGGACACACAGGGGTACGGAGTACCCGGAGAGTTAACAAACGCTCAGTACATAAGTCGGAGAGCTAACATAGTATATCAGTACGTTGTCTGAAAGCCACACGTTATGCATTTGATTAGGTTTAACTATGCTAGATAGTTAAACGGACACATTTATCCCTAGGCGGCTTGGCCGCAATAATAGTAAATAAAACACGTCTGGTTTTGAAGCATAAACGTTAAGGTATTAACGTTCAGCTCTGGTCTTGGGCTGTAAGTTCCTTTGGATAAGGAACTTAGTTTTAGTGACTCTTTATGTCGAACGTTTTCGTCTGACGTTAAAGCTACGGCAGCCCCGATGCACTTGGTAGCACTTGTAGTCAATCCCGCTCCTGCGTCGGTTGACTATATCCTCTGTGAGGATAGAACACCCTGTGTTCGCGAATTTGCTCCTGGCGCAGCAGGACGCGCTTACTAAGTTTATGTCCTTGCTGACTCGAGGGCGTGGCTCATCTTGCATCACAA
>NW_003303737.1:1554080-1556758 GCF_000142945.1 Phytophthora infestans T30-4 | reverse complement strand
TGCTAGACTGACGAGAGTCATGCGGGTCGGGAAGCTAAAGCAGCGAGCTAGCGAAGTGTCTGCTGAACTGAGGAGAGTGACTCTCATCCGTCGTGACGACGCGGTCTAGAGACACCAGAAGGCGCTGAGCGCAGAAGTGATCGGCGATCCTCAAGATCCTTCGGATCCCTTCTACCCAGTGGTGAAGGAGTATGGAGATGTTGTCTCGAAAGACCCACCGACGGGTCTGCCTCCGGATCGAGGCGTGTGTCATGAGATTGACCTGGTTCCTGGAACCAAATACTGCGTAACAAGGCAATGGCCTTTGCCGAGAGAGCAGTGTGACGTCATTGACGCATTCTTCCGTGCGAAGCACGAGGCAGGGATGGTGCGCGAGAGTAAGTCTCCGCACTCGACACCCACGTTCTGTGTCAGAAAGCCGAACGGCAAGTGGCGCATTGTTCATGCTTTTAAGAAGCTAAATGCGGCCACTATCCCGGCGCAAACGCCGATTCCTCGCAAGGATGTTCTGCAGAACAACATGGTAGGCTGTACGTTGTACAGCGCGCTCGACTTGGTCGATGGTTACTACCAATTGCTCATGAGAGCGAGCGACATTCCGCTGACAGCGGTGAGTACTCCGAGCGGTATGCTCTGGGAGTGGCTGGTCATGCCCCAGGGGCTGTCGAACGCACCAGCAACGTTCAATCGTCTTGTGACGCAGTTGTTTCGGCCCCACCGGACGTACGCTCAGACGTACTTTGACGATATATTCGTCCATAGTCGTGCCGAGCACGGAAAGTCAGACGTGGATAACCACATTGACCACTTGCGAGCGGTGCTCGAGTGCATGCGCACTAATAAGTTGTATGCCAACTTGGACAAGTGCGTCTTTGGCGCGGAGGAGATACCTTTCCTCGGGTGCTTCATTGGGAAGCGTGGCTTACGGGCAGATCCTGCCAAAGTCAAGGCCATCGTGGACTGGCCGGTCCCAAGAACCAAAACGACTTACGCAAGTGGCTAGGCTTAGCCAATTACTTGCACAAGTACAGCGCGAACTACGCGGAGATGGCTCGGCCATTATCAGATCTCCTTAAGAAGGACGCACCATGGTGCTGGAACGTCGAGCACGACGGAGCCTTTGAGGCTGTGAAGGAGAGCTTTCTCCAGGCTCCGGTCCTTGCGCTGCCGGACCCGGATCGTCCGTTTGCGTCGTCTGTGACACCTCCGATTTTGCAATCGGTTGTGCTTTACGACAAGCAGACGCCGAAGGGCGTGAGCGCGCAGCTTTGAGTCTCGCCAGCTCAAAGCTGCAGAGAAGAGCTATCCAGTTCATGACAAAGAGCTACTTGCAATGAAGTATCTTCTAGTCAAATTCAGGGTACGCCTGTTAGGCTCTAAGCCTTTTGTGATCTTTACTGATCATGCGTCGCTACGCACTGCGACACAGTCGCTTCATCTCTCTCTGAGAATGGCAAGATGGCTTTCCTTCTTTGCCGAGTACAACTTCGAGGTGAAGTACAAGCCGGGGCGGCTTAATGTAGTGGCCGATGCGCTCTCGCGCAGGCCGGACTACGAGTTAGCTCATGTCACGTCAGTGACGTCGTCAGTGCCTGACTTGATACGCCGAGCGTATGCACAGGACGACGTGTGCGTAGCGCTGCTACGGGCTCTTGGGAGCGAAGAGTTTAAATACTCGAACAAGGAATTGTCTGGGCGCTTACGCTCGAGGCTGCATCGATACTCGCTAGATGGCGGCCTGCTGTACTACAGCACCGACTCTGAGGATAACCCTCGTGTAGTCGTTCCTCACGATGAGGATCTAAGGTATCGAATCCTCAATGAGGTTCATGATACGCCCGTGGGCGGGCACTTAGGTCGGGAAAAACCTATGGCTCGTGAGCTCGATGTACCGGTGCCCAGATGCATGAGTGGGCTGGCACCTATGTACGCACGTGTGAGACATGTCAATAAACAAAGTCCGCGCCGAGCACGGCGGCGGCCATTGGCGAGTTTTCCTGTCCCCAAGGGATGTTGGCAGTCCATGAGTATGGACTTTGTGTTTGGCCTTCCCAAGGATAAGGCGGGAAACAAGGGTGTCGTGGTTTTTTGTAGACCGATTGAGTAAAATGGCTCATTAAGCGGCGGTGCCGGACACCATTGATGGTGAAGGTACAGCTCAGCTGTTTTAGACCGAGTCTTTCGCCAACATGGCTTGCCTGAGGCAATTGTCTCGGATCGAGACCCGCGCTTCGCTGCGAGGTTCTGGATGTCCCTCTTCAGAGTGCTCGGCGCTCGTTTGGACATGTCCACAGCGGACCATCCGCAGACCGACGGTCAAACCGAACACGTGAATCGCGTAGTGAAGGATATCGTCCGTAGCGTATGCACTGAGGCGCCAAAACGCTGGAGCCAGATGCTCCCACTCGTTGAGTTCGCATTAAATAATGCAGTGCACGCCTCGACAGGCTACACTCCGTTCTATGTGAACGGCTTGGTGAGCCATCGCGTCCCACTGACGCCGCCACGTAGTGGCTCAGGGCTTGACGGGGTAGGGATCGCCGAGCGGCTAGCTGATTTCAGCCCTGTTGCGGTTCGCAAGCAAGTCGATGACTTTGTCTCTTTGAGACTGAGCGTAATGCGTGAAGTACGCGACGCTATGGCTGAAAGTCAAGACACACAGAAGGAACATACAGATG
>NW_003303737.1:1544702-1553980 GCF_000142945.1 Phytophthora infestans T30-4 | reverse complement strand
CGCGAGGTCTGTCGTCACCACCACTTATTTCGAATCCTTGCGCGCAACATGCATGGCTGCCCCATTGAACACCACTCGCGGCACCTATAGTAAGTTCTTCTTCATCTTCGGTACGTAGAGCGCGTTGTTGATCTCGATTTCGCGCTCGTCGCTGTTGAGAAGCATCCCTCGTGGGATGATGGCTCCGACACCTTTGTTAGCAACGTTGGTGACATCAGCGACCTTCAGCTCGCCTTCATATCGTCCGTTCAGCTTGACGATCATAACGTTGTCGCTTTGATATGGTGCGTCACACCGCTGTAAACTGCCCACTGACCAGACATATTCTTGCCCGTCAAAACGCCACATTCCAACGAAGTCGCAAACACTGCGCGATCATAGACGTAGTCGAAGTCGTTATTTTACCACTGGACATTGCTGGCCCCACGTTCACGACCATTGCCGCTGCGTCGACCTCCTCGATTATTATTCTTCGGTTTGGTCCAGCCCTTCTAAATCACGTTCCCCAATTTCCCGCAGTAAGTACACTGACGCGGTACTGAACGCCCTTTCCGCGTCTTCGGTTTTCACCACAGAAGTCTTCTCGTTTTGTCGCTTGATATGATCATTCGTGAGCACCTTTACAACGTCTTGCGTCTTCAGCTCAGCAAAATTTATCTCCACAACGTTCTCGTAGCTCTTGGGAGGACTGCACATCGAGACGATCGCCACGTCCTCGTCCTCCATCTTGGCATCGATGCTGCTAAGGTTGGCGCTGACGCTCAGAACCTCGCTGCAGTGATGCAACGCATTCACACCTTCATACATCTTCATGCTGAAGGACTGTCGCTTCAGGTAGATGTGATCAGCCTTCTGCGATCCTCCGTACAGCGTCTTGGAACGCGCCCACCCGATCCTCGCCTCCTTACAGATGTCGCCCGCGTGATGGTAATCTGTCTTCGTTTGGAGAAACCAACATCAATCTAAACGTGATGTTGCTCGACTTGACATACCAATCCTTGGCACGAGAGTACCTAAAGCTTAAAGTTGTCGCCGTTGAGCTTGTCGATAGAGGCCTTGGTTGAACGTCTTGCGCTGAGGACATGGTGCTTGGGCTCATTACTTGATCGGAGTCACGGATCTTGGGCAATGTAA
The DNA here is from genome assembly GCF_000142945.1 of Phytophthora infestans T30-4. Classification (NCBI taxonomy): domain Eukaryota; phylum Oomycota; class Peronosporomycetes; order Peronosporales; family Peronosporaceae; genus Phytophthora; species Phytophthora infestans. The sequence continues at coordinate 1,552,846 of NW_003303737.1, read as the reverse complement.
AGTTTGGACGGAGCGAAGGAAGAGCCGCCACTCGGAGAGAAGACCGGAGAGAGGACACTTGAGGGGAAGAAGGAGGATTATGAAGTGATTGATTTATTGGAAATTACACTGTCTCACCTTCTAGGCCATCCAATCATATGGTGCATGTAATCACCAACACTCTCTGCACTCGTCCAATCGTCCTACTCATCTAACCATCGGTGGCGTATTCAACGTACCGTAATCATCGCGGGATCGCAATGGACCGGTTCGGTTTAACCCTTCCATGAGTATGTACCGTCAGGAACCGGTATTTCTCAATAAGCAGTCACGGTATTCAGGGATATGATCATGGAAGACATCGTTGGATGATCTGTTGTGCTGACGAAGGTGGGAATATGCTGCACAGCGTATCGGTTTAATGTGTCCGTTTGCGCACCCATAATGTAGCCCGAAATTTTTGCTTACAACGTGTCAACAAACCAAGAAAAATGGAGATGATGTGATTGCCTTTAGCCGAAACCCCAAATAGAACCTCTGTTTTGAAGCACCCTCTGCTGTCTCGGAGTCACGTCAGAGGAGTAATCAGAACATGATATTGAAGAATAAAACGTTGTATATGTTTGATGCAAGTAAAGCTTGCATCACGTCCCCCAATCACCGTCAATGTAGCGAGGTTATATGGTGTGGGACACACAGGGGTACGGAGTACCCGGAGAGGTTAACAAACGCTCAGTACATAAGTCGGAGAGCTAACATAGTATATCAGTACGTTGTCTGAAAGCCACACGTTATGCATTTGATTAGGGTTTAACTACGCTAGATAGTTAAACGGACACATTTACCCCTGGGCGGCTTGGCCGCAATAATAGTAAATAAAACACGTCTGGTTTTGAAGCATAAAAAATTAAGGTATTAACTTTGAGCCCTGGTCTTGGGCTGTAAGCTCCTTTGGATAAGGAACTTAGTATTAGTGACTCCTTGAGTCGAACGTCTTCTTCTGACGCTAAAGCTACGGCAGCTCCGCTGCAGTCAACGCTGGCTTGCATTTTGCGCATTAGCTCTGCCGAGACAGCAGAGGCTGTAATGTAGTGTTCTAGAAACGTCTATCGGGGCAAGTGCGTCTTGCAATTTTAAACCTCACCCAAAGCGGCTGCCTGTCTGTCTGTCTGAACCCCCCTATTAATAGTGGAGCGTGTTGTCTATCCGTCCGTGCGTCCGTCTATCCGTATGTTGAACCCCCCTATTAATAGTGGAGCGTGTTGTCTATCCGTCCGTGCGTCCGTCTATCCGTATGTTGCCGAGCGCAGCTAAGACAGCCCTTCATTAGCTTAAATAGAATTATGTGGTATACTTATTATTGGATTCGCCGCCCAAAACTGGCATAAGGGTGGATATGTCAAGGCCTGGGAGAGTTAATTATTCGCATCGCCCATCTTGTGAGACAAAAAACCGGTCTCTATAAACTTGTGAGCATTGCCAGCTTATGCGCCCTACCCGCGTGCAACTACATTTGTATGTATTTGGTTCCGTATTGAAAGATGCCTAGCTTCCTCACCGACAAGCTCCCTCACATAAGCTTTATTAAATATCATAAATTATTGACATTTTATACCTGCGCAACTTTAATATTTAAAGACAAATTTAAGGATAGCATGTATTAGATGTGATCTACATATTAGTATCGTACTCAAGCGCAGCACTTAAATTTCATTTGAATCCATTTTTCAAAGCAAGAGCTAATGCAATTCGCCTGTATAGGTTGCATTTAGTAAGTGGTGCCGAGGTCCACACTTCTTTTTTTAAAGTACTGTGTTCGCGGATAAGCTTTTTGGCATTCTAACCCTTTAATTTAAAAATCAAATTTTGGTAAAACAGCAAAAAAAACAAATGTCATGTCGACAACCTAAAAATGCTTGTATTTCGTCATTTCACCCTTCTTAAAATCGACGAAAATTTTAGCGTGTTGTTTTGTCATCTACGGTACTGTACAATTCGTACAGAAGTAGTTTACTTCATTCCAACAACAATCCTCTGCACGAGTTTCCTCTATTCTGTGTGGGAACAACTGCCCCTTTGATCTTCTCCACTGCTGCTAATCTGATCCCCATCCGTTTCGCTGCTATTTTCCTGCTCCGCTACTGTTTCGCTCACAGCCGGTAATTCAGAGGCCGAGCTAAAGCGCTGCAAGAAAGTCCCTAGCGCACCGAAAAAGCCCTCGTGATGAAAGAATTGCGCTTGCATTTCACCCTTGGACCAAAAGCTGATTGCGTAAGCCAACTGCCTGCACGCTAGCTCGTTGCGTCGCAGGAAGTTGCCGGAAAAATAGATCCGCTTGGTCTCCACGCGGCGCGCATTCAAATATGCCAGCTGGCCTAGATTTTGCGTTATCATAAAGAGCAGCGAGCGCGCTAGGTCAGCGTCTTGCGGTGGATGTGGCTGGCGCCGCGCGCCGGCCTTGCCGAAGCTGCTGGCTACTGTGTCTGGCTTAAGATGGAACTGCTCATATCCGGCGGTACCATAGATGTCGCCCACGGTCATGTCCACCTCATTCGAGTCCCCCTCAACACTGGCATCCATCGCCTCGTCGAACGTGTGAAGCTTAGACAATGCGCGGCAAAGACCTAGAAAGGTTCCACCGCCCAGGCTCGTGCCAGACACGCGTTCGTATTGCGACTCTCCTGTGATCTTGAGAATGCTCACACCGGAGCCAATATTCACGAGGAGGAACGGATACAAGTCGTGCTTGTTCAGCTTTGGTAGCATTTTCTTTGTTGCACTTCCAAGCCCCTGGGTGTCTGGAACCACCTTCACGAACGTGAAGCACTCGTTTGGAGCGTTCTGCAGAACAAAGTTGAGCCCCTGGATCAGTGCATCCATCTCATCCGCCTTTTGCAGCTCGATACCTAAGCGCGACACGAACAACGGAGAAAACTGCATTCGACACACATCCACGAAGTCAGAATATCAAACAACAGAGAATTTTTGTAGGAGTATCCCACCTTGAAGGCACCGCCACCTGTGCAGGCGATCTTCTTAATGTATCGGTGGAAGAAACGGCGGCGCACAAAGTCTGTGATCTCGTCCATTTTGGCTGTGGGAAAGCTGCACAAGGAACAACGTCATTCGGTTAAATGAATCTCGAAATATCTACCCACTCAAGCACGCACTTAATAAAGTGGATGGTTCCACCTAGCTCAGGTACAAACAGCTGCAGTCGCTCCTCGCGCTGAGCCTCGTCCGTGGCGTGGAGACTCATGATGAAGTCATCGATGAGAGGCAGGCTGCCCTCCACGCGCCGCCGCTCGCGTGGGGTCAGTGGATCCAATCGATTGAGCTGACGTTCCATCTGCTGTCGCTGCACCGCGGCCGCACCGTCAGCCGACTGGAAGTAGACCATTTTCGTCAACGTGCCGCCAATATCGAGCCCGAAAAGGCGGCCGCAGTCCGCCGACTTGGCATTCAGGATGTGCAGGTGAAAACGGTGCAGCTTCCGGCGGCGGGCGATGATGAGTCCCGCCACACAGGAAGCGCCGAATAGGAATATGCGCGTCCAGAAGACGTCGCTGCGCCGCCCGCCCAGCGACGTTGACACCAGCGTCATTCCCCAAAATTTGTCGGACAATTTAAGATGCAATGACCATCATTTGGTTTTTAGAATGCTTGCCATTTTCTGAAAATTCAATCTTTGCTGTTTATAATTGTTAAAACAATTTGCGCTTTGCACTGGACAAATGAATTTTAATGTGACCTATACAGCTCATTTTGTCCTATCAGACGCTCGGAAGGACAACATTTGACTTAATATTTGTATGGAGCGATTTCGGATTCAGTTATAACCAATTGGGGGGGGCAGAATTGAACATTTTCTAACCAAATTGACTATTATAAATAATACCATATCATTTATTGTCAGTGACCCTTTACATTTCGAAAATGGTTCACCAAAACAGGTACAGGTACTGTAACCATATCTAAATTGATCGACCATTTTCGACTGACCATCACTCTTTTAATCATATACATCATATCTTCAGCCAATGGACGCCGGAATTATTGCGGCAGCAAAGAGTGGTCATCGCGATAGGCACATGAGTTTGGCGTGCGATAGGGCTGGCAAGTCGATGCCACACAAGGCTCCGGAGGGAAAGGGTATCTACTACGTTGACCAATTGCAAGGAATGAAGTGGGTTGACGGACGATATCACTCCAGAGACAATTCGCCACTGCTTTATGAAGAGCGGGATAGTATTTTCAGAGGAGAAGGAGAACAACCCTCCCCCCACGCGTCGACACCAAGTGAGAATGAGCGACGTTTTAATTTGACAAATAAATGTGAGACATTTTGTGACGGGGTCACACAGCACCTTGCGCAAGAGGAAGTTATCTTCCGAGAGTATACAAACTCTCAGTGAACGGCAGTTCACAGGTCCCCTCTTTTATTAAAGAGAGCGAAGTGACCTAAATAAGGTAGATTGTAAACTGAGTATATTTATAGGTAGGATAAGTTCGGGTTTAATACAAACTATTAGTTACCTATAGAAATGCAATGTCATTTAACCAATGGTTGGCTTTGAACGACTTTGGTACCTTGTACCAAATATCCCGGAGTATGACGTGTCATACTCCTGAAGTGTGAAGTGTCACACTTCATGTAACCAGGGTACACTTAGGGCTACGTACCCCGTTACATCCTCCCCCACTTAGGTTCGGTTAACGACCAATCAGAATGAAGAGGTGTTCGTCACAAACTCTCATTCTCAAAGTCGAAAACCATCGACTTGGCCGCGCGAGCGCGGCGGAGGCTCACTTCACAGTTAGAGCCTCGAGCAGCAACCTGTGCGCTCTTCGTCTAGGTCTCCACTTCGACCGTTAACATGCCTCGTGGCACTACTAAGAGCGGTGCTAAGACACGCTCCAAGGCTGCAGCCGGTAAGGCGCAGGCCAAGAGCACTAAGCCTTACGGCAAAGGCTCTGCACTCAAGGAGGCTACTCAGGTGGCCTCCGAGACGATCGGTTCCTCGGGTGACGCGGCTGCGGACAAGCGCGCAAGCAGGCGCCGCAGTCCGTCGCCCTCGTCTTCAGACAACCGTCCGAACCCTCGGTTCGTAGAACGCGAGTTCAACTCGGGCAGTGAAGACGATGCCGAGTCCGAGAGCACTCAGGATGCTCCTTGACCGGAATGGAGAAGCCCACTTCCACGTGGAGCGGATCCTCCAGGAGCAACGGTGTCGCGGCAAGCGACAGCTCCTCGTGAAGTGGAGGGGTTATGCCCACTCCGAGAACTCGTGGGAGCCGATTGAACGGCTCCTGATTGACTGCCCGAAGGCTGTCGCAATCTGGGAACAGAAGCGGCGGCAGCTTCATAAGTAGTCCGGGGCTTCTTGCCCGAACGGGGTACGGTCGATGAATACATACCGTACCCGCGCTCATCGTGAGCGCTAGAAGCCGCGCGCTTCAGGATGTCCCTTGGCAGCATACGCTTGCTGATCAAGTGGGCAAACCTCACACGAAGATCACGCTGGTCCAGGATGTGGGACAGCTGCTGATCTTCATGGAGTTCCCATAACTCCGTGGGCGAGTACTTGAGAGTCTCCACCCACGCCCAGAACATGTCCTCACAAGAACTCCACGTGGGACAGTTCTCGGGCATAACCCAGGGGTATCCCCAAACAGGATAGAGACCACCCCGGGTCTCGAGCTTCTTACGACAAGTTGTGAAGTCCTTAAGGGGAATGCGGTGTTGCGCGAGAAGCACACACCGAGCAGCCTCCAAGTTGTCGACGAACAACTGTTCTTTCTGAACAAGGGCTCGTTCATAGATGCCCCTAGAAGTGTGGCCGCCCACGAGGCCACGAGGAGCGACGAGAAGCTCTAAGAAGAGGTCAGCCCCAGAGCTCTCCTCGGGAGGCCAATACCCTCTTGAGTTGATGGCAGCTCCCTGGCTGACGGGTGCCGCCACCGAACCCCCACGCACACGCTGGGCAGCTTGGAAATCCTCCTGCTGCTGGTCGAGGTCATTCGAGACCTCCCGGGGCTCAACAATGGCTCCCTCCTCTTCCTCTTCTTCCTCCTTCTCCTCCTCTTCATCCGAGGAGCCGAAGAGACTCTGATAGGTGCGTCGAGTCTCCTTCTCCTCGCGGAGTGGAGACTTAGAGGCGGTACGCTTCTTTGAGGGCTTGGCGCCTTCGGCTTTAGAGGCCTTAGCGCGCCCAAGACCCTCGGCAAGCGAGAGACGTTTGCGAGGATTCTCTTCCTCATCGCCACCGGCTTTGGGAGCGCCCTTAGCCTTAACGGCCGGACTCTCAGAGCGCACAGAGGTCCTAGGACTGTGATCACCGCGATCACTAGCGGGCGACTGCACGCTGCCTTCTTTGTGCTCACTGGGCACTGGGCTGTGCCCTCCCACAGAGCCCGCAGGAGCATCCTGAGTGCTCTCGGACTCGGCATCGTCTTCACTGCCCGAGTTGAACTCACGTTCTACGAACCGAGGGTTCGGACGATTGTCTGAAGACGAGGGCGACGGGCTGCGGCGCCTGCTTGCGCGCTTGTCCACAGCCGCGTCACGATCGCCTCGGAGGCCACCTGAGTAGCCTCCTTGAGTGCAGAGCCTTTGCCGTGAGGCTTAGTGCTCTTGGCCTGCGCCTTACCGGCTGCAGCCTTGGAGCGTGTCTTAGCACCACTCTTAGTAGTGCCACGAGGCATGTTAACGGTCGAAGTGGAGACCTAGACGAAGAGCGCACAGGTTGCTGCTCGAGGCTCTAACTGTGAAGTGAGCCTCCGCCGCGCTCGCGCGGCCAAGTCGATGGTTTTCGACTTTGAGAATGAGAGTTTGTGACGAACACCTCTTCATTCTGATTGGTCGGTAAACCGAACCTAAGTGGGGGAGGATGTAACGGGGTACGTGGCCCTAAGTGTACCCTGGTTACATGAAGTGTGACACTCCACACTTCAGGAGTATGACACGTCATACTCCGAGATATTTGGTACAAGGTACCAAGGTCGTTCAAAGCCAACCATTGGTTAAATGACATTGCATTTCTATAGGTAACTAACAGTTTGTATTAAACCCAAACTTAATCTACCTATAAATATACTCAGTTTACAATCTACCTTATTTGGGTCACTTCGCTCTCTTTAATAAAAGAGGGGACCTGTGAACTGCCGTTCACTGAGAGTTTGTATACTCTCGGAAGATAACTTCCTCTTGCGCAAGGTGCTGTGTGACCCCGTCACATCTATTTAGACGCCCTCGACAACCAATGCCCTGGCCGTCCGTCACGGGCGCTGACGTCAAGTCCCTACAGACCTGCCCTCACTACGCACGGGTCGTTGAACTCCATGCTCCAACGAGTATTCCACAGGCACGGCATTAGCTCCGTCGCCAATGTCTTCACGGAGACGCGTCACGTTGGCGCGCTTCCCATCCTTTCTAGCCGTTACACGCCCTTGCAACCCCGTAAAACACGTGCTAGCCACCGCTGTGGGAACAGTCCCCGCCAGTCATTGATCGTGTAGAAGCAGCACACGACTGTAGCCTCCGCACAGATTGACTATGCTAGAAGCGGTCACCTCCGTCCTTGAGAACCAGAACCAAACATTAGCTACGGCCAATATCAAGGCCACGCCCCTTCATTCTAGAAGAACACCCTCGAAAAAATCGTACGTCAATTTGGGTAGGTGAGCAGCCAGCAAAAGGCTCAACATCACCACCAGACATCTATCCTTACACAAAATCTCCCAATCTTCCGCTAACAGCCACCACGGCCTCACGTGTAGCGCGCCCATATTACCAACTTCCTTTCCAGGCTTCCTGCACAGCGATAGGCGTAAACACGCACACCTTGAGGTGTCATGCCATTCACCACATGCAAATCATACGCCCGCTGGTGCCAAACCTTCCTTCATAGTCACATCTATAGGCACTATAAAAATCATCGCAAGCATGGCGCATATGTAGTCTTCCGGCTGTAGCAGCAGCGTCTCCGGACGCCTAGTCGCCATGTGCCTTTCTCCAAAGTGTACAGGGCTATTGTTAGATGTGGAGTACGCGAAGAACTTGGAGAGGAACATTATCTCGTATGGGCGGTTGGAAAAGAAGGGCTACAGGATGGAGTATCAAGGGCCAAACCGCGTGATAGCTGCCAAGAGCGGCGGACCAGGAA
>NW_003303737.1:1539938-1544602 GCF_000142945.1 Phytophthora infestans T30-4 | reverse complement strand
TCCCCCACCCCCGAGAGGGAGTGGAAGTCGATTTCCCCTCTCCCCCTCTCCCCATGGGGGGTGTCGCTCCCGCTGGTTCCGTCCCGACCGTCGTTAACGCACATGGACGAGACTGGGCGGGAGGCGCCCTCGGCGACGACCGCTGAGTACCCGCGGGAGGAGGATGTTGGAGGACTGTATGAGAGCGACGTTCCTGCATCTTGGTCGCGCTTTCGAAGTACGACTGACTTGCAAGCTGAACCGTTGAGCAGAGTGGAACGTCACTGGGCGCCAAGTGCGACTTTGCCAGCTCCTACCACGACGGTACGCCGTGGGACGACACCTGCTAGTCCAAACGCGACGCCGACGAACAGAGGAACGACGCCCACGAGTCCGGGAACGATCGCTGCAAGGGACAGAGCGACGCCTACGAGTGAAGGGACGACGACGGTGGACCCGGTTCTTCAAGCCTTTATCGTCAACACCATCGGCCAGGCCATGCAGCAAATAACTATGTCAAGTGTGTCCGGAGGGGCCAAACCCTCTTCGTCGAAAGGGCAAGGGTCGAGAGAGTGGGAGGCTCCACCTCGACACTCGACAAACGAGTTAGATCGACTACTAGAATCCCCGAGGAGTGGAACCCGTAGTCCCGGGAGAGGAGAAACCGTGTATCGATCTAACCCTGAAGTTCGAACCGGCGGACCCTCGACTCCCATCCCTTTGTATGAGAAGGCTTCCGACCGAGCACAGCGAGTGTACGAAGGAAGTGGAGCGTATGGCTCACCGAGACAATATTCGTCCTCGAATCCGTTTGGTCCGATGTTACCGCCTGGCTGGAACCCGATTGAGATGCATCCTACTTACGCGTCCGCGCCTATGACTACGCCTTCAATGCAGGCCGGAACGAGACCGGAGAGGACGCTGAATTGGGAAACGAAGCCGACCGACGAAAGATCGTTCCAAAGTCACGAAGGAGACCCGAGACTCAGTGGAAACGTGGGGTCTGACCGAGATCGATACCCGAGATACGCGACACCTCATCCAACTGCTCTCATGACTCAATATGCGGAACGTGAGCCGAATGACTATGGCCGAGGGCTCGCTCCGATGGTGGGAATCCCGAACGAATTGAGGAACGCAGTCAAAGTTATCGTTCCGTTTTATTCGGACACGGCCTCAAGCGAACGAGCTGCGGCGTTTTGGCGTTCGTTCGAGAAGTGTACGATGGGCATGGACGATCAGCTGCGCTTGACGGCTTTCGAACAGTGTCTGAAAGGCAAGAAGGGACAAAAATGGTGGTACAACTCGAGGATCCATAACTTTGAGTCCCTTCGTTCCAGATTCCACAGCCGGTTCGTTTGTCTGACTCCGGCCCAAACCTGGACCCGCCTTAAGACTGCTGCAAGGAAACGAGGCGAGTCGGCCGAAGAATGGGGTGATCGACTCGAGACAATATGCGACGCGCTGAACTTACCCGAACCCCGCATGAGGTACGAGTTCTTCCTGGAAGGAATAAGGAACAAACAGATGCGAGCGGTGCTGAACGGTAATATGATTGGGTCTATTGAGCAAGCCTGTCGTATTCTGTTGTTCAATAATCTCCACCTGCCTATCGAAGAAGACGATGAGTTTCCAGAGGAAGGAATGAAACCCCTGGGCTCGAAGAATGTACCCTCGACGGAGTTACAGGTGCTTCAAGAGCTGCAACTGCTAAATCGGAACGTGCAAAAACATTCTGGAACGAGCGATGGGTACATAGGCGCGGTGGCTTCGACTGATCCGAAACCGACTAGTCCTTCCAATGGCGGAGTGAGTGCTGAACTGAGGCCTCCCAACATTCGTATGGGCCCCGATACTCGTACCGCAAAAGGAGAAGTGGTGTGCGGACGCTGCGAACGAAAAGGGTGTGGTCGAGAGACGTGTCCTCGTGCGAGAGGCCTGTGTAATCGCTGTAATCAATTTGGTCACTACTCCATGGAGTGTAGCTTGCCTAGGAGAACGAGTGGAAATCGATTTGGAGATCGTCGGACTGCGGAGTGTTTCTTCTGTCGACAGACGGGTCATGGCGTGACCAACTGTCCCGAGATCGAGAAACTACGTAGTCTCTCGAGGAATGCCGCAGCAAGTGGAACGACGACTGCTCAAGGTTCGGCTACACCGACCGGAATGTCCCGACAATGAAGGGGGCAAGAGGGAGGGGAAAGAAGTGTCTGTGGTGTTGGAAATCCCACGTGAACTCTAGCTACAGATGTAGTTAGGATGTTCCCACAACAATACGTCTACTAGGATAGTAAACGATCGTTCGGGCTGACCTGAAGATCCCAGTTCTGCCCTTGCACCGGGACAAACAGGACCTTGTAAACTACTTATATAGGCCAACCAGTAAAATAAGAACACGCTACTAGCACGAGCAAAGCTAGCAGGTGTTTTGAATCCTCGTGGTCCCAACAGCGGAAGGGTACCAGGCACGGGTAAGCCTTTTACGAGATCACCGAGTGTTCAACACTCGGCTGGAAGAAATAAAAGGGAGGCAATTCAAGCACTCCCAGTCGTGCAAATAGGCAACAATAAGCCGTCACGTAAAACCTCCCGATAATAATCGGCCAATACACAAAGTCTCTTGGTCTTGCCGGATGAACCCTCGCTACAGAGCTTCGAGTTCACCGACAGGCATAACACACTCAAACAAGCTTGACCTGACGCTTACCTTGAAGCCGGACGTCGCTCTGTGTGCTTGAGTGGGAAATTCTGTTCTGTATTTAAGCTTACCCTTTCGGGTCTATTCCTAATAAGAAGTCCTAATAAAGTATACAAATATCAAGTGAACAATGATCCGTTATGGGATCTTCTTGCATGCCAAGCGTCGTCTGCACCGTCGCATGAGCATCTTTAACGGTCCGCGCCCTTGTCCCAGACGGTGAAAGTGCCTTCCAAGGGTCGCTGAGTCTTCTGCAAACTCATCCCCAACCGCCACTGAGGGTTCGTACCGTAGATGGCCGCTGATGCGAATCCGGCCAGTCAATTATTAATAATAAGGACAGCCTGGATTTAGTGACATAGGGCCGTATCCGATACTTGTTGAAAACTCGGAGGTGACGCCGTCGAGTCCCTTGCACCTTGGCGTCTCCGTACATCACCTGACCGAGGGTTCGTCGCTTGAACAACTTGGGCGGTGTCACGTCTTTGTCGACGGGTGATAATCCGCAACTACGGAGAAATCACTACACCACAACTGCCCCTGTCGCAATGGAAGCCACGGTACTGGTGCCCGTTGTGACATTTCTTCATGCTTCAATTCACCATCTCGCCACCGTATGTCCAAGCGTCTGAATCGAGCCGTGTCCGACGCTTTTCAGCGTCTCAATCCTCGTAGACGTCGCGAACGTGAACAGATGGAGGTACGTCAGCTCATCCTTCTCTTGAATCATTGGCACCTTGCTCATCATCTCGCATTACTCGACTTGTTTCTCAGGAGGGCAAGGCCGAGGGTTCGAACGTCCCTCAGTCTGCTACACTTCCTCCGACAGCGGCGTCATCAACTGGTCCTTCGGCGCTTCCTGCCCCAGACTCTTCACTTCCTGCGGTAGCTCCTGCAGCACTCCCCGTCGTCGCTGAATCCGCGGAGATGGCTCCTGCTGCTCCTCCTGTTGAAGCTGGTACCGAGGATTCGCAGGGTCCGGCTTCAGCTCCAGCTGCCGAGGCTCCGGTTCCTGATGAAGAGGAGAAGGAGAGTGGTGACTCGACTTCGTTGACACTCTTGGCCACCGCGGCCAGGCACTTGGAATCGATTTGAATCCTCGCTGCACGTTCCACGACGTTCTCCAGCATCTCAGCTAACTGTTGAGGTGTCCCGCGTGACTTCGTTTTCAGTGGTTGCTCTCCGGTCGGCATTCATGTTTTCTTATTCTTAATCCACTTCCACAGCGTAATCATGTTCATGTTGTTCTTCAAATGCATATACAATTTGTTGTTGCAGTAACGTTTTTCGTCTGTTACCACAGGCTGCATCGCCCTGTGGACAGTTCACACGTGATCCAGTCACGCTAGTCTTCGTCCGCCACTTGCGCCATCTGCAGCCGATTCTCGCTCTTCTTGGCTCGCAAATAGTCGTACAGCAGACCTCCACATGACAAGTTTGATGATGGTTCCCAAGTTGTATCTTCATAGCCAATCCACTTGACTTTGAACTCGCGTACAGCACGCTCTGTGCTCGTTGTTAGTGGTGTTCTGTCGTCGAGGATGGCCTCGACTTCATATTCACCGGCAACTTGGTCTGGTTCCCAGCTGTCCTCAGGCAGTAGTTCCTCATCGAAGTCGAGTCTTGCTTCATTAGTCGCGTCAAGTACCAACCGAGTGTTCGGTCGACTGTTGAATTCGTTGACAGCCTTGAGTCTTGACACATGCACTACTGGGTAAAAGCGATACCCACTTCGGTCAGGCAGTTCCAGCTCGTACGCAAACTCTTCCACCTTGCGCTTGATCCGAAAGGGTCCATGCCATCGGTGAGCTAATTTCTTTGTCAAGCCCGGTTTGACGCGTTCCATGTACAACCACGCCCGGCTCCCAATCTCAAAAAGAGATCTCGGTGGAGCTCTTGCAGGATCTTCCATCTCTCCTGAAGCTTCTAGGGGGTCCGCCGAGTGTTCGTTTCCACTTGGTTGGGGTACAGCAGCTTTTTCCAGGAA
>NW_003303737.1:1531294-1533533 GCF_000142945.1 Phytophthora infestans T30-4 | reverse complement strand
AGCCTTGCGGCTGGTCCAGGAAAAGACTCCAAGCCGTCATTTCCTCGAGGTGCAAGTATCTTCTGCAACCTCTGGTAAACGGTTCCAAGTGGACACCAGATGCCTTGACGGGTAAACCCTGTCTCGCCATCGAAGATGTGATAACACTCTTCCACCGGCCTTGTCGGAGGAGCCCGGCCCCCTGGACTCCGAGTCGCTTGAAGCGACGTCGATCGGAACGAAGTTCGGATCCGACTTGAGGCGGCGGCGACGTCTTTGCCGACGGCGTCTGTGACGGGGAGCTGTGCTGCCCACGTCTATGGATGTCGTCGCTACGACATCCGAGGCACTCGTGGCCTCGTGTGGTACTGTTTTACCCACACAGGAAGCGTGTTCAACGCCTTCCTCTTCAGTTAAGGTCTGGGCGACCGCGTGTGGCACTGTGTTAGTATTAAAAGACCCCATTTCCAAGTTGAAAAGGTACCCATTCATCCACACCAGCTGTTGCTTGGCGTGTGGCCGAACAAAGAAGAGCTCTCACATGTCAGCAAAAAGTTGGAGTTATTTATAGTCCGCCCTTGTTTGAAAGTCTCCAAAGCGGAGACTTTTCATGCCGTGAATCACGGCGAGCGCTGAAGCCGCCAACTCCATCAAGAGGATACAGCTTGTCAGCGATACTATCATCCCGCTCTTTTCACTTGCGACGGAGTGTCCGATTGAAATTGAACAACGGCGAGCGAGGGACTTGGCGCAGAATCGGGTTTCTGCACGGGAGACCCAGCCAACGGATATGCTGCAAAAAAATGGAGTCGATGGGTACACGCGTCGTTCTAAAAAGCTGGAGCCATCGGCGAGAGGTGCAGCCATCCTAGGAACCATGCAGGGCCAGCAGCAACGATAACCGATAAATTGCGAGTCGATGCTATTTGCGATGCCAGCGCAGATAGGTCCAATCATAGGAGGTCTGCTGTGACGACACCGTGCGGCGCAGCGGTATAAATTGCTTCTCGATCAGACACGGTGTCTCACAGTGAAACTCTCGTTGCAGGCTGCAACTTGCAGCACCTGGAGCGCCCAGAAATTCTCTGTCGTTTGGCCTTCCTGCAGCTGCAAGATGCCCTCGACTGCTTGCCTGAGGCAAGTTGCCTCTCGCCGATACTCTCGGCGCCGCCGGCGGTGGAGGCATGCACTCGTCACGCACGCAGGAAGCAATGTCAAAAACTCTCCCAAAATAGCAGACAAAATTACACAGATTTGCACGTTATGTGAGCTTCATGTACTAATATTATTATTGCTCCCAATACTCCAATAGTATTATTTTAATACCCAATAGAGTGGCTATTAAATAATAGCAAGTTGCTATTTCTAAGCATGAATTGCAGAATGGGTTAAAACCGCACCGTAAGTACTATCCGATAAGGCTTTGTGAGTTCTAGCCTATTTCGAAGCCGGTCCCCAATTCTCAAATTACTTGGAGTTTATAAGTGAGCGTTTCGCGGAATTGACAATACAGTACATGTACCTGAACAATTGTGTCTGTTTTTTTATTTTCATCCAATGTCCGCGCTCTATTCACATTTCATTTTGACGTCGGACCATCTTACAAACACCAAGGCACGCGGTGTGTACCCACCAGAGATCCAGTTTGAGCCCAGATTGTTTTTCCACCAACCACACACCGCCGTGTAGAATGGGTACACGCCATTCGTGTATAACCCTAAAATCCGCCGCACGTCGTGTCGCGGCAAGAAGGCTTCATCCACCACCGATAGTGCTCACTTTGCCACTCCCACCAGCATGACCATCTCGCGTAGCGTATACAATCAGCTCTTCGAGCAGGCACCCGATGCCGCGGGCGGCGCAACCAAGGAGAAAGTGATCCGCTTGCGCCCCACAGAGGCCAAGGCAGGCGCCGTGGTCATGTCGGCTAAGAACAAGATCCAAATGTGGACCAAAGAGGAACACGAGCGCTTCCTCGCGGCGCTCGAGAAGTTTCCAGCTGGCCCCTGGAAGAAAGTGGCCGACTTTATTGGCTCTAAAACACCGCGCCAGACCATGACCCATGCGCAGAAATATCGCCAGAAAATTCACCGCCGCCAGCGCGTTCTGCGCAACCAGAAGAAGAGCAACACCAATGCGAATCGTGCGACGACCACAACCGGTACTGGCCCTACACCTGTGGACATTAAGGCCGACCCCAAGGGCGAGCCTAAGACCATCGTTTCACCCTTACGGCGTCGCGACTTGCAGCTCAAGGCTG
>NW_003303737.1:1509093-1529887 GCF_000142945.1 Phytophthora infestans T30-4 | reverse complement strand
TTGCTCCACGTCGTCTTCGTCACTTTCAGTGTCATTGAAACTTTTCTCCAACTCTCGTAGTTTTTCCTCGCGTAGTTCTCGCTGTGCCTTCGCCTGTTGGTGACGTAAGTGATTCACCACCGTCTGCAACGCCGCTTTCTCCTGAACCTCCTGTTCTAATTGCCAGCTAACCCTCTGATAGAGGTCGTGCGCCTTCTTGACAGCCTGCTTGAGACTTCGGACTTCCTCTTCCTGCCGACGTGCTGCGGATTTCGATTTATCGGCTTTCTCTTCCTCTTCGATGGAACTACTCTTTAATTGGTCAAGTTCTCGCTGCAACGAGCCTTTCTCCGTTTCCGCCCTTTCAATCCGCTTTTCAGCATGTGAAATCTCAGTTTGCAGTGCGTCAATCTTCGTTGCTGCTTGGATTAATTCGTCTTCCTTTGATTGCATTTCCTGGTCCTTTGCTGCTTGTCTCTGCTGTGCTCTTTGAAGTTCTTGGTCAGTTTCACTGCGTAAAGCCACCATATCATCTTGAAGATCTCGAGTCTTTTCCAGCAAAACCTCCATGTCTTTCAAGCTATTGGCTTGTTGGTCCAGTTGGAACTGGAGCTCGTAATTCTCTTTCTGCAGTGAGTTCCGCTGATAGTGCAGGTCTTCCACTCGCTTGCCAAGAGCTAGAATCCGTTTCCGAATCAACGCCACAGTCGGAACATTTTCCTCAAAAGACAGAGAACTATCATACTCTGCCAGTGTATCATCATGCTGATCCATTCGTTTCTTGTTTGATCGACGTCGACGCTCCAGTAAAGCTTGGCAGTGGAAGGTTCCACTGGAGCTGGCCACTAGAAGCTCCTTCGACGCTGGGTTGGTTGCCATAACTACTTTAAGAATCAAAGTGCCGAGAGAAGAAGGCAAATGCCCCGATAAAGTTGCGTTCGACTCCATCACTTGAGCAGCTTTGCCCGTAATGTCCATCTTCTTGAGTCGCTCCAATAGGGGACGAAGAGAAAGTCTCGACGATGTTTGCTGCGGAGGCAGCACCTTGATAATCGTAGATTGAGATGACAACGTACTCGTTGTCTTTCTGGACTTCACCATCTTGAGCGGTGCTGAGAGTCCATATGCACTCTGATGGCCATTATCGGTACCGCAATAGGTGAAGCGCTGGAACCGGTTCATGGCAAACACAGCAATCACCACACGTCGGAATACTCGTCGACGTTGTCGTTCTTTGATCTTCTCTTCATTCTGCGCTGTAGCTGGAATCATCTCCTTTAATACTTGGCCGATACACTCGATCTGTTCTTGAGCTTGAGCGAGCTTGGCGTTTTCGCGAGTGAGATAGCGCTTTTGAGCTAGTAAATCACTGACTTGGAGAATGAGTGGCTGCACTACGAGGACGAAGAGATGAAGGATCGTTGCGAAGACTGGAACATCCTCTTCAAAGCCGTCCACCACTTGCTGCAGTTTGGCATTGTTCTCCTGTTCCTCGACACGCTTAGCGGCTTCTTCCTGCAGGTTGGTCTCCAGTGCTGCTCGTTCACTTTCCACATCAGCGACACATTGTTCAAAGTGAGATTTTTGCTCCTGTGCGTTCTTGCTATGGACTCGCGCCACCTCCTCCATCGTTTCCTTGAACTCATCATCTTTAGCAGCGGCTTCTTTTTCCAGTGACTGCACCTGTGACTGCGCTTCTTTCGTATCACGAGCCTGCTTTTCACTCTCTCTTCGCCAGTGATCTCTCATTAACACAAGGGCATCAATCTCCTTTTCAAGCGCAGAAAATGATCGTGCAAGTGACTCGCCACCGACAGACTCTGGCTTATCCCAAGACCCCTCTGCGTCAAGAGCGTCATGCACCACCTTTCGCACACGAAAAACGAGCTGTCCGCACTTGTTTAGCTCTGCTTCCAAACTTCCAATTCTCTCGCAGTTTTTCTCACTCCACTTGAGCACCTCCGTCTTCTCTTTGCTGGCGATCTCACGTGCTTGCTTGGCCAGGTTACGCTGCTCGCGCAATTCATTCATCTTTGCAGCATCATCCGCTCGCAAATGCTCTAGCTCGGATACATGCTCCACTGCTAGCGTCAGTTTACTCCCTTGCTGTCGAACAAGGTGGCGAGCATGCTGAAATTCGTGCACAATGTTCATTGTCTCGTTCCGCAGCGCAGATATCGCAGCTTGGACAATCTGAAGCTCTGGCACCGCACACGGTCGCCCCGAATCCGCTTGAGCTTCGATTGCCGCGTCGTCAGCTTCACTCGTGCCATGAAGAGCTCGTTCAACATATTTGCGAAGTGCCTCAGCTTGCTTCTGAGCTGTACGTGCTTCTTCAACAACCTCCAGCTTCAACTCAGTCGCTACCGCTTGAGCTTCTCCCAAGCGGCTCTCAAGGGCTTCGTATTCCTCACGTAAACTGCCAATTGTAGCAGCGTCGCTTTTGTGCTTGGAGGCGTGATCCTCCAGCTGAGCGGCAATCCTCTGGAGCTGTTCCTGATACGCTTGTTTACGCTCCGTCCAATGCTCCTGGAAAAGAGCTAATTGTTGCTCCAGCTCTCGCTTCTTGTCCAGAAGTAGAGCGTTCTCTGCTTGCATGCGCTCCATCTGCATTTGCAGATTGCTGCGCACAGTCTCGACCTTCTTTCGCTTCTCACGTTCGTGTGTGATTGCCTTCTGTAAAGCCTCCATACCTTCCTCCATACGTTTCACACAATCCGCGGCGGTTGTCTCGACTAACGCGCATTGTGCAGTCGTTTTCGCCAAAGTCGCAGTTAGTTCGGCGATTTCCCGCTTCGTTTCTTTGAATTTAGAGCGCCGCTCAGCCACTTCTGCTTCTAAATCTGTTACAGTTTTCTTGTACAACTCGATCTCTTCACTGCTACGATGTTCTTGTTGACGATGCTGCTTCATGTTGCGTTTCCATCGCTTCAATTCCAGCGCCAGATCCGAAATCTCCAACTGTGACTCGGATTGCAGCTGATCTCGTGCTTCTCGTGTCTCTTGTAAAGCGGCTTGCAGGTCGCGAATCTCGGCCTGGGCTGCTGTCAGCTTCTTCTGCGTCACTTTGAGCGAGTGTGCTGTCTGTGGTGCCGTTGCCAGACTCACTTGGTCACGCTGAACTTTGGCGTCCAATTCGCTAACTTCTTCTCGCAGGCGCTTCACTTCACGTTCCCGGATCTCATCACGCTCTTTCAACACCTCATTCCGCTCTCGCAGGGACCTTACTTCGTGTCGAAAGCGATTATTCTCCAGTTGCAAGCGACGGAGCAGTTCCAGCTGACGGCGTAGTGCGTCATTTGATGCTTCTTGTTGCTGCATCTCCTCGAAAAAGGCTGTAGGGGCTTTGGAACCAATGTTGGCTGTTAAGCTTTCTCCAGTTGATAAACGCTTGCGGTGGAATCTAACTCGAGCTTTCTCCTTGATGCGACGGAGCATCTGTTGCGCGTGCGAGTCATCGTCTTCATCATTGGTATCGTCGCTGGGAAGTGAAGAGTGACGATGTCTATGGCATCCACGTGAGAAATGAGTCCTCTGTCGGGAAAACGAGTCAATTCGCACGGGCCCTTCCTTCTGTATACAGGATCTTGTCTTGGCCGCATTAAAACCCTGACGAGGAGAGATGGCTCGTTCTTTGACGAAAGGATCGTCACTTGACTGGGGCGAATCACTGCCTCTTGAAGACGGAGAGGGTTCGGCTCGCAAGTTCTCGAATAGTTTCCGCTGACGAGCATGGTGAGCTTGCTGCTGCTTCAAGTTGCGCTGTAGTCGAGCCTCCATGAGCTTTGCATCACGATCTATCTGTCTTTGTCGTCCCAGCTCTTGTCGTTGGAGTGGAAATTCTCCTCCCTCATTGCTCTTCTGTTCTTCATCACCATCATTGGTTCCAACTTGATCGTCACGTGCTCGATCTTGCGCTAAATCGTCCAGTCTAAGCGTCAGCTCGGGCGAAGGAGGTGACGCCGAGGATTCCACCATTTCCTGTGCTTCAGGCACACGAGGAGGGTCATCTAAAATCAGATCATGCCGTGTCTCTCTTGCCTCGTCCATTGGGTTCGCGAGAAAGTGACCTGGTCAAGTCACTCTACAGCAGTTTCTGAGATCTCACCAACTGCCGACACCTCACGCCTTGTCCCCAAAGGTATGGATGGTGGTGCAACGGACGAAACTACACGTAGAGCAGGATATCAGTATTAGTGCAGAGTATGAAACAGCCACGTACTTGGAACGGTGCAGCGAGTCAAGGACTTTGCTGCACCAACTGATTTCGAAGGATCGCTATGTATTTTTTAGGGAGGGGGGGGGGGCAGAGCAGCAGTTCATTCCAACCGCCGCTTGTCTTCCGTCTACAAATGACCACACGTGCACTGGGCGAGTGCACATCAAACGCGCGAGAAACTACTACAGACCTACGTAGATCCTCGTCTAGTCCACGTCTTCCACCGACGAAGCACCGGCCTTTCGCTGACGCAGCGTGGATTCCTGCTCGTTAGATCCAGTATTGGCGAAACTGGCCAGGATCTCGACCACGTCAGCGTTCTCTTCGCCCTTAGCGACCTCAGCTGCCGTTCGGCCGTCAGTTGCTTTAATTACCAGCAGCTGTTCGCGCTTGGAAGCCGAGATGCTGGACAGAAGAGCCTCAGCTGCCTCCGGTCGACCATGGAACGCGCTCCAGTGCAGTGCGGTCCATCCGTCTCCGTCCACAGCGAGAACGTCAGCTCCAGCCTTCACCACCTTCTTAATGAAGTCGTCCGTATCCACGGGGGATCCGCAGGCCACCATGAGTGCAGTCCACTGGTCCTCGACTGTCCGGGCGTTTACCTCGCTCTTGACCAGAGTCCAGAGCGCGTCAAAGTCGGCGTCCGCACCTGCCGCCAGTGCATCAGCGATGGCTTCCTCCGGGGCCAAGTCCGTCTTCTTGCTTTTACTAGATGACGCCGTCGTGGTCGTAGCTGTGGCCGTAGCAGCCGAAGAATTAGCCGCCGCAGCAGCAGCAGCGTCCTCAGCCGATTCGCCCTCGAGACGCTCGTTCCAGATGCGGCCATTGCGACGGCCCAGAATGTAGGCCTGTACGAGAGGATTGTCCCACAGATTCATAGGCATCATGACGCTCTGGATCATGACGACGTGGTTGACGCCCATCTTGAAGTGGATAAGCGACGAAATGCCCGCGCCAATGAGCGTCTGCTTGATGAACTCGTTGGCCTTGGCCAGTTCGTGGGCCTCGTACGTCGTCTCCGTCAGCTCTCCGTAGTTGGGAGACTGGTCGAAAGGCGACTTAACGCCGGGCACGAAGATCTTGCGCGTGTCATGCTTGCGCTCGATGAGCTGCTTGAGGTAGAGCCCCACGAGTAGAGCAGTGACTTGACACACGAAAAAGGCCGTGCGTGCGGCCATGAGTGTCGTCTCGTTTTCAAAGTCGATCTTGCCCATGAGGAAAATCATCGGCAGCATGATAAACATGCGCATGGGGCTTTGTTTAGCAGCCATTACGGTTGGAGTGGGGGGCGGGCGAGATGAGGAATGGAGTGTACTTTGCCGGTGGCGTCGATGTGCAATCATTGCAGGGCGGGAAACTGGAAATTTGTAAGTGTGGTGTCAAATGAAATTGGGGGCTGTTTATTGGTGGAAAACTGTCGCTAGTCGACGTTGTTAGTGAGCAGGAAGGAAAGAGCATGGCGAACATCGCGGGGCGAGGTGATGTCGCTGCCGATATGACCGCAAAAGAAGACGTGAGCGTTCTGGAGCACGACAGCGACGTCTTCATAGTTATACAATAGTGAATGCAGCGCCTTGACGAAGTTCAGTGACTGATCGTAGTGCACCACCCGATTTTCGTCGTCGAACTGCAACAGCAGCGTCATTGGCACGTGGATTTGCTGATTCATTAGGCGGTCAAGGAGCCCTGCGTGCTGTGGCTGCAGGAGATGCGGGAATACGTTCCAGAAGGTAGCAGACACAAGGCCAAGTGACATGGTGAGGTCCACGCGACACATCGACTCAGGCTCGTCGCCGTGACTCACCAGCTCAAAGCTGTTGGGGGTCAGCGCCAAAAACCCGAAGAATGCCGTGTAGCGCCGCCACTGTTCGAGGAATGCACTCTGTCCATGCAACTTACCATGACGAATATCTGGGTGGATCGACTGCTGGATGAAGCGGATCTGGTCTTGATTCGAAGATCCACACGGCAACCATTCCGTTTCTTCTGTCAGCGAGAAATTTGAATGGAAGCCGCGAATAAAGCTTTGAGCAGTTTGTAGGACGTTGATTCGCGAAGAACCTCCCAAAAGTGGCAGTGAAGGAGGAGTTGATTTCATCAATTGAAGCTCGTGCAGACATTGTTGCAACTGCTGCACCTCTGTCCGCAGTCTCGCGACAGATGCTCTAAGATCGTTTTCGTATTGACGTTTCTTCTGGAGATACCGCAGCTGTCTAGTGCGGGTTAGTGCGCGGCGTCGCTCGATCTTCTCTAAGTCACTGCTGGTGGCGGCATTATTGCTGTAGAGGGAACTACTGTCGCTTGAGGAGAAGGCAAAGAAGGCAGAACAGTATGATAATGCCCCGCCATTTTTTCAGTGCAATCCAGGGACCGAAGCTTAATAGCGCTGTTACCTTGATGAAGGGCTGCCGGTGTCATGGCGCTGAGTAATCAACAAGTCCTGCAAGAAGACGTCACACTTCAGGTCGTGCCGTCACGTTGACTTTTGACCCCACAGGTTTTTACAAGACTCGCTGGGATGTGCTCGAAGAAGCTCGTCGAAGACCACTACACGTCAGTCACTCATGTACAAGAGAAACGCTTCGCGGGGCAACCTTTCGCGCCGAAATCCCCACGGTTCTGTGTGTACATGCATCAAACCGGGGCATAAGCTTGCCGCAGAAACGATTTAATCGCTGTCGTCAATCAGCTTGGCACGAGAACTTAAGTGTTCTATGGTTGTGATATACTTTTTGCAACAGGAATTGACTCACTCCACCGAGAAGCGACACTTAGACCACCTGAAAAAAAAGAAGTCATTTCTGGTCTTTGTCGAGCGGATAAGAATCGCGAACATAGCCGTCGTCGATACAGTGAGAAGGAGGTTATGCATTGGTGGATGTTGTCTTCAAAGTGAACTTGCAGATGAAAAAGTTTGATAAAAGAGGTAAGGGACAAAATGATAGTGCAGAGCGGTACGTATCGCTGACTAGAAATCCGTGACCCGTCGTTTCAACTCGCCTTGCCCCGCCAAAGGCAGCACACTTGCAAGGAATGCTTGCGTTGTGTCTGGCCCAGCGCCTAAATTATTATTCTTTTGCGGAAGTTGATACCCGTCGTCCTGCAACGTTGCTGTTCTACATGTACACATATTTTCAAGGCCAGTGAATAATCGTCTTCTCACATTCAGTACACGGCAGATTAATATAGGCTTACCCACCGTCCACAGCTTTAGTGATCCAATTCAAGACCGCAGAAGTATCTTCGCGCAGCGTAGTTGGTGGGCAAGCAAAGTTTCTGATGTTCAGCAAACCCATCACATTTAATTGTCGCGATATCCAATCCCATATCACAAGCAGCTTCTTCTCACAAAGGAACCTCTAGCCGATCCACCTGCAGCACCGGCGTTGGCGTCTCATTTCGCAAGCCAACCAGTCTATTCTCTCGAGTTGTTTTCATGTTGCAGGTTAATTTAGAAAGGTGAGAGGAAGGAGTGAATTTCTCGCAGCGACAAGTTGGGATCCGTCTCAACTGCTCGTGAAGACGACTGAGCTTGCTGTCGATCTGATCTTCCTTCGTATGAAGATCCTCCACTGCTGCATACATCAGTTGCAACTGGGTCTTCACGTCGCTGAAGCGCTCTGTGATGTAGTCCATGTGCTGTATAGTCAAAGGAAACACAGCAGGCTGGGGAAGTGGGAGAAGCTCCTTTGTGTTTTTTTGCTCTGGACGAAGTCTTTGCCTCAGCCAGCGCGCGAGGCGAAAGCCGCTATCGAGAAGAATTCCCCTGGTGTCGTCAAAATGATGATATCGACTCAGAAGGCTCTGTCCGTAGCTGGAGAACTCAGATGCGAGCTCCACGACCTGAAAGATCAGCAAATCACCGAGCATCTCCAGGTCCACTGGAGGAGATGCCACGGCTTCCTCCGATGACATCCTTAGCGTCGCGACGAGGCCGTCGTATGAATGCGGAATGGCAATGCGGGACAGAGTGATTGTCACTTCACCCCCCCCCCCTCTTTGTAAGAAACCACGTCGACGTAGCATCCCAAGGCTCGAGTCAATTGATTCATGCCTGCTTGAAACAGGTCGGGTATTTTTTTTTTATTGTACTCGATTGAACTAAACTAACTCATGTTTTTCTTGGCTCTGATCACCTGAAACTGTGGGGTTAAGCGATCTTGTTCACACGATGCACAATCTGCACTCCAGCTAGGGCCTCAATCGCCACCACCACGGAGCCTTCCACGTCACTGTCAGGGGCATCTGCCAGTGCGGCCTGCGGGTCCAGCTCGAACTCGAGAATCGTCACGCCCTCGCTCTCCATGTGCAGTCCACACTTTTTGATCTCGACCTTACCGTTGCTCACTCCGGCGATCACGTCGCACACTTGCTTCAATAAATTATGGTTGGGCAAGCGGCGCTCTCCGCCGTCCTCGCCACTGCAATGCTCCATCGCAGCTTCCACCTTGAGTGAAAATGTGGTCGTGGCTACCACTTCGATAGGCACGCTGGCCATCAAGTGGTCGATACCAGGCATCAGGTGAGTAGCCGCGGCTCTTGCCATATCCAGATTGCGAGGCGAGCGCACAACGTCCATGGCCTTCTGAGCAAGACTCGTTTCGTACATCATTTGTCCCCATTCAACAACCTCATCGGCGGTTGGTCGCGTGGTCGGCTCATGACTCAACAACTTGCGAAGCATGTCCAGAATCTCAGGACATCTCTTAGCCGCACGAAGACCAACAGGGAACTTGCTGTCTCGGGCATCGCGCAGAGTGATATACCGCTCCATAGTTGTTCCAAACCGCTCGTGGCACAGCTCAAAAAGTATCATTCCCAGCGAGTAAATATCAGTCTTAGCGTTGTACTTCTTGCCAGCAACCTGCTCGGGGCTTGCGTATAGATACGTGCCAACGCCCGCTGTGACTTCGTTGCTCTCTGACATATTAGACCACATCGACGTCGACAGAGGAGTTTCCCGGAGCCCACCAGACTCTGGAAGACCTTGTTGCGAATCATCCAGAGACGCGGAAGCATTCAGGTTGTTCACATTCGCAGCGTATCGCGATAGACCAAAATCTCCCAGCTTAATCTCATCCCGCTCTACGTCAGCGACGAATATGTTCGCTGGTTTTAGATCGCGATGAATCAGTCCGCAAGAATGCACATGAGCTAAGGCACTAGCAATCTGCACGAAGATCTTCAACATCCGCGATAACTCCATTGGACGAGTAGGCACAGCAAGGTAATCGGCCAAGTTGCGCCCTGCACAGTACTGCATCTGAATGTACAGCCAGTGGTCGCACTTATCGGCCGCATTAAACGAAGAATCCTCCCCAGTTCCATGATTACCTGGTGAGGGGGACGCAGATACTTGAGACGGTAGGATTCTTGTGCGTGGTTGATTCTGCACAACCAGATCTTCCTCCTTCCATCCATTTTCACCTTCCACTGCAGAAGAAGAACCTCGATCCCAATCAAATCCATCATCATTGTCACTCGTCATGCTTCGATTACTGTAAAACGTGTCCAACTGCCACTTGTTTCCCGAGAATTCAAGCTCCGAAATAGGTGCAAGCAAATTACTAGTCGAGTAGTTCTTTGCTTTGGCAAGACCGCCGAATGAGCTTGTATTGGACGAAACCGAAGCTGAAGCTGCAGGCGTCCTCTTTGTGTCCTCTTCAACCTTTTCCAGCCATGCCTGATAGTACCGCACGATGTTCGAGTGGTCCAATAAAGCCAAAATCTTCACCTCGCGCAAGAATTTCTGCAAGGTTGTGGATGTCTGATTCTTGAGGTTCAATCCAACTCGCTTGATCGCATATTTGCGTCCATCAAGACGGTTTTCAGCCAGCATAACTTGACCAAATCCACCCTTGCCAAGTGCTGACAGTTCTTCAAACTCGTTCACAAAACGACTTTGACACACAAACGGGAAGAGAACCTCTGCCTCATTTGGAGAGGTAACAGCAGATTCAGCTGACGAAGAATCGGATGACTCTTGGGCATTGGACTTTTCCTCACCGGACTTTTCATCTGTGATGATACCTTCGCGCATAGAGTTCATGTCATTTGACTTGTTCACAGCGTGGCTATTACAGCTGTCACTATTACTGCTGCTGCTGCAGCTTCCGGTAGTAGATTCTCCAGAAGAGCTTATTGATTTCGCTCCACTTACGGTTGCTCCAGAGTCCTCCCCACCTTCAAAGAAGATATCATCGTCTGAATCGGCCAGTTCGAATCGGCCATTGTCGAACACGTGATCAGGAGCTGGATATAGAAACTCTTCGTCGTCTTCAGATAGCATCTTCACTTCATAGACGTCCGCAACGTCCTCTTCCGTCAGTGATTTGTCGCCTGCGTAGGGAAGAGTAAATCTTTTTCTGCCTGCAAGTGAACCCACCTGGCTGGAAATTTGGACAGTTGACGACGACGTAGCGACACCTTTGACAATCATATCTGTCAGGGACGACACAGAGGATGAAGACGTAGCCGTAGTGGCGTTGGAATCAGCATCTAAGTCAACTCCAAGAAGCTTCTGCTTAGTACCGACACGTCCACGGTTGAGAAGGATTGCTGCAGCTTCATTGGCAGCTAGACGGGAAAATGTTTCCATCAGCCTGGCTTCGGTCGCTGGGTTAGCGTTGACGTTAAAATCCGTCGACAAAATGTTCACAGACTCGCCATTCTCCAGCAGTGGTACCTGGCCATCCACGCCCAGTGCGTTCATCATGAGCGAGCGACTGATTACACTTGATATGATGATGTCATCCTCTCCTGGACGGTGGATGACAAGTCGGTGTACATGCGAAGTAAAGAACTGACTCTGGTCCATCGTCTTGATAGCTGACTGCGCTAACGAGGCTGACAAACCCTTGACGTAGCAGCCCCAGGCTAATAAGATACCACAGGTGGCTACGCCCAGCAACATTGCCCCAACGTGAGTGTACGTGATGAACACTCCTTGCTTGCCGTCGTTCACAATGGGCTCCCAGAAGATTCTTGGACGGCGGTGAGGGCCTGTCTCGTCATGGAGGCCGTGGACATCGTCGGCTTGTCGCCCATGGAAAGTGGGTAAATCACGTGAGCCCTGGCTAGTGCCACGGTCCGCCACACCGTCGTCTTCAAAAGATTCGAGAAAGTAGTTGTCACCCAAAACACGCAGCCTAAAATTCGACTCCATGGCGTCCCACGTGCGTGAAACCACACGGACAAGTTGGTTGTGAGCATTATAGCCCTGTTTGTTCCGCTCTTGATCTTCAGAGACCGCTGGCTCCTCATTGTTACTCGTATCAATCCGACGTTGGCGCTGATTCGATCCACCTTCTGCCACCTGAGCTGGAGTCCGTGTCCGACGTGTAGCAGTTGAGGACGGACCGTCCACTTTCCACTTGTAGAATGTGGCTCCACGCGTTATTGATACTCCGTACACAGCGAGGGCATCAAAGTCTGGAATCTCGAGCTCCCACAGCTGCTCACTTGTCCACGGATCAAACGCCACAATGGTAGATCCTTCGTCATCCAATGCAGAGTTAGGATCCTTTGGCATCACGAGAATCTCAGGAACCATGTTGCTACCACCGTCCCCCATTGAGCAGTGAGCCTGTAGCGCAAAGTCCAAGAAAAACTCTGATATCTTGAAACAGCGGGCGAATGAAGCATTTCGAGGGTGTACAGCACGCGTAGTGAGCTCCGAGCGGCCGAACAGAATCTCCCTAGCCATCGCAGTTGATACTGTAGACGACGAGTAAGGGCGACGAAAGCCGCTTACGGCATCCAACGTAAACATCTCCAGTTTCTTTTCGCCAAACAGTAGAATATCCGCCGCAAAATCGCCCACATTAGGTCCGATAGCAGCTTCCACAGCCACACGCACGGGTCCGTTCACGTTGACGATATCAGCCATTGTCATCCCGAGCTCCTTCACTCTGCTCTTCGAGAAATGATACAATCTGCCATCATAGGACGGTACCAACTGCGACATAAAGGCCGCGCTGGCTGCCATCGCCTCCACTGACGTCGATTGCTGTTGAATCACCGAGTGATCCTCCACTTCCTTATCCTCTGTGCCTGTCGTCGAGACGTGGACGCTTCCGTCGACGTCCACGTCGGCTTCTGCCTGTTCAGGCGGGTTTTCAGTCGCCGAGTGATAGTTAGGTGGCATGTCTGGAGTCATGGCTGAGTTTACTGCCACACAGTGTGACGAGTCCACCATTGGACCACCGGAGTCGAAGGACCACAAGACTTCGCCCGACCAGGCGTTGACAGCGTACACACGGCCATCCAGACCACCAGCTACCACAACGTCTGAGGATTGAGCTACGGCGTATGAGTACGCAGGCGCCACGGCATCGGCGACAATCCCTTGCGGCAATAACAGCACACCTAACACGACGAGCAGCAGCGTTCTGCGTCTCCTCCAAAGTCCAAAGTGACCATCACTTCCGGTCATAATACAGCACGTGGCACACCAATGATATATGGTAAGCTTCCAGTTCCTGTTGTTAGCTCCAGCCGCAAGGGCGGACAGATCACGCGACGCTTTCACAACGGGCAAAGTAACGAGACGAGGCCGCGGGGCAGGCGCCGCAGCCGATAGACCCACACGCGCAACGGAGGTCCAGACACGCTAGATCTCGCTCACTCACTTGGAGGGGGAACGAGGGGGTGTGTGTGCAGCTGCCTGATGCTGGACGCGCCCCAACTCGCCCGATATTCTGCTTCAGTAGTGTACTGGCACTGAGTGTCTTCTCCCGAGACGGTGTAACTTACACTGTAAATTATTAAACGTGACAGTGACACCTGCAGCAAGCTAAGGTTAGGGGGGAGGAAATTTTTCTAAGGTGCGAGGGTTTGCTGTAAAAGTTAAGCTAATTCCTCTGATTTTCATCAATCTCGCAGAAATTGCAAAACCAAACAGCGGCTATTTAATTACCATTATGACCGCTATTTTACTGTATCCTGTTGATACAGTACAGTGTACATGTACTGTAGAAGCGCTGCTTAAGCGTTATATTGTGTCGCAACACTACAGAAGTAGGAAACTGTACCGGGGTACGTAGCCCAAGGTGTACCTCTAGCTACATGAAGTGTGACACGTCATACTTCGGGATATTTGGTACACGGTACCAGGGTCGTCCGAGGCCAACTATTGGCTGATTACATTGCTTTTATAAATTAGTTGTATTTTTAACTCAAGCTTAGCCTACCTATAAATATACTCAGCTCACAACTTACCTTAAAATGGTCACGTCGCTCCCTTAGGTAAAGTTAACTGCCAGTTTGTAAACTCTCGGAAGCCAACTTACTCTAGCGCAAGGTGCTGTGTGACCCCGTCTGTTACGGGGTTACATGGTGTGGAGCACACAGGGGTACGGAGTACCCGAAGAGTTAACAAACCCTCAGTACATAAGTTGGATAGTTAACATACGCTCAGTACATAAGTTGGAGAGTTAACAAAGTCCATCAGTACGCTGGCTAAAAGCCAC
The DNA here is from genome assembly GCF_000142945.1 of Phytophthora infestans T30-4. Taxonomy (NCBI): domain Eukaryota; phylum Oomycota; class Peronosporomycetes; order Peronosporales; family Peronosporaceae; genus Phytophthora; species Phytophthora infestans. The sequence goes on along the minus strand of NW_003303737.1, from coordinate 1,516,219 downwards.
ACGTTATGCATTTGATTAGGTTTAACTATGCTAGATAGTTAAACAGATACATTTATGTGGTGTAGGGATTTTCAGATTCGACCATACGCCAGCCTACTTTAGATCAAGAATCGGCTCGGTCCGATAATCCAGCGCTTAGGAACAAAGGATCACGGTAAGTACTCGGCGATCTGTCCGGATATGCTATCCGGATAGCCGCTGAGCTCAACAGTCGCCTGAAGGGTCGGTAGAGATCAGAAACGACCACATCTCACTAGATATTTGTAATAGAAGCATAGGATTAAATAGGGAGAGCCGAAAAGGCTCCCAGAAGATAACAGAGCAGAATTTTCCTAGTCCAAGACACGTGTACACTTTTCCGGTAAGTCCCTGCATAGGGCTGGATTATGCCTGCCGTCAATACTCGAGAGGCATAGCTTGTAGGGTATTGACTGGTAGCGCCAAGAGATTAGGTCGGTCCGGGTAAGACAAAGTCTCGCTACGCGCGAAAGAAAGCCCCGCATACTCAGCGGGCCGGTACGTCGGATAGCCCGGGTGCCGTAGCACTTCTAGCTGAGCAGCCTCTACGCTCGGTGACCTGTAAAAGCGCTCGCGCGCCGTCGTCCATCCTTTGGTGGAGGGTGAACGAGCTCAGCCGAACCAAACTCGGCGGAGCCTCGGAAGTGATCTGACTTGGTTAGTCGGAACCGAGAGGAAGCGAGCCACTCGTCTGTCCCGGGAGGGCCGGACCGCGAGGGGGCCACCCTCTGCGCAGGCCATACAACCGCCGACCTAACTCGGCGATTCGTTGTGGTTTGTGTAAGGAATCCACATCTGACGGTATTTGTGTGTTCTACTACACCACATTTACCCCTGGGCGGCTTGGCCGCAATAATAGTATATAAACACTTCTGGTTTTGATGCATAAATGCTAAGGTATTAACTTTGAGCCCTGGTCTTGGGCTGTAAGCTCCTTTGGATAAGGAACTTAGTATTAAGGACTATTTGAGTCGAGCGTCTTCGTCTGACGCTAAAGCTACGGCAGCCCCGATGCACTTGGTAGCACTTGTAGTCAATCCCGCTCCTGCGTCGGTTGACTATATCCTCTGCGAGGATGGAACACCTCGTGTTCGCGAATTTGCCCCCGGCGCAGCAGGACGCGCTTACTAAGCTTATGTCGTTGCTTGGCCCGGAGGGCGTGGCTCATCTTGCGTCGCAAGGTCCAGAGGTGGTCACCGCCAGGCTGGAATCGCTCTCCCGCTACGAGAGAGAGGATTTGGAGCACATTCAAGAGAAGATGAAGCGCCCCAGTGGCGGCGGCGTCGATGACACGTGATGAGTCTATGAGACTGAAACCCCCTCATGGTGAGCGTAAAAAACTTCGAGGGAAAGGTTGGAGAGAATGGACCCCGTGAGGACGAGGTGGCCATGGGATCGGCCCTGCTCCAGTCTGAGCATCAGCGCGTGGCGCTGGCTATCCCCAGACTTGGAGGTCGCGCTCGCGAATGGGCACTAACGTGCGGCACGTCTGTTGACGCTGCATTTCCCAATTGGGATCAGCTAAATCAACAGCTTTCGCGCGTGTTCGCGCCGCCTAATCAGGCGTACCGTATTCGGTCGAAGCTCCTTGCTACCCGCCAGGGTAAGAAAGAGTTATTAAAAAAGTCCAAGAGTTGAGAACTCTTATCGCCGGAATGGCGGCGGACCCTCTTCTGGAACTGGTCAGCGTGACCGTGTTCATGGAGGGACTTCGTGTGAGCGCAGCTCGAACGGAAGTGCTCCATGTACACCCTAACTCTTTCGAAGAGGTGGTGGATGTGGCATTGAATGCCGAGCACAACTTCAGGTTGGCTCGACCTGGGTGGAGCGCTAGTAGCGCAAGCTCTTCGAGCGGTCCAGAGCCAATGGACCTCTGCTATGCTAAAGACGAAGAAGCGGAACTTCTCGCTGCGGAGCAGCGCGCCGGCATCCGCCGATGCTTTGTGTGCAATAGCACTTAGTATTTGAAGGCTTATTGCCCTCTGCGCAAAAGGCGCGAGGCTCCGGCGAGCCAACCCTTCGGTTATATCGCCGGGAAACGGCAACCCCTAGTAGGCGCGAGGCGGCCTACTGAGAACTGAGTTATGTTGTGCCTCGAGGAGGTAGAGGGCAACGGGGCTCAACCCCGAAGAGAGCTGGGCTCTCTTACGAGAAGCGTGTGTGCAAGCCGGGCTTGCTGGTCGTTCAAGCGAATGTGAAAGGCTTTGCAAAGTCATGGAGAGTCTTGATCGACTCGGGAGCCTCGGGCAACTACGCTCGTCGCTCCACCCTGGAAGGGAGTCAGCTGTATGCTGAGGCACTGGAAGTGCCAGCGAGAGATATGATCACTGTCCGTCTCGCGACGGGGATACTGGTAATTGTGTCGAAGGTCTCTGTCGATCTTGGAGTGAAGCTTGAGAACTTCGATAGCGTGGAACGCTGTTTGGTCTTAGACCTGGATGCGAGGTATGACCTCATCCTTGGCATGGCATGGCTGAAACGCCATGAGCCATGGATCGACTGTAAGTCAAAAACGCTGGGTGCGTCGCACCCTGCTCCTAGTGGAGCTTTGGTGAGTCATGAACCCACCTCTGCTAGGAAGCAGAAGCGCTTTTGGTGCGAGCACGGGGCCGATGCGGCCGTAGTGCTGGACATTGGTATGTCCGAAAGTGTTAGCAACGAGGTTGCTGTTTGCCCTGAGGGCGTACGTGGTGCGGCACGTTATCCGCTGAGCGGTGCAGGTCAGGTCAATAACCAACTGCTGGGTCCTGGTGAGGACGAACGCGGAGTGGCGCGTAATCCACTGAGTGGTACGAATCTGGTCGATGACCTACCGCTGCGTGGCCCGAGATTCGCGGTCGAACTGCGAGTCGAGGCATCGTGGGCGCGGCCCAGGAGATGCAGGTGAAGTGACACCTAGTTCACTGTGTGAAGGTCAAGGACCTCTTGGCTCTCAGCCGAGTGTCTTGCGAGACACTGTATCCTCTTTCGAGGAGTGATGATGCTGCTGCACCCGGTGGTGGTGATGAAGATGTCGCCACACCGCCCTCATCCACCCGGGCTCGGTCGCGGAGGGAGAGGAGAAGAAGACGCAGGGCGTCTGTGACGTCTTCGACGTCGGACGAGGTGTCCAGCGTGATGAGCGGTGAGGCTCCACGTGATTGCTGTGAACAGCTGCACACACTCGTCAATGAAGTGACCGGGGAGGTCGAAGGCGACATCAGCCTTGACACTCTATCCGCTGTAGATACTCTGCTTGATCTGGACGGGATGTTCATCGCCGAGTTTGGCGAAGCCTTGAAGGCAGGCGAGCTAGCCGATGTGGTCCTGCTGGGACCCGAGGAGGAGTTGAACTCCTCATTCCGTCGTGACGACGCGGTCCTAGAGGACACCAAGAAGGCGCTGAGCGCAAGAAGAGGATCGGCAATCCTAAAAGATCCTTCGGATCCCTTCTACTCAGTGGTGAAGAAGTATGGAGACGTTGTCTCGAAAGACCCACCGACGGGCCTGCCTCAGGCGTGTGTCACGAGATTGACCTCGTTCCTGGAACCAAATACTGCGTAACAAGGCAATGGCCTTTACCGAGAGAGCAGTGTGACGTCATTGACGCATTCTTTCGTGCGAAGCACGAGGCAGGGATGGTGCGTGAGAGTAAGTCTACGCAATCGACACCCATGTTCTGTGTCAGAAAGCCGAACGGCAAGTGGCGCATTGTTCATGCTTTTAACAAGCTAAATGCGGCCACTATCCCGGCGCAAACGCCGATTCATCGCAAGGATGTTCTGCAGAACAACATGGTAGACTGTACGCTGTACAGCGCACTCGACTTGATCGATGGTTACTACCAATTGCTCATGAGAGCGAGCGACATTCCGCTGATAGCGGAGAGTATTCCGAGCGGTATGCTCTGGGAGTAGCTGGTCGTGCCCCAGGGGCTGTCGAACGCACCAGCAACGTTCAATCGTCTTGTGGCGCAGTTGTTTAGGCCCCACCGGGCGTACGCTCAGACGTACTTTGACGATATATTTGTCCATAGTCGTGCTGAGCACGGAAAGTCAGACGTGGAGAACCACATTGACCACTTGCGAGCGGTGCTCGAGTGCATGCGCACTAATAAGCTGTATGCCAACTTGGACAAGTGCGTCTTTGGCGCGGAGGAAATACATTTCCTCGGGTGCTTTATTGGGAAGCGTGGCTTACGGGCAGATCCTGCCAAAGTCAAGGCCATCGTGGACTGGCTGGTTTCCAAGGACCAAAAAGACTTACGCAAGTGGCTAGGCTTAGCCAATTACTTGCACAATTACAGCGCGCACTACGCGGAGATGGCTAGGCCATTATCAGATCTCCTTAAGAAGGACGCACCATGGTGCTGGAACGTCGAGCACGACGCAGCCTTTGAGACTGTGACGGAGATCCTCCTCCAGGCTCCGATCCTTGCGCTACCGGACCCAGATCGTCCGTTTAGCGTCGTCTGTGACGCCTCCGATTTTGCAATCGGTTGTGCTTTACGACAAGCAGACGCCGAAGGGCGTGAACGCGTGATTGCGTTTGCGTCTCGCCAGCTCAAAGCTGCAGAGAAGAGCTATGTAGTTCATGACAAAGAGCTACTTGCAATGAAGTATCTTCTAGTCAAATTCAGGGTACGCCTGCTAGGCTCTAAACCTTTTGTGATCTTTACTGATCATGCGTCGTTACGCACTGCGACACAGTCGCCTCATCTCTCTCAGAGAATGGCAAGATGGCTTTCCTTCTTTGCCGAGTATAACTTCGAGGTGAAGTACAAGCCGGGCCGGCTTAATGTAGTGGCCAATGCGCTCTCGCGCAGGCCGGACTACGAGTTAGCTCATGTCACGACAATGACGTCGTCAGTGCCTGACTTGATACGCCGAGCGTATGCACAGGACGACGTGTGCGTAGAGCTGCTACGGGCTCTTAGGTGCGAAGAGTTTAAAGCACTTGTATGAAAAGACGAGGCCTGGATTCTATCGGGTTCTACATATTTCAACACAGCAAATATGATGCATTGTAGCATGTGCAGATTAGCATGAATAGACAGAAGGTAAAATATTTCTTGTAGCATCTTCTGGTGACACCAGACTTGGTGCCGCAAGTGTTGGAGGTGGTGGTATTTTGGAAGCGCTTGCAGAAGATGCACTTGTTGCCAACGCTGTATCACAGTAAAGTAAAATATACATAATTACACGTACAGGTTAATGATAAATTGATGGAGTGTACCCAAGCACTCGTACCTTTCGGACTTTCATGCGCTGCTGACTGGGATGCAGGTACTCGCACTGGCAACGTGGCCGTCACCATTTTAATAGGGGACTTAGACCTTCTAGCTGGAGACTTAGACGACGATCTCTTCCGTGGGCGGCTTGTGCCCAGGCGGTTGACGCCCAACAGTCGATGCAAGTTGTGCAGTAGCCGCTTTAGCGGCTTCAGCTGCTGTTGTGGCGCGGACTCGGTCGATAGCTGACAGCTGGCTCACTGCACATGCGATACAAGCAATTAGAACACAGATAGCGTAACAATACACAAACCACTTACTTTTCAAAGCGTAGTCCACCACGGCTTGTTCCCCAAGGACGTAGTCGAGGCCAACAGTGTCATTAGCACTACCACCTGGCAGGATGTACTTCCATCGCGTCTCAATCCCGCGAGAAAGCGGTGCCTTGGACATCCATCCCAGTTTCTTAAACTCCGACCAGATAAGACGGAAGTGGTTTGTCCCACGCTCTTCCTCGGGAACGTAGCAGTAGGTTTTCATAGAGTAGTGTGTTGGAATACGCGTACTACCCGGAATTGCTTGCCCCCATCAAGGTTATCTCCGATCACTTATCCCACAGTCACGGGCCGTGAGGCCCGGAGCGGTTTTAGTTTGCAAATTGTGCAGTCGAATCTTCAGGGTTGGGCCCCCGGATAGTACTGTAGCTTGAGGTGCGATATCCTTTTGACAAAAGGCGGCCGTTAATTGCAAAGGCTGGTTATTGATAGGCTATTACAGCCCCCATCCCATCTGTCGGTTAAAAGAGGCCAGTTACGGTACCCCTCCTGACCAACTGCACGCACGCAATGTGCGTGCCCATCAATAACCATTAACGACCGGCTCAACTGGTTCGCTGTCCGGTTGCGGTCAATGGACCAGGTGCCAAATGTGCTCTTGCGCAGAGTGGGCGGTGGGATAAAGCCCCGAGAACCCATAGGGCTCTGGAACTAAATCCCCATAGCACGGCTATCTACTTGCAGGATAAAATCCCGCAAGTTATAAGCTACCCCCTAAGCAGCCCCAGGAACCTCGGACTATCTGTGTATGTGTGTCTTGCTAGCTACTAATGCAAACTAACATGCATACACGCAGCGTACCTTGAGTAACGTGGCGTTCCACGGCTTCCGTTTTGAAAATGGGGGCAAAATGAAATTTGAACGGTGCATTTAAGTACGTTGTGTAGTCCACATTTAATATGTACACCACATATTGCAATTTTAGCAAATCGAGGCCGCCTTCGCTGCGCTCGGCAGCCAGTAGAACGCCCGCATTTGCGTTACATTTTAGAACCCTACCCTCGGACGGACTGACAGACGGACGGACAACACACTCCACTAAAGAGGTAAGACTAGCGCTCTGGGCGCCCGCTCCGCGGACGCTAGGGCATGGTTGGTTGGTGTAGTGTGCGTTTACCACCTCTGCTGCGCTGCGGTGGGCTTAGATTCCTTACTCAAAGCAAGCTACATATAATATAAATTCAGTGTTCTAGTGCATTTGCTTTAAAAAGCAACTGTACACACTTTTATTAGTGCTCACATGTTCTGCCTCACCAACCGCCTCTCCATCTATCTCTTGCATTTCTTGAAGTCAGTTCTGACAACGTCACATATAGCTATGTATATCTGACAACTGGCTGTTACAGATGGATATACGTGTTATAGATCTAGCTCGGCTGAATAATATTGATCATCATGGCAAAGGTAGAAATGACTGTAAATCATTGCAAAAAGGAACAATTTGTCGTTACCTCCAGGGATTAACGTGAGCTGCAAGATGAACACCATCTTACCCTGGAGGATGTTGTCTTAATTCTTGGGTGAGCGCTTCGCTCCTACAAAGAGACCACGCTGAGGTGCATTT
>NW_003303737.1:1506580-1507562 GCF_000142945.1 Phytophthora infestans T30-4 | reverse complement strand
GGTAAGCGTAGCCGTACTTCAGCTTCCCGCAGCAGACGCAGCGCGCCCGGAAATCCGGTCGTAGACCGCTGCGGGTTCAGCAGAAGCGGGTCAATCTTCGCCTCGCATTGCTTGCACGTAGGGCCCACCATTTTGCAAACTGTGAGTATGTTAGCAGATTATATTGTTTTAACCAATTCCTTGCGTCCAAATATTAGCCAATAGCACGGAAATATAAGGCTGGTATTTATTATTAAGCAAAATAGCTAAATGTTTTATAATATTACTATTTATTTGCTATAATAATAATAATATCCAGTTTTCCAACAAATACATATTTTACATGCAATAAAAGTGACTAAAAGGCTATGTACCATGCGCGCATGCATTCGTCGAGTGCGGTGCACGGGAGCAGATAGCGCAATGACCGTGCAGCCGCGCGCCTTCATTGCACGGTTAGAGTGGTGACTCACCACTGGTGAGTGCCAGGTGAAGTAAAAAATATATACATTCGCAAAGTCCCTACAAAAAGCGCTGGTCGTGAAGCCTACTTTAATATTAAACATACTATCGTCTCTAATTTAGAAAGATTGTGGAAAATAGCATCGCAGAGCTCTTACAAATGCGGCCTGTGAAGCTTATATTAGTAATATTAATACTATTAATATCGTCTTTATTTTGAAAAGTGTGTGAAAAATAACATTCCTGAGCTCTTACAAAATACTGGTCTGTGAAGTCTACATTAATAATGATAAATATCTCTATTTGAAAAGTGTGAAGAGCTCTTAAAAATTAAAGTGGTTACTGTGCCCGATTTCAGTACATACGACAGGGTTTTGCGTCAATAATCAAGTATCTGCACAGCTCGCCTGGCTGTTTGCAACCAATTGATGCGTTTCGTGCTCGGCAGAAATGTTTACATCACGTCCAATCGCGAGGTCGAGAGACGGTCTGATCGTGCGACAGATCCAGTCAGTGTCGCAGGTCGGCAGGTATTGGCCCA
>NW_003303737.1:1504182-1505663 GCF_000142945.1 Phytophthora infestans T30-4 | reverse complement strand
CCTGTTAGCTGTAGTCACGCATATATATAAGCGCGGTGGGAACACCTTATAGCCACCAGCGAATCAACCAAGCTCTTATCTCGACCATTATAAATAGGGCACTAAAGTACTGTACTGCGTACAGATACATCGACTTGCGACAGACACTTGTATGGTCTGCATTACCGCACACGTGTTCGTGTCTACGTAGACAGCAACGTATCGTAACGTGTAGTACTCACTTAATACTGTAGTTTCAATTTGTGAGCGCACATTCACGGAATACACGATGTAAACGTTGATGGTACATACAGCATGATTTAGCTTATGTCCAAATGAGTCAGTGCACTTGTCGTCTACTGAACGTGTATGCGGATAGGATCGGCCAGCATGCGGCTGTCCACAGTCGATACAATGTGCTTAAAATTATTTGATACGCGCTACGCTATTTAGGTGTGTCAGCACTACCGACTGCGCCATAGGCAGCTTACCGTATGTGCGGCTCCAAACCTCGCACCGTCAGCCAGTATACTAAATACAAAAATAGGTAGGAAAATGGGGACCTAAAAGGGCGTATTTTTCCAATTACTTTCTCTTCTACTGCTTCTATTGCTCGATGTACCTGGCGTTACTGGCGGTCAGCTTGCGAGGGCGGCTGCGCCTCTTTTTTTCTTGAGGTACCGGTCAGGACCCATTGCCTTCTAGACGTTTGACAGGCTTTCCTGGCGGTGCACTTCGGCCGAATCAGGTGGTGGTGCATTTTCCTCCGAGAGCTCAACCGCTTTTGGGCCGTTCTCGCAGACAATACAGCGCCGCACGATGCCCCTCCCGAAAATTGTACGGAATGCGTAGCCGTACTGCAGCTTCCCGCAGCAGACGCAGCGCGCCCGGGAATCCGTCGTAGACCGCTGCGGGTTCAGCAGAAGCGGGTCAATCTTCGCCTCGCATCGCTTGCACGTAGGGCCCACCATTTTGCAAACTGTGAGTATGTTAGCAGATTATATTGTTTTAACCAATTCCTTGCGTCCAAATATTAGCCAATAGCACGGAAATATAAAGCTGGTATTTATTATTAAGCAAAATAGCTAAATGTTTTATAATATTACTATTTATCTGCTATATAATAATAATATCCAGTTTTCCAACAAATACATATTTTACATGTAATAAAAGTGACTAAAAGGCTATGTACCATGCGCGCATGCATTCGTCGAGTGCGGTGCACGGGAGCAGATAGCGCAATGACCGTGCAGCCGCGCGCCTTCATTGCACGGTTAGAGTGGTGACTCACCACTAATGAGTGCCAGGTGAAGTAAAAAATATATATATTCGCAAAGTCCCTACAAAAAGCGCTGGTCGTGAAGCCTACTTTAATATTAAACATACTATCGTCTCTAATTTAGAAAGTCTGTGGAAAATAGCATCGCAGAGCTCTTACAAATGCGGCCTGTGAAGCTTATATCAGTATATTATACTATAATATCGTCTTTATTTTGAAAGTG
>NW_003303737.1:1502322-1504082 GCF_000142945.1 Phytophthora infestans T30-4 | reverse complement strand
CCCACAAGTCAGCTACCGCATACCCACTCGCATGAAGTAGTTCTTGAATGCTCATCAGCGTTTCAAATTCGACCAACGCCGACTTAAAGGGGTCCATCAAAGCCTGATGTTTGCGTGCGAAGTCTTGGGAAAGATCCGCGAAGAACCGATCCCATAGAACACCAACATTTGCTGGAGCTGAATACACCAGAATGGTGACGAAGAGCTGGCGTAGTTGATACGGCATTTGGAACTCAGCCGCTTCCCTCAAACACGAAACCCACTCGTTGTCATTCTCTAAGTAGCCAGCCTCCCGCGCCGCAATTTGGAATGTGGGGCAGACAATCCCGTTAACCGTTCTCAAGTCTTCAAACGACGTTGGACCTCTACGCTGACAGAGCAGTAGCCGAAGATAGAAGCGCTTCATATCGCGAGGGGACACGTGAATCATGCGACCAACGGCAGCTTGATACTGTTTCCTGCGGACCCACCTTTTCGGTTGACCTTTCTCCGGCGCTTTCCAGCAGAACTCTTTAGGGATGTCCTGATACAACATCGTCCTTGCAATATGATTCTGAGGCTCTTCACTCGCACACAACTCAAAGAATCTGGCCAGCATCGTGTGACTACCACGTTCCAAAACCGTCTCCGGGCTTTCCGTTTCGCGGAAGCAATTCGTCTGGCCTGACTCGAGATGAACCGCTAGCTGTGTCACCGCATGGGTTTCCCCCTGAATCGTGAAGTCGAGCAGGCGCATGCAAGCCTCCACCGGAGAACTCGAGATGAACCGCTAGCTGTGTCACCGCATAGGTTTCCCCCTGAATCGTGAAGTCGAGCAGGCGCATGCAAGCCTCCACCGGCGAGCTCGCTGCGCAGCCGAGACCGGGACATCTTCTCGATCCGCTGGTCCAGATACGACAGGTACTGTAAATAAAGCCGTATCCTCAGTTTCAGCTTGGTACGCCGCCTCCATTTCAGCCGCGAACCGGCGCTGAAGTACCACAGGATCGGACTCTTCTGTCTTTTCCTCCCGCTCTGCAATACCGTTGGCTTGACCTTCCGTAAATTCCGTAACCGCCGTAGCTTCTTGATGCACATTGGGGACCTTCAGCTCTTTGTTCAAGTCGTATCGTTTCTTCCTGCGCTTGGTCTGACGTCGTCTTCGTGCATCCTTTTCCTCTCGCATGGGTGTCGCGTTAATGCGATCGTTCTCGTGCAGGGCCTCCTCGAGTTCCTCGCGCGTCCTCTTTCGCTTACTCCGAACCATAGTTCTGCGAACACGAAAACGTGACGCGTTAGACAGTGTCTAAGTACACCGCACGTAGCAGTAGGTTTTCATAGAGTAGTGTGTTGGAATACGCGTACTACCCGGGATTGCTTGCCCCCATCAAGGTTATCTCCGATCACTTATCCCACAGTCACGGGCCGTGAGGCCCGGAGCGGTTTTAGTTTGCAAATTGTGCAGTCGAATCTTCAGGGTTGGGCCCCCGGATAGTACTGTAGCTTGAGGTGCGATATCCTTTTGCCAAAAGGCGGCCGTTAATTGCAAAGGCTGGTTATTGATAGGCTATTACAGCCCCCATTCCATCTGTCGGTTAAAAGAGGCCAGTTACGGTACCCCTCCTGACCAACTGCACGCACGCAATGTGCGTGCCCATCAATAACCATTAACGACCGGCCCAACTGGTTCGCTGTCGGGTTTGCGGTCAATGGACCAGGTGCCAAATGTGCTCTCGCGCAGAGTGGGCGGTGGGATAAAGTCCCAAGAACCATAGGGCTCT
>NW_003303737.1:1499438-1502222 GCF_000142945.1 Phytophthora infestans T30-4 | reverse complement strand
TTCCTGAGCTCTTACAAAATACTGGTCTGTGAAGTCTACATTAATAATGATAAATATCTCTATTTGAAAAGTGTGAAGAGCTCTTAAAAATTAAAGTGGTTACTGTGCCCGATTTCAGTACATACGACAGGTTTTGCGTCAATAATCAGGTATCTGCACAGCTCGCCTGGCTGTTTGCAACCAATTGATGCGTTTCGTTCTCGGCAGAAATGTTTACATCACGTCTAAGGTCGAGAGACGGTCTGATCGTGCGACAGATCCAGTCAGTGTCGCAGGTCGGCAGGTATTGCCCAATCAGGGCGCGAGTTAATTGTGTGACGCTTTTATATATATTTGTAGTTTTGGCATAGTTAGGTCGAGTCAGAAAGGTAGGCGCGGTCGGTAAGATGGGACACAACTGTATTAGACAGACCGAGTGTAGCCATGGAAAAGGCAGGCAAAAGCAGCAAGAAAGAAAACGGACGGACAGGTTACAAGGTTAGGGAGCGGTACTAGCGCTCTGGGCGCCCGCTCCGCGGACGCTAGGGCATGGTTGGTTGGTGTAGAGAGGGGCGACCACCTCCGCTGCGCTGCAGTGGGCTTAGAATTTCTACTTGGACCACAGCTACATATAATATAAGTATGCTGTGATCTACTTATGCTACGTTCCAAAACAACACCGCACACAGTATCTATAGTGCTCACATGTTATGGTAGACATGACCAGGGTTTATCGTGATGTGCAAGATGAGCACCATCTTAGCCGGGAGGGTTTTGTCTATAATCTCATTTGAGCGCATAGCTCCCAAAATGTCACGAATCGGAGGCGCGCGTGGTTGCAACGCTAATATATGCTGTACGGAAGACGGGTCAGTATCAATGATGCTACGAAATATGCGTAGATCGGTGAGGAATCCCAGTGTAGCTGGAGTAAAAACGCCTACTCAAACATATTACCCATCTGCACGTCATCGCCGTGAGGCAGTCGACACATATCATCGATTGCGACGGTCTAATAGAGCAATGTTAATCAGCTGCGCGCGCGAAGTATCTTTTAGGATAGGTAGATTTTGCCGATGGTCGCCACAAACATCAATATTATGCTTTGAAATTATTCTGCTGAGCTGTTTGTGATGTTACTGAAGGGTATTTCCACTATCTTCCGCATGCATTTATCTTACTTGCATAGCTGACGTACTTTCTGACTTATTTGTATTTCTACTGACTGACAGAGTGGCATAAATCCTTTCCGACTGACATTATACTGGGTCCGATATATACGACAAACATACGAAGATATATGGCTGTAGGCAGAGTATCAGATCGTAGTGATGCTTAGACTTGATTTGAATAATAGTTCGTGTACATTAGATGGAGTACTTTCGCTGCCTACTTATCCGCTCGGCGTGCTATTGATGTGTCCGTGCATATATCGCAAGGTCGTTAATGAGTGTATTTGCCACGCGCTCGTGATAGTTCAACCTATGCGTGGGGTCACTGTTTCTTTATCGGTACTTTTGCATCGTGGTGCTAGCTTTCTGCGCATACGCTTCTGATGGATCACCCAAGCGCGCCACTAACTGGACGTAGGTCATAACCGCGATGATACAGGCAAGCTGACCGCGCGCATGTAGGTAGTAGTCAACGCGAAATATGCGCGCGGCGGGTACATCTAATAATCATTCGCGACTCAACCGCACTCTGTTCTCGACCATTATACACAGGAAACTAAAGTACAGTACTGCGTACAGGCACATCGACTTGCGACGACACCTGTATGGTCAACACTACCATAGACGTGCTTGTGTCTATGTCGACAGCAACTTATTGGTCGGTGCATAGTGCTCACTCTATACTGAAGCTTACATTCGTGAGCGCACATTAATGAAATATACGCTGTGAGCGTTGGTGGTACAGATAGCATGGTTTTGCGTGTGCCCACGTGAGCGAGTGTACGTGCCATCTACGGTGACGCGTATGCGGATAGGAACCACCAACTTGCAGCGGTGCACAGTTGATTCCATGTCTTATTATATTTTGAAGCGCGCTACGCTCTATAGGCGCGTCAACACGCTTGGTAGCGCCACAGTCCGCTTACAGTATGTGCGACCCCAAGCCTTGCACCGTCAGCCAGTATACAAACCTATGCGGGGTAAGGGGCTAAAAGGGTATACTTACCAATTACTTGCTCTTCTGCTGCTTCTTTTGCTCAATGTACCTGACGTTTCGGGCGGTCAGCTTGCGAGGGCGGCTGTGTCTATTTTTCTTCTTGAGGTACCAGTCAGGGCCCATCACCTTCTCGACGTTTGGCAGGCTTTCCTGGCGGCGCAATTCGGCCGGATTAGGTGGTGGAGGCTTTTCCTCCCAGAACTTAACCGCTTTTGGGCCGTTCTTGCAGGCAATACAGTGCCGTACGCTGTTCCGTCCGCTGATTGTACGGAATGCGTAACCGTACTGCAGCTTCCCGCAGCCGACGCAGCGCGCCCGTGCATCCGTCGTAGACCGCTGCGGGTTCAGCAGAAGTGGGTCAATCTTCACCTCGCATTGCTTGCACGTAGGGCCCACCAGTTTGCAAACTGTGAGTATGTTAGCAAAATATATTGTTTTAACCAATTACTTTCGTCCAAATATTAGCCAATAGCACGGTAATAAAAGGCTGATATTTATTATTAGACAAAAATGTAAAATGTTTTATATTAATAATATTTGGCTTATCTTTAATATATTATTATCAGATTTCCAAACAAATACACGCTACTCTGCTCTCTCTAACATACTTAAACCAAGTCTAATTCGCGCTATTCT
>NW_003303737.1:1496821-1499338 GCF_000142945.1 Phytophthora infestans T30-4 | reverse complement strand
CAGGTGAAGTAAAAATATATTCGCAAAGTCCCTACAAAAAGCGCTGGTTGTGAAGCCTACTTTAATATTAGAAAATACTATCGTCTCTACTTTAGAAAGTCTGTGGAAAATAGCATCGCCGAGCTCTTACAATTGCGGCCTGTAAAGCTTATATTAATAATATTAATACTATTAATTTCGTATTTACTTTGAAAAGTGTGTGGAAAATAATATCCCAGAGCTCTTACAAAATACTGGTCTGTGAAGTCTACATCAATAATAATAAATATCTCTAGTGTGCAGAGCTCTTAAAAAATAAAGTGGTTACTGTGCCCGATTTGCAGTACATACGACAGGTTTTGCGTAGCTAAATGTCAATAATCAAGTATCTGCGCAGCTCGCCTGGCTGTTTGCAACCAATCGATGCGTTTCGTGCTCGGCAGAAATGTTTACCTTACGTCAAATCGCGAGGGCGAGAGGCGGTCTGATCGTGCAACAGATCCAGTCAGTGTCGCAGGTCGGCAGGTATTGCCCAATCAGGGCGCGAGTTAATTGTGTGACGCTTTTGGATATATTTGTAATTTTGGCATAGTTAGGTCGAGTCAGAAAGATAGGTGCGGTCGGTAGGATGGGAGGAAACTCTATTGGAAAGGCCGAGTGTAGCCATGCGAAAAGGCAGGAAAAAGCAGCAAGAAAGGAACCGGACGGACTTATTGACAGACGGACGGACAGGCTGCAAGGTTAGAAACGGAGCGAAACTAGCCGTTCGCCGCCGCTACGCGGCGGAGGTGGCAGGTTTTAGTCCAAGAGGAAATGGGCTCCCGCCTTCGCTGCGCTCCGGCGTAAACATTATTTATGTAAACGTGATGTTTTAAATGCATATGAAATTGAACATTCCTACTCTGAGCCAAAGATCTGCCTGTAGACAATGTTCTGGGCGTAGACCCCATCCTCCTTTGGGTACTCGACCAGCGTTTTGAATCTTGATCTTGAAGTCACTCGCGACATCGCAACGTACAACTGCCCGCGGGAGAAGCAAGGCGTAGCAATATACAGCCCCAAGTACTGCACCGTTTGTCCTTGCGCCTTGTTAATGGTCATCGCAAAGGCCGGTTGGACAGGAAACTGCTTGCGCCTCAAGTGAAACGGAAAGCTCTGAATGTCTCCGTCACTGATGAAAACAATGGGGGGAATCAACACATGTTGCCCTTGTCGCTCACCGGTCATGATTGTGGCGTGGATGACATGTGGCTTGAGGGTACGATCCTCACGACCACGAACGCAATCGTGCACCGCATTAATGAAGCGGTGACCGATCAACTAACTGGACAGGCGCGGGAATACATGTCTTCCGACTCTGTACAAGACGACGGTGACGGCAATTTCTTCGAGCAGGAGGTACTCCACTCGATGAATATCAGTGGAATGCCCCCCCCACAAGTTGATTCTCAAGGTAGGAATGCCTATCATGATGATGCGGAGCTTAAATCCAGATCTAGGGTTATGCAACGGAACACGACTTCGAATTGTGGCCGGTTAGCGAAATACTCATCGGTAGCAACTTCGGGGTTGTTAATCTCGCCATACATCTCGTCGATGATCCGATGCATGCCTCTTGGAATAACACCAGGACGAATTTCCCGGTCCTAATCCTCAGGCACAGGTGGATTCTCAATCAGCATATCGCGCGGGATCTTCATGTAATCTCTTCCTAGGGAAGGAGTTACATCATACCTTCCCTCCCCGACTTGCAGCAGGAACTCGGAGAATGCAGCCATTTCCTCAGCCGTGTCTGCAGTATCAGCTGTGCGCACTCGCATGTTTTCCGTAAGACGGAACGTCTGGATTTGGGGCCACAGCCTAGACGACTTGAGGCAAGCGTCAATTGTCTCTACGGGTGTTCCATTCTTAACGACCGGGAGAATCTGGCGGAAATCTCCCGAAAGTAAAAACACTTCCCCCCAAAAAAGCTCGGTATCGTTGTCAAGTATGTCCCGCAGTGTTCTGTCTACTGCCTCGAATGCGTGGCGATGGGCCATAGGTGCTTCGACCCAAATAATTAAACTTGCATGCTTAATCAACTCCTGAATATGGGAGTCCTTCCTGATACCGCACGTCGAGCTCTCGCTCAATTTCAAAGGGATCTTGAATATAGAATGAGCTGTCCTACCACCCATGAGCAAGAGCGAGGCAATACCGCTAGACGCCACAGCGATGGCGATTTTCCCCGAGAGTCTGACTTTGGCCAGTATGTTTCGAAGCAGTGTAGATTTTCCAGTCCCACCCGGGCCATCAACAAAAAATAGTTTCTTGCCTTCCTCCGGGCATTCAACCGGCTGTCAATAAATCGGGTCGGTAAACAACCCCGCTGACTTTCGGTTAGCTGATCTTTCTGTGCTTACAAATAGCCTCCAAAAGATGACGCATCGTATCCAGTGAGCCTCACGTCGTAGTAAATCCGATTTTGCCGAAAGCACTTCACGGATCAAATGTTGGAACGACCCCTACTGGAGGAAGCTTCGTCGAAGGCAGCTACCG
>NW_003303737.1:1493432-1494656 GCF_000142945.1 Phytophthora infestans T30-4 | reverse complement strand
AGTGGATCGTAATCGGCGTGAGTCTCATACAAACGTAGCAGCCTTTGATCGCGTGTATAGAGAAGTAGATCCCGAGGCTGAGACAGGTTGCCATCCTCAATGAGAGTCGCAGCCACTTAGACACAGTGGGGCGGGTTATGCGTCCTTGGTCGCGAGGAGTTATCATGCAGACGGAAGACCAAGTCTACTGGAGCCTCCGTGTTGTGTTGACGCACTTGCTGCCCAAAGTGGAGGAACCGTTGCGCTATGGGTTGTGCTCTGCCATCATTTTCTCGATGTCTAGTAGTGCAACACGATCCAAATCCGCGAATATACCAAGACGTCGCTCCGCGCGGTGTTGCATGTCTGGATCCACAATGTAGATCTGCGCAAGCTTGGGTGCTACCCGCGCGCCTGTCCGACGGTCTATGTAAGGGAGGAGAGACCCTAGGTAGTGCCCCATAGCCCCTTGAATGCGATATGTTACACCCCGTGTGTACCGGCAACGCTCTCGTCTTGACGTACGTTTTGAAACGATCGGTTTGAGCACGAAGCACCAATCGATTTAAACGCGAAGGCTTGGTTGTAAGCACGAATTTGACGGCGGAACTCGGGATCTCCGTACAGCTGAAGCAACTTCCGTGGCGCGGGGTGCAGTGGAGGCAGATTTACCCTGCCTGCGAGACAGCATGATATCGCAGACTCCCCAGGCCACTTTCAAGCATTGCAGATCGGACAAATCGTTGTAGCCGAGAGCTTGTGTCGACCATGACACGTCGTAGCCCGTAATCTTTGATGCGTCGAAGTCTTCGAGGGAAATAAGTGCATGTTCATGACGGACACATTGTCGTCTAGTGCGCACCCGCTCGAGCTCGTACTGGCGCTCGTCTTGTGTCTGCTCAGCTCGTCGATCAGCATGCCGTTGTCCGTTCAGCTCGCGTTCAGCCACCATGCTCTGGTCCGACAGGTTTGCTCGCCAATGCGCAAGTTGTTGACGGTTAAGCTCGCGTGCATGTTCCCTGTTGCTGTCCCGACATCTGTGCTGTAGACTCGCATGTTGCAGGCGGTCTCGAGCGCGTACGGCTCCCGGTCTGTCTCCTTAGCTCCGCTCTGTGTGCTGTTGCTGCTGTCGATTCGCTCACGCTGCTCGTGAACTTCTGCGCGTAACTGAGCTCTTCGGGCACGTTTGGCTCAGCGTCCTCTGCCTCGCACGATCACGCTGAGATAGTGTCATATTAATGCGCC
>NW_003303737.1:1488869-1490538 GCF_000142945.1 Phytophthora infestans T30-4 | reverse complement strand
AGAACCAGCGGAAGAAAGCAAAGGTTGCAGCTGAGAAGAATCAGCACACGGCTTGTGCTAACCGCAATGGAGATGGTCATTGGTATGGGGAATGCACTGCG
Organism: Phytophthora infestans T30-4; assembly: GCF_000142945.1. Taxonomy (NCBI): domain Eukaryota; phylum Oomycota; class Peronosporomycetes; order Peronosporales; family Peronosporaceae; genus Phytophthora; species Phytophthora infestans. The sequence goes on along the minus strand of NW_003303737.1, from coordinate 1,490,437 downwards.
CAGACTGGTATGCAACTAAGACCTGATCTGGTCAAGAGACTGAAGAACAAGTTAAAGTACAAGAAGTCTCCGGCTTCCCTTATCAGCTCGGTGAGACGCGTTGAAGTTGCCCAGTCTGACAGTGAGCAACGAGCCCTGTTTTCGGGTCTCTCACATTGTGTGACGACAAGACTGGCGAATAACGATGGTAACATTGGTGGTGCGGCGTCGGCGGCACACGTGTCTCCATTGTATTCCGCGACAACACCTGCGAGCAGTGAGGCTGGAGATAAGAATCTGGCTGGAGAGGTGAATACGTCGGCAGTCGGACTCGAGTCAATGCGTACACATGCAGCACGCCCGAACGTGCCAACTACACCGCAACAACTGCGACTGAGAGTTCCTGTTAACCATATGCAAGGCGGGAGAACAAGAGCAAAAAAGACGGACAAGTACATACAGGACACCAAGAGGTGCAACTTGCTGTGCCAGCGGCAATGAAAAGCCAGTGGGAGAGTGGCCAGTTGATTGGGTCCACCTCCTGCCTTGGGAACTGCACTGTACTACCTGGGTCAAGGACTGATACTGAGCTTCCAAGGAACTAGATCTGAGCTATGGTACAACAAAGGTGGACTACTAGTGGGGTCCACCTGTGCCGGGGGATGATCATTGTGGACCTAAAGTTGGGCAACGTGGACGGCAAGGACCGGAACAAGATTACGGTCATGGATATCAGTCCAACATGAGTCCTTATGAGCTAGGACGCAGTGGATTTGGACAAGGACGAGCTGATCTACTACCACTACGAGGATGGAGCCGCTCACCTCCCCAGAACCTTCAACGAGGGAGATCACCGCAACGTGGATGGAGTCGCTCACCGCCCCGGAGCCTGCAACAAGGAAGACCACCGCAGCCTGGAAGAGTCGTTCGCTGAGAGGAAGATCACTCAGCGTGGATGTCCACCTTTGCGTTGACGTTCACTACCGCGTGGTCGCAACTGGTCTGCTCGTCGTGATCCACAAGTAAACAACCAGCCGCCAAGTCACTATGGACCCCAGTCGCAAGAGCGGTGGCATAGTGGACCATCACCTGCGCGTGGATCACTACTGAATGATCGCTTTCGTCGAGACGACTACCAACGTCGGAGCTTGTCGCCAAGTTGTCGCGGAAACTCGCCTCGTTGCTGCGAAAATTGTGGGAATGATGGTGCCGGTGGAATTCGGCAGGTGAATGCTGTTGGTCGAACCAAGGTTAGCAGTCTGATGGCTCAGATTGGGTGAAGTGGATTTTGGACTCTGGCTCTCAGGCGAATGTCTGTGGAGACTTGTCTCTATTTACTACCATTCCAGAAGATCGCACGAGTCGGCTTGACTTTGCCAAAGGAACATCTGAGCATTCAACTATGTGTGGATCTGTTTTGCTACGCATTGTAAACCTGGGGAACAAGATGATCGCCTCCTCGAGGACGTGGTCTACACTCCTAATTGCAAAGGTGGACATTATCAGCCTCGGTCACCTGCAGACGGCTGGGAAGTACAAGTTGCTGTGTTCGGATGATCTGCAGTCAGTTTGACTTTCAAAGCCAGGTA
>NW_003303737.1:1444559-1488260 GCF_000142945.1 Phytophthora infestans T30-4 | reverse complement strand
TGTGTGGTGGAGCGAGCGAATGGCACCGTGTTGCCTCGCATCCGTGCAATGCTTACCGCTACACATCTTCCTAACATACTATGGGGAGAAGCACTTCTACACATCATCACGACACTGAATTGACTACCAACCAAACCGCTAGGACTGGTCTCGCCATACAAGAAGCTGTACTGTGTGACACCTGATGTGGATGAACTGCGGACTTGGGGGGGGATGTGACGAAGCAGCTCGAGATGGTGCCGATAGCTGATGACCTGCAGGACAAAGAACATGAGTCCAGTGGGAGTGCGAAAGACAACTTACCTGAAGAGCAGAGAGTAGAGTCGCCAGCCGGTGCAGCTGCACCAGTTGAAGTTGCTACGAACGATGAGACGAAGGGGCCATCTGCGGCACCCTCGTCCAGCAAGCGACGAAAACGAAAGACGCGAAGAAACTTAAAACGGGAAAGAAGGTGACGAAAGACTTTGGGATTCAAGCTCCTCCTATTCAACCTTGTTTTAAGCGACCTCGACGGACGCAGAAGCCAAATGTACGGCTTCTTGACTATGTGGTGGGCAATGTGATGTCAATCTTTATGGACATTGAGATAGCGACGACCTACAAACAGACCCGTCGGAGTAAATATTGGCTTCAGTGGAAGGCTGCGATGCTTGCTGAACTACAGTAACTGAAACGGCATTAGGCATGGAAATTGGTGCCACGTGCGGCTGCCAAGGGTGTCAAGGTTATAACGTGCAGATGGGAGTTCGCTGCTAAACGTGATGAGCGAGGGCGTGTAAAAACGTCCAAAGCTCGTCTCGTGACTCATGGCTTCAACCAACAATAGGACGTGAACTACAGTGAGACCTATGCACTAGTAATCCGGTCTGAGACGATCCGTGTCGCAATCTACTTCGCAGTTCAACGAGGATGGGAAGTTCTCTAATACGATGTAAGGAGTGCGTTTCTTTATGGGGATTTCGATGAATTGATCTTCATGGAGCAACCGCCAGGCTTTCAAACGGATGGGCCAGCGTTTGTCTGTAAGCTTTTGAAGAGCCACTATGGGCTTAAACAAGCACCGAACGTATGGAACCGAGCTCTACATGCCAAGTTGCTGACACTAGGCTTGAGCGCCTGGAGTCGGACTACGGCTTGTACGCGCTGAAGAAGGATGGAGAGTGACTAAGCTCCTAGCTGTATACGTGGACGACCTATTGCTAATGGGTCCACGTGAGCTCTGTGCTCGAATTGCAACCGCGCTACAAGAAATCTTTGAGCTCACGACCATGGGAACCGTGAAGTACTTACTATTGTCCTGGCCATTGAAGAAGATACTCTATCAGGAGCGCTACACCAATCCCTACTAACTTTTCAAGCTCACCAGGGTGCGATTTTCGGTTTTACATCTGCTTTTGGGCTTGTATTTACTCAATTCGAAGTTGTTTATGCGTTATTAAGACTTTTCTTAGGGGCTGAAAACGCGCGAGTGTTCAATGTGGATAGTCCACGAAATAGTCAACAGCCATTGGCTGAATTAAAAAACATATGCCTTTTTATCGAGCGGCCACTGAAGACGATACAAGTCATTATAACCACAATCAGTATGAGACGGGGCGTATATTAAGTTATAAAAATATCTAAAATTATAAATCACGACGTTGTCATCTTGAACTGCGACAGTTTGTTCAACGACACCACCTTCGATCTCGTCACTACTGCACACCATGTTGTCCACTTCACTTCCTCCGTCATTCTCATCGTCATCTGTCACCATGGGGCAGGAGTCAAGTGCTTTGAAGTAGTGATCTTCAAATTTCTGGACATGTCGGTAGAAATTTTGCCAATTTTCGTCCGTAACTTTAGCGATCTCGACGCCCACCTTAGCGTCCAGCTCTCGAGCATTGTTAGATGGATCTAGGGCTATTCGGCTCTTCATCAACCCCCAAACCATCTCGATCGGTTGAAGTTCGGGATGGTAAGGGGGGTAGTATAATAAATGGTCGTGTAGTGATGCAAGCCGTTGTGCCTCATAAATCGGGGCAGGTCGGTGTGGCTGAACACGCATCAATAACTGCGCAATGATATCACTCTCGTTGAAGTCGATTTCTAAATGTACATATGTAATTAACAATATTAGTGCTAAAAAAATAACAATAAACTTAGAAAATAACAATAAAATTACTGCGTTCTTTCAGCCACGCCTGAATGGCAGCCTTTTTCCACTTTTTGGTTGGAGAGGGGTTGGTTATCCGCTTGTGATATAAGGCCCCGTCCATATGAACGTTGCACGGACCGAATTTATCCTTAAGCGTGATGCAAAGTTTCAAAAACCAAGACTCAAAAATCTGCGAGTCGAAATTGCCGTGGTAGTCGATTGGATCTGCCCCTTTCCGCTTTTTTGATGAAGAATCCCAATGTTTAATGGATTCCCCACTAAACTGTCCGTGAATGCCACTTTGAGAACGTGTTGCTGTTCCTGTACGAGCATATTCGTCGCAAGTAATTATACCTGCAGCTACAATTACAATTCTAAAAATTAGTAATAAAATACGAATGTTAGAAAAAATAAAATAAAATAAAAGCAAATCAAACATTACCTGGCTTCACGCCCGCTTTTGGATTTTCTTACTTTGTCCTCTGTCAACCACGTTTTGTTGGCAACGTGGTTGACATTGACGTAGGACTCGTCCAGAAACACCTCCGGCCGTACTGGATTCTTGTTTGAGTCTCGGTTTAAAAGTTTTTTTTTGTAAATAGGTAGCGCGAAACTACATTATTCTCCTTCTCTGCTAGAAAATTGCGATTTTTGCCCCGGACATGAAAAAACCCCATTCGTTTGAGCAATCGGCGCATACTGCAAGCTGGAATCTTATTATTTCTGCCCATGACTTTTGCCACGTGATTTGAAATCAGTTGAGCTGTAATTAAGCGAGTCGCTTCGTTTTCGGCTATCACAAATTCCCGGATTATCTCCTTCAACTCTGGTGATGAGTACTTGTTGACGGCCCCACCCTTAGTATTTTGCAGCTTTAACAAAATATAAAATTATATAGGTAAGTGTTATTTAACCGTTAATAATCACAATAATATCAAAGCACGAAAATTCAAGAAACATCGTCGAGCTCGGTGCCGGGATTCTTGTTCCAGAACACCATGACGCGTGCAACAGTGGCGACTGAGATGCCAAGACACACGGCTACACGATCCCGGGTCTCCACGCCCCCAGAACGTCATGCTTTTTCCTCAGCGATGAAATATGCATGAGCCTGCACAATCATGCACTTTTCTTGAGGGGTCAGCGGCTTGCCTCGACCCATTCTTTCTCGTAATGCCACTCCGTTAGCCGCCCTAACCGTTCTTTAAATAAACATGTACTCCTTCAAATAGAATCTGGAGGACTCCAGGTTCTCCAAGGTCAAAACTGACGAAAATATTGACAGTTTTGATGCCATGTTAAAAAAAAGATTTCTGAGTTGTATCTTCTTCAATGGCCAGGACAATAAGTGTGGAGATCTTGATCAACCGACCGAGTCGACAGATTATCTACTGCCAGAAACAGTACGTACTCGAAGTACTCAAGCGATTTCACATGGAGACGTGCAATGGGTGTACTACGCCTGAGGCTCTGACACCCTCAAAGGCGGTTGTTCCTGCTACGACTGAGTACCTGCCTTACCGAGAGCTGGTCGGTGCGCTTCAGTATCTTGTAAGTGCCTCAAGACCTGACATCGCACACGCGACCAGACACCTCGGAAAATACAAAGCCAGCTACGACCATACTCACTACGCGCAAGCCAAGCGGGTATTGCGCTACCTGCAGGCAACACGTGACTTAGGTCTTTTGATCGATGTTGCTTCATCAAGTGACCTACGTGTGGGTTGCTACTCGGATGCTGACTATGCCAATGATCCCGTTGACCGCCGCAGCATCAGTGGATACGTGACGACAATGGACGAAAATGTCGTCTCCTATGCACCAAGGAAACAAGAAATTAATGCTCAGAGCACATGTGAAGCTGAGTTCGTTGCATTGGCTGAAGCTACAAAGGACTTGCTGTGGCTTGCAGGGCTCTGCCAAGAACTTGCGTGGAAACACGCACTACCAGTACTACTCGGGGATAACCAGGGAGCCATCTCTCTAACGATTAAACCCGGCAAGCACAGCAAGCAAAAACACATTGACAACAAATACCATATGGTGCGGCGGAACGTGGAGCTACACCGGATCATTACGCAACACATTGGGACGGAGGATATGGTGGCAGACATCATCGCCAAACCACTTGCGGTGGTCACGTTCTCTCGATTCCGAAAGTTGCTGAAGGTACTGCCCTATTGTGGCAGACAGCGACATGGCCGCAACTGTAAATGAGAAGAATACATCTGCGTCAACTGCGATGTATGAGACCCTGACTGCGTCACCTGCGATGCGGTCAAGTACGACGAATTAAGACATTACTGACGACGATGGCATGTATTTTTCCTGTGTGCCGACTGGTTGAACCAGCTCCGTGTGGCTGTACCACAACACTAGCATGTAATCAACTGCGCCGGACTACAAACACGTGCGATTCGAGTGGGAGACTAAGCAGCTAGCAAATTACGGTGGTGGTGGCTATCATACGACTATTCTCAGTGGTGTGTGTACGGGTGAAGCGATGTGATCGCGTCGATTCGCCACTGCATCGCCGAGACCAAGTGGGAGTGGGAGATGCTATCCTGCTACTGTGCGATGCTACTTGCTACAGTCTGCCCGTGTCCAGTGCCAGACGTCATTGCCACAACCCCAAGACACTGGCAATACCAGTACTACCGATCCGACCTACAATCCTACGCGTGTCTATGCAGTATACTGCATCCCGGCGCTCACGTGCGAGCTGCGTGCGGAAGATACCAAGGACTGTATGAAGGACGACACTGGTGGCGGTGAGCACCTGCAACGCAGTTGCAGGTGATGGTGAAATACTTAGCTTCTCTAAAGACTTTCTTAGGTTGAGTACGTGCTAATCTAACTTTGCGGAACATGGAGGTTCAGGTGCTTGGCAGCTCTCACTCACACTGCTTTTGCTGTGCTGCGCGCGCATCGAGTGAGAGGCAGCAAGCACTAGAGCTCCGTGGTCCTGTCGTGGTACTTTACCCGGCACTCACGTGTCCTACATTCTAATTCCTATTGCTCTACGCCTACTGCCCTACAAGTCTGTGCCAATGGCACCTACTCTACGTAGTGATAGAAGGTCGGAGAGCCCGGTGACGCGCCATGCGTCATCTCAGCTACTGAGTCTCGCTGACGGCGACTCGTATACTGACGGCCTGCTCACACCACATGCGAGCTGGTAGACAAATCCATTGCGTCCAAAGAGGTATCCGACGAGTCGTCTGCCAGTCATGCAGACATCTGTGCGGCCTCCAATCTGCGGCTAACGCGGCCACGTGCAGGTCGTCGCCCGTCGCCGACACCACGCGACTCACGGTGGCGGTTGCGGGGCGTAGGGCGGCTCACATGCTCACGGTGAACTACAAATAGTTTAGCGATACGGTTGCGTCGGTTCTCTCGGTGACGTTGTTGGGTCTCGCGGCGATCGCTGCGAATACTTTCACCGATCTAACTCAGTCTCAGCCGCGCATTTCACGCACTTCACCGCTACTCAGCCGGTAGCGGGCGTAACTATCATCATTCCTCCCGGCGTAACAGATTGGCACGGACATAGAAGTTCGTTAAGGCTACACAGAGCTGAACGTAGAAGTTGTAGCTGTCTTCATCGCAACGATACTTGTCAGCGTAGATTGACCACAGCGAACAGTGTCGACCAAAGTAACTCTCCACTAAGACGCGTTCATGGGCAATGTCCTCATTGGTTGCGATCTGGTCCAGCGTGCGCGTCTGCAATGCAGCTCGCTTGTAAGGCGTAATGACGCGGAAGTCACGTGCGAAGCTTTGATAGCCTTTGTCGGCTACCACGGCCCAGCCCAACGGGTACTGTGCAACCAAGTGACCTTCGTGGAAGTTCGTCGTCGCCACAACCTTACGAAGCATTTGCAGATTAAACTTAGCGTTGTTGCGGAGCACATCGATGTCGGCGGTATTGCCGGTGTAATGACGGGTGCAGCTAACCGCTAACCCATTTGGAAGGACAGACACCTCCGTCTTTTAGCCGTGCAGATGGTGTTTTTTGCTGTAATACATCGAGCGTTCTTGCATGCGACCAGCCGGCATGTTTGACTGCTGGAAGGTGACATCGGCTGCGTACCGAGCGTACCAATATTTGGAAAAGGCTTGGCCGCCCAGCACCAGCTTCTTCATCGGGTAGTTTTCCAACGCAGACGCTACCATCACCTCGTAGAGAAACGGAGACAGAACGGATGCAAACTTGGTCACCATTTTCTGGAACTAAGGAGACCTCACACGAAATACCGCTCTTACGACATCCCACTTACCACAGTTCTTTAGGGCAGTTAAAAGCATGAAAAGAACGTTCTTTCCGCTATATGCGCACTTACGACCACGTCCCGTGTTCCAATTCACGGTGTCGCGCGCTATGCTCCACAGCCAGTCTACCTACACCGGTCCATAATTTGTAAAGGTCAATACGCTCTCCTCGTCCATGTTTAGGTAGGAGTTGGAGAGTGGAGACGGAGAGTCTGCTTCATCGTCCGTGTCGGCGCGATGCAAAAGCACCACGGCGGATCAACCAGCCAGTCGGTCGGTGTTTAGGCAGCGCAGCGTCGCGACACTCTGGAGCGCATGCTCTGGCGTCATTCTCCCCTCACGGCGAGTCATTTCTCTGGGGATTTGAGCAGTGACCATGGTTATTCGTTCTCTACGCGGGGAATCGAAAAGTGAGTGTGTCAATGACTTTAATGGTAGTCTTAACACATCGCCTTAGCTAGCACCTATTGCCTGACACGTTGGCGTTGCGGCCATCTTCAACCAAAATCTCGTTTACTAAACGAAGTGCCAGGCAAGGATCACATATAGAATCAGGTAGTGTAGGGCCTAGGTGGTTTATCGCTGTAAATCGAAACTTCACAAACATTCACAGGCTGACCTGAAGTTCTGTTGGTCGTCTATGGATTTTCGCGAATCAAACAAAAAAATCAGTTTTTTATTGATCTAAAACTGGGTCAGTTTGAGCAACATTTGGTTAAATGGACTGGACACTCCTAGAGAGGCTGAAATAGCATTGTGCGAAGGCGTCGACCCTTGTTGAGTTTATCCTCTTGTCAACAACGTAAGATTCAGGTTTTAGCAGCTCAATCGGTGCAATATCCGCCATCCCAATGGCCCATTACATTTTGCTTTTAGTGCGTCGTGTCCTTTCTCTTTAACTTTGTTGAACATTTTTATTGGTTTAAAAATGTCCCAGGCTAAAAATACCTGATTAAAAACGTTTTTTTCGGCTACAGTGGTCACGGTAATTAATCTAAGTTGATAAATAATCTCATACACTAAATATTCTCACTCAAGTTTGTTGAGAATAATTCACGTGAGCAAACTTTTCCAGAGTTCATTTATAATCTCAGTTGTGGGTGATATCTTGTACTCACTATCGGGTTTGCTTATGGTGCAGTCGTTAATGATCGCCCTAGCCAATCGCTGCATTGTGAGTTCAAGTGCCGCAGCAGCAGTGCATCGGGTGTCAATTGTCCCTTTTAGAGTTAGGTCTGTGGTGATTTATGCTCTGTGGAATGTTCTGACCCAATAATTGGCATCCGTTGGTTGCTCGGCTGTAAACACTGATGTTCGTACTTAAGAAAAGTTTCACTGTTTCTATTTACCAATTGGCTGTGGCTCTAAATTATATGACTGCACGTACTTGTGTCTAATCCTTCTTCATTTCATGATGTTTTTTTTTTATAATTCTCTCTGCCACTGTACAGTCCAGTGACATTCCAACAACTGAAACTTTTTTACCTTCAGGTATAATTTATGCAGACATGTAGATGTGAGATTAATTTCAGGGCTACATAAAATAATAGCAATGAGATTTATTTTACCAAACATTATTTAATGGGAGTTCATTAATACTCTCACGGAGATCAATTGCTGTGTGAAATAAAACAATTACTCCACACAAAATAATTTCAATGAGATTCATTACCGTGACCACTGTAATTTATTATGCTTAATCATATGTACCAATCTATAATTTTAATTGTGTCCTCAGGTTACCGGTAATACAGTATTTAAATAAAACCTTTCGTACCTGATATGACCAGGTAAATTAAAGTGTTGATATTTGTTTTTTTTAAACTGGTTTAAAAACCGGCTTTATTCTCCTGTTTTGGTTTATAAGCCAATAGACGTGCATACTACATGTACTACAGTATTTCTTGGGAAGTCCATTGTTTAGCCACAGCTACTGACTACTACTCCTACTTCTACTACGTACATGTACTGGTACATGTATTAATAGTAGTCTACTAAACTACGTTCCCTGCTTGCTATGTCTCTCTCTCACCAGGTCAGCGCATAAGTACTCCACAATCCATGGTCTTGGATCGTGAGTAAGCTCAACATGATTTTTGGACGTGGCGCAATTTGCACCCCACCTGTGGAGTCTTTTATACGAGCCTTTTGGGTGCTTCTTGAAGTGTGCCCAGATCCCCTCGTCTCGCGAACGCGCCATTCTTAAATGAGCTAGAGAACTGTGCCTTCCACACGCGTCTAAGCACCACGATAACCACCCATTTAGCTACTAGCGGCGGGTACCATCAAGCGACCACAAAAGAACCATTTGGACCAATAAAAAAAGGTAAAAAATATTTGGTTTGGAGCGACCGGAGTTAAGTACTGTAGTACATGTAGATATTCCTCAGAAACTACAGTTCTCTAATGTGAATTTGTGAGATGCTAGAGCCTAGTTGCTAAGGTTAGAGGTTCGACTGCGCTTCGAGGGCGATATCGCGTCCTTGTTCGCACGCCTCTTCTTCTTGGTCGCACGCCTCTTCTTTGACTTACTAAGTTTTTCTTCATTTTCTCCGCCAGCGTTATCCACGTAAAACAGACTAGACGCGTCCGCAGCGGCTTCCTCTACAACTTCAGCCGCATCTACCTGAGGCTTTGGCTTGTCCGAGTTGCCCTCAGCCATTCTCTGCAAGTACGCAGTGTAGCTCTGTACAGCCAACACGTTAGAATCACCATGCAGCAAGGATCAACACTTCAATGCAGCCAAGACAACTCACCTTCTGAACAAGAAGAAGCTCCTCCGTCGTCATGTCAGTTGAACTCAGCAGAATGTTTACCATCTGGTTCTGGTCTATGCATTTCTTCCATAACCGCTGTGTAGCCTTCTCAAACACAGACTTGGGATTCGCTGTCTGCTCGTGGTCCAACCAAGACACGAAGCCCACAGAAAGTGGCACACCGGCCAGATGAGCCAAAGCCGTGGTGATGGCCGGTAGACTTGACTTAAGCTCAGCACGCATGAACTCTGCCGCTTGACGCACACACACTACGGCCTCGATAAGCGCACGATCCAGCAGTGCAACTTTATCTGCTGTAACACTCTCTTTAGATTGGTCGAACAGAGCCACACTAGCGAACGCGCGCGAATAAACTTGGCCGAGACAGTCAAGCAGTGCAAGTCGGTCCTGTTTCTCGAAAGCCTCCTCCTCATCATCATCTAGGTAAGTCGTAGGCTTGGACAAATCGTGCACGAAGGTCAGAACAGATACGAGCCACTGATTGTTTTGGTGACGTCCACGCTGGTGCATCTGGGCGGCCAGCAGTACTTGTCGAGTTGTAAGCTGAGCTTGCGTAATACTACTCAATTGCTTCCGCTTCTGTGAGTTCTGCTTCGATGTCTGCTCTTGCTCCTCGTCCTCCGAAGCGGAAGACTCGTCCGACGTCTTCTCATCGTGATTATCGCTTTCAATTGGGAAATAAATTGCCAGCGCGAGCAGCGCGCCGTAGATGTTAGCCATTTCTCCATCGTAGTCCACAACCTTCAGCTCCTCGCTCTCTTCCGGACGGTAAAATGCCGTCCACGGGGCTGCCAAGTCCCCCGCAGAACTGACCACCTCCTTACTAGCAACCCGATCCAGCGCCACCGCGTACTGAACCACAACGCGCTCCAGCAGATCACGAAGATGTTGCACCTGCTTAGATGCATCGTCGTCTTTGCTGCAACTCCAGTTGTTCGGCAATTTCTCTATCTGCTGTTTCACAGACGCTGCCAGACGTCTCAGCACAAGGCCTCGCTTGTGCTGCTGCTGTTGTGGTGATTCGTAGCTGCGCGCCGCGATTAGCGCAAATATCTGTGCGATCTTCTCGGCATCCATGTCTGGTGTATCAGCCGCTTGCAGTGCCCCATCGATGCCTGCGTCTAGTGCTAGCACCCCAACGAGTCTGCGCTGTTTGTCAGCGGTCCCTTGTGCCAGCTCCAGCTCCGTCGTCACCTCGTTCAGCGGCGCACCGCGCGTCTGATACGTTTGCTGCGGTTCCTTCTGCTGATCCTCCACATATTCGACGTGCAACTCACGCAGTAGTGAGGCCAACTGCGTCTCCAGAGACGTCAAATCCCGTGCCAGTTGCGCTTTAAGTTTTCCAGGCGGCAGCTTGGCCACCGCCTCCTCCAACATCTCGCGCAAAAAAGCACCATTCTCCCAGAATTGCTCGCGTTCGGTTGTTTGCGCCCACTGCTGGAACACAGCGCACGAGAATTGCGTTAAGAAGCGCGTCGTCTTCGCGTCCATGTTGGTCGTACGATTCGTAGGTTGCGTGCGAGTTGTCAAACAAACTTGTTTGAAATAAGGACGATTGGCTGGCGAAGGTTTTGTGTGATGTACATTAAATTCCATTGTATTGTGGATTCTACTTTAAATTTGGATCGAGCCTGCTAGTTACGCGATATGATAGTGTTTTCGTCAACCCATTTAATGGGTACGTTTTCTATTTTGACCAATGATCAACGCTTGTTGATTGAGATGGCAACTAAATGAACTAGCCCTTTTTCCGCAGCGTCTCTGTTATGTTCTACAGTACCAACATTTTTTGTCCATAATTTTTTCTTGAAGGGTTAATTATCGCAGGCACTGTAGTACTACGTAGTACTTCGAAGTACATGTATAATCCAGTACAATATGCAGCTATCTTCACGTATACAAAGCCTAAAAAAGCAATAAGCATTCTTGTTTTTTTGTTTGTTTCCTCGCCAGGCGCCCTCCCATACTTTTTCCTGCACTCTTTTTCAAAAAAGAATCTCCACTTTCTCCATTATCAGCAACAACCGCTCTTGGCCTTGCCAGTGTCGACGTGGGTGGTTCCTCTCACTCTCAGCCCGCTACTTCTCGACGCTCCGGGACTGAATCCGACGTCGTCGTCCTCCACAATTTGAATAGCTTGTCCCCTTCCTCCTCCACGACTTCTCGGCACTTCCTCTGTCCTGTGGACCTGTGCTTGCGTCTGCATTGGCTGCGTCTGTTTCGTATGTGGCTGCGGCCTTCCCTTGCTGGTCGGGGGCTTAGCCAATGGCTCGTCATCCTCATCATCATCATCGTCGGCAATTAACGCGCTCCCTTTCTTCTTCTTGCCGCCCGTGCGATTCAACATGCGACGTGTGAGCTCTACAAACACATCTTCAAGACCTCGATTGAGCTTAGCAGACGTGTCGAAGTGCGCAGCTCCCACCGACTCAGCGTAGCGTTTTGCCTCGTCCTCAGGAACCTTCCGGTTGCGGTGGAGATCGCTCTTGTTACCGGCGATACAGATGGAAATGTCGTCCCCCACAATACGACGCAGTTCTCGCACCCACGTGCGAACTTTGCGGAAAGACTCGGCGTCTGTGATGTCGTAGACTAGTAGTGCTCCATCGGCGTCTCGATAATAGATGGGGCCTAAGGCATGGAAACGCTCTTGACCCGCTGTGTCCCAGAGCGACAGCGCCACACGACAATTGTCCACGAGCAGTCGCTTATCTAAATACGAAGCCTGTAGTGTCGATACCTGCCGCTCGTCGTACTCGCCCTTAATGTAGCGTAGCAGAATGGAAGTTTTACCCACGCGACCTGCGGAAAGAGAGGCAGTAGTTAGAAGGGGGGAAGGGGGGACGGAGGCAACCAAGAGTGAATCATTTAACCTTCGCCTAATAGGACGACCTTGAACTTCTTGGTGGAGCGCTCGCCCATACCTACAGCCGGGTCTTCACCAAGGGGGTCGTGGAGTAGAGCACAAGTCGAGCCGGTGAAGTCGCGCTTTTTGCCTCCTGCTTCTTTTTCTTTCGAAGTGGAAGGTTTCATCCAATTGGAGACGTTGTGATGTCTGATTGGATTAAATTTGACAACTGAAGTGGTGTAATCACACACTTCAATCAATGCGGCGTCGAGTGCGGGCTGGGCTACTAAGAGCGACGTTGAGCACCTCAAGACGGTTGGATCTGGATGAGATTTTGGGCAAACGACTGCGTGCGACGGCCAAAGAGCTGTCCGTTGAGGTTCTGCCGGCGCTCAAGGTGTTATCCGAGAGCCTGGGCCTGCTACGTCAGAGTCCTGCACTCAAGAACTGGAGCGCATCTGATTGGCTGGTCGGTCTCTCTGTCTTAGCACAGTACAAGACTCAGCAGCGAGCAGGCGGAATCCATAATGAAGCCCATAAAAAGCCGCTTGTCATGGATCAGGTACTGTATTAGTGAAAACAAATGCTAGCTCATGAAGTTAATGACAAAAGTATGCAATCCACGCAGGTGCTGCTTTCCAATCTTCTGCGATACGTGCGCGTGTGCGACGCCGTGTACGCGTCCTCGATCGCTTCATTTTGTGAAGAGGCTGGTGTATCGCGGGATAGAGTCCTGCGGGCGCACCCGGGTGGCGTCGTGTCTCCCAGGTGCATCATCCTAGCTGATCACGAGCATCACGAGCTCCTTCTGGTGGTGCGAGGCACCGCATCGCTGTTGGATTTCTGCACGGATTTATGTCTACAGAATGAGTCGTTCCTAGATGGACAGGGCCATCGTGGCATGGTGCACGCGACGACGTGGCTGGTGCGTCATCTGCGCAGCGACCTGCAGAAGTTGTCGGAAAAGTATCCGGATTACAAGCTGGTAGCAACGGGTCACAGTCTTGGAGCGGCAGTCGCAGCTATGAGCGCCTTGCAGCTAAAGGAGGACTTCCCGGATATTCATTGTTATGCTTTCGGTACACCGGCGTGCTTGACGCGAGAACTGGCGACGGGCAGTTATGATCTTGTCACTTCGGTCGTGAACGGGTATGACTGTGTGCCCCGACTGCACCAGCACTCGCTTTTGAAGCTGCAGGACGAGATCAGTCGCTTTGACTGGCGAACGGCGCTGAGACGCATGGTGTCGGAGGAAATGCGTAAGCAGAAACTTGCAGTGGAGGCACAGCAGCGTGCGAAGCTAGAGGAAATCCAGACGGCGATGAGGAAGATGGACCACCTACAGTTGAAGCAGCGTACGAGCGAAGCCACCGCCAAGCTCAACGAGATGAAAAAGGCATGAGTTTTGGTGATTGGTGTCTTTTTTTTAACGAGGTGGAGCTCTCGTTAACGATATTTGTCGTTGGTATCTTTGCTATGCAGTTTGCTTCCCACAACATCAAGGAATTCGCTAGCGACGTTGATTCGCTTCTATCCGGCAAACTGGACGCCGCTTTCTCTGTTTTCAAGACGGACAAACTGTCGTTGGAGCACGTTTCGTTCATCAAGAACCTGCTAAAACTTGAAGACGTCAAGAAAGGTGAAAGTTTTATTCGAGATTGTTGCTTTTGTTCCTCGTTGTAATACCTGAGCGCGGTTCCCATGATGAGGTAGGCGATTCGTTTTGGTGGAAACGCATGGATGAGAGTGTTGTTGCTCTAGAGCGACTGGCAGCTGCCGTCAACAAGCCGGAGGAGCTGGAGCGCGTGTTGGTGAAGCTGAAGGAGGTGCTTCACAAGACGTCCAAATCTACGAAGAAGTTGTTGAAGAGCGACAGTGATCTTGGTACTTCGATCATCGTACTGCTATTGTCTGAAAGACAAGACAACTGAATTCTGGTCTTGTGTATTGTAGAGACCACTTCCGAATCCTCTCAGCTGCAGCTCTTTCGTTCTCGAATCGACGATGTCATAGACAAGACTCGTGCGTCGCTTAAGTCACGAATAAGTGAGCAAGTGTACGGCATCTTCTCGTCAGGTAGTAAGACTCTCAGTGGACTAACTAGTGTTTTTGTATCGCCTCTCGCAGGTCCAAGGTATCCACGGCTGTCAGCTCTAATGTGAAAAACTATGTCGACACGATTAAGGAAGAAACGGAAGCTCTGAGCTCCATCGTACAGGACGAACTGGACGACGTCGCGGGGAAGATTTCACTCAATTTGCCGTTTTTAAAGGGGTTGAAGAGTGAAGACGAGTCGAAAAAGCCCACCCATGCAGCCGCGTTTCTGGACAAGAACGAGAGCTTTGGTGAGATTTTTACAGACTCCAAATCGTCAGAGCGAGTTGAGGGAGAATCAAGTGAAGAAACGCAGCAGGAACGGGAGCAGCTCGCCCAGGACCAAAAACAAGCAGAGGAAGATCACACGCTGCTTCACGATCCGCTGTTTCCCCCTGGACGCATCCTCTATCTGAATCGAGTGATCGCTCCGGGTCCATCGCTAGAAACCGGCGACGACGTCGGTCTCAAGACTCTAGGCAACTGCCACAAAGTACCGGACGTGGTGGAGTTTGTGGAGGTTGCAACGGATGAGTTTGGTCGAGTTGTGCTCTCGAATCGTATGCTGCTTGACCATCTCTGCACAGATTACGAGCGAGTTCTCCAGTCGCAGGCGAAGCTGCTGCAGCGAGCACCTTAAGACTTCCCAATACTTAGTATACACCATCATACAATTCTATACAGTATCCATTACACAATCCGAATCGACACTTTGTCGGGCACTTCACTCGTGGCAATTTCAGGGCGAGTCTCCAGCGCGTTGAGAGGCTTCTCGCTCACCAGTAGGAGACAGCGGGGGCAGACTCACTCGCACTTCACGAGCTTCACACGTGAGGAAGCTGAGCATGGCTGCACTTCGGCTGATGGCAGAGTGCATGATTGCCGCCTGTAGGAACATGTTTAGCGCTTCTTGTCGATACTTCGCCACCGGCGCTCGTGTGCTTGGGAGGAAAGTTCGTGGTGGGAGCGGCGGAAGTCCATCCAACACGTACCCTGCAGTCTCCAGCGTCGCGCATAACTCGCGGAACTCGCTAAACCGACGGAACACTGTCCATTGGTACGGCCCGCCGTACACTTGGATCTGGAAGACGCTGAACGATAGCAGTTTATCGATCGTTCGGTTCGGGACATTGGCGTGCGCATCTTTGTTCTGTAGATGGCACACTTCGACACGCACGGAGCGTAGAGGTTGAGACCGCAGATCGTCGTTCGAGAGTCCAGAGACTGTCGTATCCTGCACGCTTTCCATCAGCACATGCAAGTCGGTGCGGTCTTCGTCGTTGTTTAAAAGGCCGGCCGCTCCACTTCCGAAACGTCCACCACCAATTATGCGAGACTCTTCTTGGCCTTTTTCCAGATTCAGAAGTAAATACCGAGTGGCCGACACATCTACACGTGCTGAATCCACAGCAACGCGGAAATTGCTTGCTGCTACTTCATTGTCGCATTCGATATGGTAGGACCGAGACGGTGACGTAGTCTGCCCAATTTTGAGCGTGGCGCCTTCAACGACCATCTCCAGAGTTGAGTCCAGAGCAACTTCCCACAACTTCTGTCCAGTTTTGCCACTTAAACAAATAAGGCGCTTGTCTGTGAGCAACAAAAGTCCGCGGTGTGGCTCGATGCCGTAGTCCACATGATAAACGTAGCTGTACATGTACAAACACATCCAAAGGCACAAGTATTAGTCATGATTGCTCGCAAACAGTGCGTCTGATAAAGCTGGTCCGTACTCGTCAGTGGCATCCAGCGACGTCAGGAGCAACACTGCATAGCCTCGAGCTTCTCGATCCGAGTAAGACACTAACACGCCGTCCGAGCTGCAGAAAATCAACGAAGCATTAAATGGCCATCCCAACCACCGGTATTTCTACTTTAAACAAGGAAACATTTTACTTTTCCGTACCAGATACGCCGAGGAAGTCTGAAGCGTGTGACCGTGTCAAACGCATTGCGATCTGTGCCATCCAAAGATTCTGCACTTGTTTTCGCTCCTCGAGACAGACTCGTAAGCAAGTCCAAGAATCCAGCAGTAGGCTTCACGATTAACCCCGCGACGCCCTTCCCGATGCCCACGACGAATCCGCCAGCACCGTCTTGCTCTGCGCCACGTACTGGAGCAGCCACGACACCCTTGATGCCATCCCACACACCTCCTACGAGTCCCTTACTGCCTTCAGCAATGGCATCACCCAAGTCGTTGATCTTCTTGACCTGTCGGGTTGACGCTCGTTGTCTCTGGACGTTGTACTGTTCATCCATAGCCAGCAACGCGATCCCCTTTCCGAGCGTCTCCGTTATTTTGCCAGTCGTGTGGAAGATGCCCACCGCTGTGTTCCGCAACAAACTTTTAGAGCCTTTCGTCATGCCAGTTCGTAAATTGTCGATCCGCAGACCGTTTTCATCCTCCAGCAGCATCTGAGCTGGTGTATAAAAGAAGTCTTTGACGCCAGTACCGAGCGTGCTCACAAGACCGATCGGGTTTCCCAGGAAGTCTACGGAGCCCATGATACTGTACCAGCTGCGCAAACCGTGGTGCAAGTAGTGCTGCATGGCGTAGAAGGCCAGTGTGTGCGTTGTTTCGAGCAGATTCTCCACGTAAAACTCCGGAACTCGAATCGGTGCTTGGTCCAGATTGGATACTAGTGCGGCTGCTGCACTGATGAGAGTGCTTAGCACCGACGACATATCCGGAGACAGCTGCAAGCACACAAGTACAGAGAGTTAGCACTATGATACCTCAAGACAGCCAATAATCACTTCACGCACCAGTGACAACAGCAGCGATCGGTCTGCGGTACTAGTAAAAGTCACGTTGACCTTCACAGGACAAAGTAAGAGCCATCGCAACAGCACCTTCATGTTTGCCCCTCCACCATTCCTGGTACTACCCAAGCGCCCACCCGCAGCTGTCGACAGCAACGTGGGGGTAGACCATTCGATCTCCAACAATTTCAACGCCAAGTTAGAGCCAAATTCATCTCCAGGTCGCTTTTTCTTCTTGGTAGCACGAGCTGTCGACGCCGTGTGCGACCATTCCACCCCTGAGAACACATGGGCTAATGCCACAAGAGTCGCGTCTTCCAGCTTGATCTCCAGCTCTTGCAGCTGACCAAAAATGTATTCGAACTGGATCACATTAGGCTGCCGACTGAAGACCGCCATGAGCTGCACTGTCGGCAACAGCATCGGGCCATCCCCATCATTACATTTCCCTCCTTTCTCGCGCGCCATCGTGTAGCCTTCTTCTTGCATTTGTGCGTCTACAAGACGCATCGGACGCAGCAGAACTGGGTAATTTGTATCGAGCAGCTGATTGTCGATCTGGAAATGCCCGATGCGTGCATTGATGACTTGTTTCCCATCCGTTATCTGGCCGAAGCTCAATTGAACGCCAGCAGAAGCGTTTTGATCAGAGAGCGAGATGCACAGTACCTCTTGCGGTTGCTGAGGCCCTGCAGCAGACGCCACGGAACTCCATGCACCATCATCCACAACGGAGATGCAGATACGTGCCACTTCAAGCTGGAAATGCAGACTTAGATCTCCTTGCTCATGAGCAGCCCGCAAGGGGTTGATGAAATCCCACTTGAGTGCTAGTCGTAGCTGCCCAATCATCTCTAACGCCGAGTGTTGGTGCGCGCGCTGCTGTGGCGAGTACAACGCACAGATACGTTCATTAAAGGTGAGCGCAGATGACTCAGCCAACGGGTTCCCGTCCATCGACATCGGATTAGCGGCGCTAGAGAGAGAAGACGGAGGTAGCGGTACCCAGCACTCAGCTAACAGTACATCGAAGCGTGAGTCCTGTTTGCTGTGATCGAGATGATCCATCATAGCGTCGTCACCGAAGAAGTACAGGAACGGCACGATACTGGACTCCTGTGAGGCTGACAGCCCGTGGTCGGAGGTCTCGTTCCGCAAGTAAACACGCACTAGCACCTGTTCTTCGCCAGCGCCCGCAGTAGGTTTCTTATTGGCTGTTTCGACAAATTCCACGCGGCGATTCCACTCTGCATCATACTTCCGGACGCCAGCGTCTTCGTCTGCCGTTTGAGCGCACGGAGGCCTCGACGTATCCCTGAATGCCATGCGCTCTGGTGTCGTCGCTTGATACAGGAAAGACAGAGTAAACGTCGCAGATGCTTGCTCTGGAGTAGCTCTTCCAATGCCCTCCCCCCAATGCATCGCCTTCTCAATCACAGCGAAGGACGCGTCACGGTGAAGATTCACGATGGACTTGTTGTTAGCTGCGACGACTGTGTCACCAATCCGAATCTTCCCTTCGTAGACGAGAGTTCCGCATGGGCCATCACAAACTACACCCTGCACCAGCACACGTCCATTGCGATACACTAGATCGAGTCCCAGCTTTTGGCCTCTCGGGAGCTTGTGAGTGCGAACCTGTTGCAGATGAGCATTGCTACCTGGTGGTCCCGTCATTGACGATCCACTGGGCGACGAAGATCCATTATCATCAGCGTTGCTGTTCTGGTCCGATGCTGCTACTGAAGCAGTGGAAGACTTGGCAACTGCTGACAGAGCCGAACGTGTGGACTCCTGGTACGTGATCGTGCAATAGACCTTTGGCCCCTGATTATCAGTTGTTCCATGCGTATGCTTGAAGTTATTCCGAATAATTTCCGTGGGAATTTGGAGGTTCGACACGCCAATTAGAACGGCAGACAACCGCTTTTCGTCTCCCATCTCTTCGTATGTGCCATCGCTCGTTGCTTCATCGGTAGTCGCCGATACAGCAGAGCCTCGGACCGAGCTGGTGCTTCTACTACGAGATTCGAGACTGTCATCGTCTGAACCAGCAGATTGAGCAACGAATCGAGAAAGCCCCGAGTTCTTTTCCTCTTCTCCCGACGAAGAATCGGGCACGGATCGCAACGCTGCTGGAATGTTGGTGCCACTCGTTGACGTATCCACAGCTTCGCGTTCTAGCAAGAGTTTGAGCTGCGATCTGGAGCTGACGAGCACGTCTAATTCCTTCTTCATAGTGTATGCCGACAGCGAATCCTTCAACTCCTTCACTGTGTCCAGACTCTCTCTGCCTTCGCCACTAGACTCGGCAGCAGTCAATCGAGTCGTGAGAGTCCGCCGGCAGCAAATCTGGAAGCGAATACGAGCTTCGTTTTCCACTGGACGAGACCAACCTCCACCTTTCCGAGCCACACGAACAGGAGCAAGGAATTCCACCACTTGCAGCTCGTTAATGGCTCCACTTCTAGTCGAGATCATAGCAGCAGCACAATACTCCTGCAACGGAATACGCGCAGTTGCAATGACAGAAGAGCCGAACAGGATCTTATCTGCTTCTCGAATCTCCACAATGATCTCTGCACCAGCACCGAACTCGTGACTGGAACTCTCTTCACCGCCATCACTCAACATTAATGCACTTAAAACTGCACGTAAATGAGGTGCAGGCAGCCACCGCGGAAACATCGTCGCCGACTGAGGAACGAGCTTCGTCCGAGCTTCTTCGCCGTCGGTCTTTAGTGAGAACGTAATAAAAGGCTGACACGACGTCAAGTCGCTGCGTCCCGCTTGTAGGAACACATCTTCTAGGTACGTAGCCTCCACGAGTCGAACGCAGAGAACCAACGCTTCCACCTCTTTCTCTTCTTCGATTGACGGTGGTGTGTTGGAAGCTTCGGCCTGTCGTGCTGCCTTCGCAGCCCCAACCTCGTCCGAACCAGACTTCCCCTTCACCTCGGCGACGTCTGATGCGAAACGCACACGCTTCTTCTTGGCAGGCGCGTCTTGTACGTTGTCGTCATCACATCCATCCGCCAGTTGGGCTCTGTGCGCCGCGAGGACATGCGAAATAAACACGATCGACGTGTTGTAGCGCTTCCAACTGCGAAGCAGAGTAGCTCGTCGCCGTCGCTTGTGCTCCCCAGAGAAACCAGGAAGCATATCAGTCACCAGCAGCGTTTTCGTGGTTTCATCCAGCAATACTTCAGCCCACAAGCGCTTCTTTACTACACCCTCAGACACGTCGATCGTTGGTAGACGCTGAAGCTTTTTCAGTTGCACTTCAAAGCTCGCAACGACTTGGGTTTGGCCCACGGTAGCAGCTCGGGCAAGCGCAGTAGCTGGCGCGTCCTTTTCGGCTGAAGACTTTGAGGCCAACGTATCCGAGCGACGCCCATGAAGTGGATGCTCTTTCCTCAGTGCCCCAATACCCAATCCTGCCACTTTTTGGACCTGTACAAACACAGTTGGGAACGCAGAGAAGCGGAATGGCACGTAGTCGATCGTGTGGAAAGGGAGAACAGCGTCTCCACCTTCAAACCCGATCGTCACGTTCCCCTTGTCGTCCTTCACCAGCGTTTTCTGCCACACAACTAGCGCCAAGTTGCTGCACTCGTTCTTTATCTTGAACGGTACAAATCCCTCATTCTCCTTATTCTTAACAGTCAGCGTATGCTCCCGATCACCCTCTTGGTATTCGTACGAAGAGACAGGAGACGAGTGAACGGACGGCTTCCCTTCCTCCAGGTACACCAAGAACGACGGATCGTGGAGTTCAACCGCTACATTCAACTGAATTCCATCCGCTAGCACGCGTTCTACATCGCTGTACACGTCTTCTTCATCGAAGAACAAATGTGTTTCTTCGTCATCTTCGACTAGTTCACGCTTGCCAACATTGCCTTCAAAGCATTCCGGAAGACATGGCGGCGCCGGTCGAACCTTTGACTTTACACGCAGCACGAAGTTGCCCACTGATGAGAGCTCGAACGGGGCACTCCACTGCGATGAGTTCGCATACGAGACAGTGTCACGCTCATCGTGCCGATTATCTGGAAGCACGAAGCAAATCTGAACTCGTGAGGGCAAGCGCGAGTCGCTCCAGTGGAAGATTTTGGTCTCCTGTGGGCGCAGCACAATCGCAGCACTCGGGTCGGCTGAACGTTCCTGTCGAATGCGAATTTCAAGCCTGTTGGAAGTGTTGATGAAATAGTATCGTGGAACCAACGTCACGACACGAGATCGCGAGAACTTGTCGGGTCCTTGCTCGATCATGACACCGAATTCGTACTGCTTGAAGGTCGTCCTCAGTCCGTCTGACGGGGCTCCGAATTCTGCAATTGTAGAAAGCAGAGACCGGGCATCTCGAGACCGGTTCGTGGGCACCAGGATCTGTCCACGTACCCCCACAGCACTGATGTCAAATGGCTCGGACTGCACTTCACGTTCCCCTTTATCTCCCTTGATTCCGATCTTCATCTTGGACACCACCTGCTTGCTCTCGCAGGAAAACACAGAAAGCGACACCGAGGGCGATTCATTCTCGGCATCACTCTTGTCGTCGTCATACAAACGACCTGGGTGATTGGACGGGATAAGGTAGTCGTCGGCAGTGTAGAAAGCGAGTGACAGCGATGTCCGGTCGATCAGCCAGTACTCTGTGAACACCCGACACACTACGGGGCAGAGCGTATTCAGCGCACGTGAGCGTAGCTTTTCCAGCTGCGTGATCTCCACACATATCGTCAGCTTGTTCGCTGGAGTAGGCGCTTCGAACTCACTATCGTCGCGCATGTTTAATTCGATTCGCTCACAGAACGACTCGCAGCCGTAGATGAACGTGTCTCTGGACCAACGTGAGAATCTCCCCAGCTGAATTTGAGGCAGTGCGAGACTCAGCCCGACAACTGTTGGGGTCTGCACGATCTCTCTGCTATCCAGGTCTCGCTCCAAGACATCCAATTCAGCCACACAAGCCGAGCTCCCGGAAGACACCTTCCCGTTGACACCCGAGAAAGCAGCGGCATTTTTTGCCACCCACACAACCTCAGCTTCCGATTTCATGCACACAGTACGATACGACAATTCATAAGGCACGAGGTTCTCCAGGACAATAGGCGGACGCAATGTGATCGTAGTCTCGTGGCGCTCCGACTTCCGTAAAGCAGTCAAAATCACTTGGAACGGTGGTAACGACACACCAAACGTGAAATCTGGAACATCGTCACCCCACGAGCTCGGATGGACATCCCAATAAAACGTCAAGGCCTTGCGCAGTTCCAGCGAGCCAACGTTCTGCCTGCGGTTTGAGCGACCTCGGGTCTTGCTATCATCATTTGACCGCAGCAGAGACGCAATCGAAAGCGGCTCCGAATGTTGAACCTTTCCGTTCGATAGCAGCGGACGAAACGCAACAGTCCCGGACTCCAGATACTGGATGGGGATGTAGTGAGCTGTCTTGCCACCGGGCTCTATCGTCTCCTCGCGTTGGTCGTTGTAGATCACTTGAATGGGGACACTGAAGAAATTCGTCAGCTGGATCTTACCTCGAAGTCGTAGGACGAGTGTGCCTTGCTCTGCCACGGTCTCGCATATGATACTCTCGCCATGCCACGAATCGCGCTGTTTGCCGCTGCTCTCTAGGTGAAGATAGCTCCGGTTGGAATATCCAATCGGCACTGGAATCGCCTTGGAAGAGGTCGTTCTTGGCGAGGCAGACTGCGGCTTCAGCCACAGCAGTCGACGCAGCGGCGATGTCACACACCCTGCCGGCGCTTCATGAGCTACGATTTCAGTTGCAACGCGTTCCCCACTATCAACACGGATCCACTTCGTATCTGACGAAGAAATGTCGTTCAGCATCGTTGTGAGTCGACGGCGACTCCAGGCGTTGCTGTTAAACATTGCTGTCCCAGTTTTCATAATATCGTCATTGGTATCAGCACCCGGCACTTCAGTGGGCATCTCAATGGAGCTCGTAGGTCGTCGCGAAGATGAGGGAGTTCCCCCCGCCGTGGGTGGCGCACCACTTGAAGACGATGGGTGCGTCGCAATTACGAACGGGATACCAGACTGGTTGTCCACATAAATAAATGGACCGAGACGCGATGATAAGGCCTCGTCAGCTGCAGTCACCTTGGTCACTAAAGCGAAAAAATGCACCAGCACATTGACCACATTGCGTGAGACGTTGATATTGAAGTCGTCTTTCACCACGATCATGAACGTGTTCGCCAGTTTGGCGCCATCTTGAACATCCGGCTGCTCCAGTAGCTCGCGATAAATGAAGTTTTTGGATTCCCATGAATGCGCAGCAGCCTTAGTGAGCACCTCAGTCCGAGAAGAGCGGAAAAGACACAGCGGCATTCCATCACAGCGCAGTGCAGCACCCGTAAGAGACACCGACTGCCTCTCAGACATGCAGTAGTCGCACAGCACGCCACCCTTCCCATGATATGCCATGTTCACCTCAAAGTCTTCGAGTACAGGCTCCCACACAGCCAGTTGAGAGTTATAGGCTTGGATTCCAAAGCGTAGACTCGCTAGTGCTGTGAACTTGTCTTCCAATCTCCCTCGGATATCCGCATGTAATGTCGCCACGCGGAAATGAAGCAGCGGCAGAAGCATGTTGTGGAAGTCGTTCACAACTGTCGCGTTCACACCTGGCAGTGTAAACTCCAATATCTTCAAGTTCTCGAGAAAAGAAGAATACGCAAACAGCGACTTGCGTTTTCTCCTCCTCTTCTTCCTCTGATTTCTTTTTGGGGGGCTGTTGTTTTCCTCAATAACATCAGCAGTGTCTACTGCATCACCGTCGCCATCCGTATCAGCACCGGCATTGGCACCACCATCAGCGACAGTACCGGTGGCAGCTTCGCCATCTTCAACGGGAGAGCTGGTCGTCTCCTCGCACCGCGTGAATCTAGATCTAGCTTTGCTCGAAACAATCGACAAGGCGAACGGGATTGGTGCATCGCCAACTCCGTTATACATCAGATACCCGCCTCCTCGTGCGCCTGTAGTATCTACCGTATGCGCACCCTCGGCTTGGGGTCCCGATCGAGCCGAGTTAAAGTCCATTTGCTGGCCAGTAGCATCAGCCACGCCAAACTTCTTTCCCTTGCTGAACGAACGATATATCGTAAGCTCCTCGAACACGATCAGCTCTCGATCGTAGATGACGCTCTTGTCTGAGTTAAACATGGTGCTTCCGTGCTTCCAGATCGTCGTTTCGAAAGCCCCAGCGGACCCTTCCGGGCCTAGGTAGCCATTAGCGCCTAGCTGGTCGTACTTTCGGATGAGAGTCGGCTGGGTTGTCTTTGCCGCATCAGCGGTGGGAGTTCCCGCCGATTCCTCTCTGGAGAGCGACTCTTCTCTTGCAATCTTCTCGTCATTGTCGCTGTTACCGTCCACCACA
This sequence comes from Phytophthora infestans T30-4, assembly GCF_000142945.1. Lineage (NCBI taxonomy): Eukaryota > Oomycota > Peronosporomycetes > Peronosporales > Peronosporaceae > Phytophthora > Phytophthora infestans. The sequence continues at coordinate 1,463,949 of NW_003303737.1, read as the reverse complement.
GCTTCCAAGATAATTCTGTCCCCATAATAAATTTCGTCTCCAAGTTGGCGTCGACTTCCAGTGGCTGGCAGGATTCGAAACGCTACGCTTTCAACCAGCTGCCTCTGCTGTGCTGTATACGGCAGCACAAGGTACCGTTTGCGCCAAGTCGAGTTATAAAAGCCAACCACGGGCCGCGTCTCGAGACGTCCTCGGAAACTAGCTGACACCAAATAGATCAGCGACGATCCATAAAGCGCCGCAGTGCGCTGTCGCTCGGCTTTCTTGGAGCTGGACAGCACAAGACCTGAGCGCGGGGATGTAGGAGAGTGACGGCGTTCACTCCAAGACGAAGTCTCGCTCTCTGCGCCTCCTCCAGAGAGGGAGGAAATCGACGAGCCGGACATTGAACGTCGCTTCTGACCAGAGGTAGTTGGCTGCACGGAAAGAGGTCGGTGGGAAATGTGCTCGAGGGCTGCAAGCATCGTGCAGAAATCCAGATATCCGAACCGAAGCTCCATCACGCGGTTAAACGTCGTTCGGAAGCGAAGAAAACGCGAGTGGAGATCCATCTGCAAGACGGTCTCCATGTCGATGGGCTTCAGACAGTCAGCAGATGCGGCCGTGGCCGACAGCTCCGCCGCCCAAACGCTCTCTTCCGACAGACGTGAGGTCGCGTGGATATTTTCAAGGGCGATACAGAACTGCAGCTGATTCCTGCTGTGTGCCGGGGATTCTTTCGCTTCATCCTCGATGTTCGTGCATTCGTCTTCATTTGCTTGTTGGAGATAGTTGAGAAGAACAGACGATTCCCACGACAACATCAGCGCCCTCGACTTCAGCTTGTGAGGATTTTCCACCAACAACAAGGCGGACGGACCCAGATTCAGCTCCAAACTGATTCGGCGATAGACTGGCGGTACTAGCGCTGTGCTTTCAGGGTCGGGATCCCCATCGCCGTCCACCTCTCCTCGGCTACTTTCAGAGGCTTCAGCATCTCCACTCAGGCCACGAGGATTCGTCAAAAACTGGATCAAGTCATAGTGAATACTCGACGGGATGACCTTGAAACCCGCGATATCGACCACCAGATCCATTCTTCCTTCTACCCCCACCACGGAGGGAGATTTCTCCTCGCTGGACTTTACGGAGTGAGCGCCATGACTTGCCACGGTTGACGACATTTGCGAGTAGGCAGACATCTCGGAATCTGTTCGCCTTAGAGAAAACTCGGACCCGAACAGGCCTCCAATGGCCCTAGACGACACACTCCTGAACTGCGTTCTCAGAGTTCGCAGTCCATTTGCAGGAGAAGCAAAGGCTGGATCGAAGCCTATCGTCGATAGATCTACGTCGAAACTTTCGCGTCCAAACTGGATTTTAATAGCTTTCGGCAATCCTTCCTTGTATCTCTCAAACACAACAACGTCTCGATACGAGGCTGAAATCTTTGAGCTCACGCGCGAGTCCCGAACGTGAATGCCCTCTAGGTCCACGTTTGCCGTTAATCTCCCAGTGGCTAGATTGTAATCAGCACGCCCTGATAGCGCAGAAAGAGCCAACAGGCAGATTGAGCCGTCGTTCGTTCTGCCCTTCTCAATCATATCGAGATCCCCACTGCTCGAGGGATGGTAGCCATGTTGTCCCTGTAGTATCTCCATTGTAATTTCGGGAGCGTGAAGGTCGAGCATGATATGCCGTTCTTCAGCAGCTTCTGGGGTCTCGGAAACGCTCGCTCCATTGCTGACTTCATCACCGTCCTCCACAACCCCCACGGACGAGGAAGCTCCATCAACGCTTCGAGACGATGAGAATCGGCGAGACGCAATTCGCGCTCGTGGTTTTGCTTGAGCTTCTGCTCCTTGTAAGAAAAAACGATAGCGACTACGCTCACGGTAGTTCTGGAATGGCACTCGAAGCACAAAGGCGTATTGCTCTTGGTTGCAAACTAAACGAACGGGACCGAAGATCAGATTCAACTTGAGATCATCGTGTGAGCGGAAATCTACGGAAAGAGCGTAGTTGGTCAGCCCCAGTAGACTCTGCGTGATAAGCCCTCCCCCATCTAGTCGCTTGTCCACATCGCTGCGGTCCACCAGAATCACCGAGACAATTCGAAGAGCCTTCATATCGAGCTGCAACTGCTTCAGCGACGAATTGAGAAGAACTTTGGCCACGATGCGGTTTTCCATCCCCAAAAAGCTGTTGACAACGCCTTCATTGGAGACTCGGAAGCTATCGAAGCGTAGCAAAAGAGACTCGGACGCCATTCGATGAGGAGGCATCTCCAGAACTGCATCTTCCAGTCGAATATCGACCAGTGGGAACATGGACACCACATCAGATCCTAAGAACTCGCCGGTGCGTGCTTCGTCATCTACGTTTTCCTCTTTTTCGTCCTCTTCTGCATCCATGTGAGCTTGTATCGGACCTCCTTGAATATCCGCGAGTTGAAAATCGCCTTCCCAAAACATGTCAGCTTGGTCTCTATCCGACAAAATGGACAAAACCGTCTCCAACAAAACGCCTTTCAGCCAGTAGTTGCGCATATCGTCGACAAAGCTGTAGAGAAACCGGATCCGCGGCGACTTGAGCCGCACCGAATATCGACTACTATAGCCTGGATGCCAAGCTTCTTGGATGGAATCTGCTCCGTAAAACTGCGCGGCACAAGAAAATACCGCAGGGACGTCATCGAGCATGATCAAAATCTCACTTAGCGTCGGAATGTGACCCACTGCGATGCCGCCATCGTTGTCCCGAGTATCGTCCCGATTGAGCCAGAGCGTGTCCTCCTTTGGCTCTGGTGACGTACTTCCATGCGATATGATCTCACTGAGCTTTTGGTCGGGCAGAGACACGTCGCAGATTTTCAGCGAAGTCAAGTAAGCAAACATGCTCAAGTAACGTGGGAATTTCTGCACGCAGCAGCAGAATTGGTGAGCTGTCAAAGTGGCAAAAGCTGACGGCATCCCTTCGGGTCGCAGTTTATCATCCAAGTGGAGAAACAAAGACAACCCTTCCACATGGAGACGAAGTTGCATTGATGCCGGAAGCTCTTCCTCGACACCATCCTTAACTGCGGTCGAGTCCTCGGGGCCCTTTTCATTCTCTGGACTTGTGCCTGGAAGGTTGTCCAGGAATGAGGACGCCACCCAGACACTTAGTTTCCTCGAGAAGGTCCGTTCGTTGGCTTCAGCATCCACCGAGGACAAGACTGATTGTTCCTCCACATCCCCCTTCTTCTCTGTGCTTGCTTCACTGACACTTCGCAAGGACAGTGGAGGCGGAGGAGGAGGCGACTGTTCCTGGACTCTCTCCTCGGTATTGTCACCACTATGCTGGAAGAAAAACACGACGACTTCAGCCAGCGTATCTTGAAACACGTCAATTGTAAGCACTCGCAAACTTGCATCAACCGACAGTGAAGTAACCAGAGGGTCTTGCCAAACAGACCTCTCCTGCGAAGACGGGGAGAGCGGCGAATGTCGAGTATTTTTCCACAACTTCTTGTCCTTCGGTAGCACGACGTCGGAGGCGATACTCGTAATCGTCACATGAATTAGCTGCTCGGACGAAGGCGGAGGTTTTGCAAACGGAGCATCCTCCTCCAGGGATTTCCCGTCCAGATCAGCAACCACACCATGATTTCCAGACTTCATGAGGAATCGCTTCTTTTCCACCACTTTTGACGACGGCGACGGCCTTGAGAGGAGAATATCTTCCACCAAAAATGTCCCGAGCGCAAATTCCAGCCTCTTGTCGTATGATCTGACTTTCAAACGCGTGTTAATATCAACAGCACGCACTCGAACAATCTTTCCTGAACCGTTCTCCATATCACGCACTTGTAGCGTGAGGATAACCTCACCCACTCCGAATTGGAGCTGGCAGAGCACGCGTTTCCACAGCCTGAGTAAATCGTGGTCGTCAATGTCCTTTTCGCCGAGTGTTGTCTTCCGCTCGAGTTGGATCTTTCTGGCTAAACCGAGATAGGGGCTGTTCTCCGACGCAGCAGGTCTCCCACTTGAGCCGCTACTGGACAGAGCAACAGCTCCAGGCTTTACGTAGGAGGATACCTTGCGTACGAGCTTCGGCTTGCTACGTTGTGGCGTCCCTGCCGACTGTTGTCCGATTCGTGTCGAAGGAAGGCTTGCTATATCAACTACAGTGGCAGCCTGCGTGTCAAGACGCCGCTGCGCGTGAGCTGAAAAGTTGCCCCCGAACGAGTGGAGTAGCTGCATCAAAGAGCGGAAACTTGTAGCCGACAAGTTCAAATTAACGCTGTCGACGCCTCCAAAAAGCTTCAGAAGGGGAACACTGGGATCGTCAGGCGTGACGCTCATGTAAAAACTGAACGCCAAAGAGGTTTTCTTGAGAAGATAGTGCCACGAGGATCTCTTGCCTGATTGAGTTCGCATGCGGAAAACGTTTCGGACAATACCGTTGTTTCTCCCATCGATAATTTGCACTTCAATCCCCGAGATACTGATCTCCAGGACATCATAAAGACTCTCCTCGGGCGTAGTAACACCAGTCTTCCGACTTTCAGGCGATTCCGTTTCTCCAAAGTCGCTCGAAACGCCACCTTCCTCATAATTATCACCCGGGTGCTTCGTCTGCGCCTTCAAATGACCCAGGAAAACCAGCAAACTCACTTCGTCTCCAATAGGAATTCCAGTGTCCGATGGCGGCGATTGTATAATGTTGATCAATGGGGATATCACATCCAAGCGCACGTCTACCTTTGTTCTTCGAGCTATGGCATCCCGCAACTGAGCCGTACTGTATCGCTGCAGACTCTGCGCTCGCTTCCACGCACTGTGCTCAAGCCCCGACAAGTCTACGTTTACAGGACGAGAAAACACCGCCACCACATCGAGAAGAAACATCAAGTTGACGTTACACTTGATCGGTTGGGTAACGAGTGACACCCGGAGTAAATGGGCTGCAGCAGCGTCTTCCGACGACGTCTCTCGTTTCGTATCCGCTTCTTCGTCATGCTTTGGCTGGCGTTCCGATTCAATGTGGAGTTGCATCAGTGGTAGTTCCCTTTCACAGTGACGTAGACGTACGCTGCTCATTTGGTTTCGCACCCCTACTGGGTGATACTCCAAGATCTCCTCCATATCCATTCGCTGGAGAAAGAAGTCGGTTCCCGAAGAGCTCACTGACCGCCGTTTGCGCGATGGGCTGTCCTGGGCTGAAGATTTGGAGCCCTGGCAGAAAAAAGCATCTCGGAGCTGAAGACCCACCTCCACGCACGACGACCGCACTTGAAATTGAATTTCTACGTCATCTAGAGACGCAATCAAGTGTGGTGACAGACTAGACTTGGTGGGGATCGCTGTGCCAACTCCTTCGTGAAGGGCGAGGCCATTGAGTTCGCTAGGAACGTCTTCGAGGCCGAGTCCAAACCTTGCCTTGCACAGGGTAAGCTGGAACCTGTACAAAATGTGTTGCTGTTCTTGCAGCAAGCGCTTCTTGTGTGCAGAAGCAGCAGCAGCAGCGTCCTCGCTTTCGCTACTTTCAGACGATCGACCCTCTTTATCAACTACGTCAGGATGAAAATCGATCGCCTCATAGAGATCCTTGGTGTCCTGATCACTCCATTTCACGTCTTCAACTCGTACTTCCCCACCCCTCCGCGATCCAGTGTCATAGCCACCTTGCGCTCCCCTGCCGGTGCCTGTCAGCCACGTGGCGTACGACCAAAGACGGGAACTAGCTGGGACCTCTGAGCCTTGGGAGAACGGCCCACCGTCCTCACGTTCACGTTGTCTTTGCAGCTTCTTCAATACTTCCTTTTCTTTCTCCTTTTCGACAATATCATTACGCACAGCACGACGAAGCTTCATCAATTCCTGAACGTCCATCGTGAATTCCAACTCGTCCAGCTCGCTGCGTGCCATTTCTTTCGTCAGTAGCCGCAGATCCGGGGACACAAGTGAGGCCGCAAATGTAGTACCGTGTTCCAGCACAAGATACAACTCCTTGTATCGATTCCTCTGTTGTCGAGTCTTTTCTAGTGCCTCCCAATCGACATGAGCCAAGCGCTCACGAACGTCCAACAACACGGCGTTTATTGCATATCCCCACCACCTTCTCGGGTTATCTTTGACGCGAATCCGCTTCGGACGCAACACGAGATACCGAGCTTGTCGACGCTTCACCGTCAAGAAGGATATGAAGGAAAGCGCACTCAGATACTGCTGGCGGTGCAGCGACGTACTGATCTGGTCGATACTAGCTTGGGCATCGATATACGTGCTCTTCTCCTCCATCACATGGACTACTGCTTCACGATACTTGACGATGCATGGCTCCACACGATCCACTTCTGCCAGAGACCACTGCATACAGCTCGACAACGCATCCTTGAATTGCTTCACCGACGGAATTTCATCCTCTTCTTCTGCGAGGTCTCTGGCCACTGACCACGCCTCCGAAAACACAAATCCCAGCGTATATTTGCGCTCTCCTGCCAGCTTCGGCATCATTTCCAGGAACTCGCTCCAGGCTTCGCCTCCAATCGCATCGATCGTCTCCACCATCCAGGGCGTTCCAAGTCTCGACAGCACGCGCTCACTCAATTCCTGGTGCGTAATAGGCAGCTTGGCATTCCCGTCATTCACCGTCAGCTTCATGGAGACTGTGAGTGGATGTACAATATAGTCGCTCTGTTTCAACAGCGCCGGGAACGTCGTCTTCTCGAGCTCAACCCGCTCTGATGTTGGGGGCGACGGGGACGGCTCCAGCTCTTCCAGTTTCTTCCCTACTGAGAAATTTCTCCTCATCAACGTTGCAAAGGCCTCTGCATCGCTAAGCACTGTAGCTGGCACTGGCACGAGCGGTAGAGACCAGTAGATACCGAACTTGTTGATGTCCATCTTCTTTCTGATAAATGACGCACCATCCTGCTGCTGACCTCTCCCCACCATAGTGTAGTTCCAGCCTTCGTCAGCCGACTTGATGATAATAGCCTCGAGTGTCATCCCTACTGCATAAGGGTGCCTCGGGTCCGACACGGCGTCTTCCATCCTCAAGTGCAGATGCTGCACGTGAACCTGCACGTTGTCCAGCACCTTAACCATGAGTTTGAACAGGAAACTCTGTGTCCAGCTCTGGCCCGGGGGCGCCTGCGTCTTGTTCGTCTCGTTAAACTCGGCTGCCTTCTCTATGGCGTCGAGCGCCGCTCGCTTGCGCTGTAGCGTCTGCAGCTTCTGGCGGTGCCGCGTCTCGGGCGATTGCTCATTGGCAGAGTGCGCGCGGTCGTTGGCGCAGACCTCGAGCAGTAGACTCACGTCCCGAATGTCCACGCGGATGGGCTGGTTGGCCAGGTTGGTCCATGGAAGGTCGATACGTAGCTGGCGCAAGGTGCCCTTGACCAGACGCATCTGCTTGGGCAGTGGGAAAGCGTCAGGATGCAGCTCCACGGCCTCCACCTCGATCTTGCCATTCCACACGCTGATCTGCAGCGCATCAGGGTCAATGTCCTTCACATAGCTGCCAAGGATCGCGTCCAGCACTACATGCACGTAGCGCTGTAGGAACATGGCGAGTATGAGGTGACGGGTGGAAATGATTTGACTTCAACTGAGTAAGGCGTTCGACACTAAAAACAACCCCAGCTTGTCAAACCCGAAAGTGTTCGTTTTTTTTAATCGGAAATGCTACAGTCCATGCGTCAAATCCGCTTATTTTCCATGTAATACTCCATGTACATGTAATGTCCATGATGTAAAATATTTTCATTCGGTAATTTATAAAAACAACCCAGTCGTTGAGTGCAATTATTGTCCAACTCTCATCCGTGTATTGTCCACGATGTGATCTATGTAGTTAATACCGGTACAATACTGTATACCGGTACTTGTACCAATCACACCAGCCTTTCATTTGCTTTTCAAACCCAAACTCGCCCCCCTTCGAGCATTGCCGCCGCCGCCGCTCCGTTACCTGCACGCCGCAGCCTACGTCACGAGATCAACCGTTGCTGCAATCGCCGGCCATGTCGCTCAGTCTACCCGCTTCCGCGACGTCTGAGGTGCGTTATCTTGCTGTTTGTGGTCTCTGTGAACGTGTTTCTAACCGTGCGTTATCTATTTGTAAATACAGGGTGGATCGTCCGACTCCTCTTCAGATATCGACACCACGGCTTCCGCAGCCTCCGGCGCGGCTGCAAACTCGGACGACGCCTCGCCTGACACGGACGATTTCAAGCGTCCATGTATTGTCCAGGTCGTAGACTCTCCCTCCCTTGTGGAGGGCCCCGCAGACGTGACGTATCCGAGCTGGTCGGCGTGGAATGAGTATTTGAAGGCTTACTCGGTAAAGTCCCGCCAGGTCATCCGCATCCAGTCAACGCTTAGTTGCGTATTGAGAAACAAGCGGCTGGGTCAAACAGCGGCAGCAAAGCAGGGAATGGATGTTCCGTACGTACCAGAGACGTGGGGTGCTTACCAACGCACATACATCTGCACACATGGCTGGCCAGCAAAAGACAGGAGCAGCGGATTGCGAACCAAGCACTTCGTCCGAGGATGCGGTTGTCCATTTCGATTTGTGGTGCAGCTCGTGCAAGTTGACGGCTTATGCTGCCTTCGCGTGAAGAACGGTGTGTACCAGCACAACCATGCGGTGGGGACAGCGCAGTTCAAGACGTACGCGGAGAACCGTAGGTTGGACGACACGGACACGAAGGATGCTGTGGACAGCATGGTGATGTACGGTAGAAAGCGCGCACGCATCTATGAGTATCTTCTGGGGAGAGGCGAGAACCTCGTCAAGAAGGATGTGGACAACATTGTGCAACGTGTTAAAGCAGAGATAAGAGGAGGGTTGAATGACGACGACGCTTGCGCCGCAACTCTCGCGGAATTCGCAGCCATTGACGGTAACGTAGTCACGGTGGACGAAACTGATGCGGGACACTCTGGTGTGATCAGTATGACTTCCAGCCATATGCGCGACATGGTTACTAGGTTTCCAGAGCTTTTGCTTGTGGACTGTACCCACAAAACGAATCGGTAAGTCCTCCCATGTATTGTGCAATTATTTGTCCATGTATTGTCCATGCTTATTTTAATGTCATGCCCATGTATTGTGCGATTCTTGTCCATGTAATGTGCATTAGATACAACTACCAGCTTTGGACCTTCATGATGATAGACGACAATGGGCGTGGGCAGCCTGTACAACAGTCTTTGCTCGAACGAAACGCCGATTGGCAGATGTCCCGAGCGCTGGATCATCTATTTCGGATTGACGATAAGATTGGCGACAAGGTTCAAGTTATAATGGTCGACAAAGATCTGAATGAGATCCGCGTGTTGCGTCGGTACTTCCCTAAGTCGCGCGTGTTTATTTGCGTCTTTCACGTCATCAAATATCTCCGCACAGCGTCCAGGAAGCCAGAATATGGTAAACTTTCGTCGGACGATCACGACGCCATCGACGCATTAGTCCACAACATGGTATATGCCTTAAGTTCAGAGATCTACGAGACCAATTGGACCTCCATGAAGGCACTTTGCACTAGGACTGGATATATGGCATTTTACAACTACATGGATGAAAACTGGAACACTTGTACGGAGATGTGGGTCATGTACCAACGCTCACGGTTGGCACATTTGCGCGTCCACACGAACAACCATTTAGAGAATTGGTTTGGGCATTTTAAGGACGGGGTAAACTCCAACATGACCATGACGGACACCGTGAAGGCCCTTGTGGGTGCTGATGCCAGGACTTCCAGTGAATACGTGTTCGACAAGACTAGGATCGGGTTACGTGTCAACCGCAACTACGACGAGGAGATGTGCCAAGTTTTGCGCTTTACGACGCATTTCGTAGCAACACACGTGGAGAAGGAGTACGTAATGGCATGTTCGAAGGTCGACAAGTTCAATTTCGACATAAAGTCAAATCCAGGCTTCGTGGAGGTGACGGGTAAACACAAGACGCATGCTGTGGATTTGAAAACGTGGAGCTGCACTTGCTCGTTTGCTTCTGCAATGCGTCTGCCTTGTCAACACGCGATCGCGTTTCGGAAGTGGAGTAACGCCCCAGGAAGCGTAATACCGCTGAGTTGCATCGATGAAAGGTGGGTTAACTCACAATTTATCCACGTATAAGCCGTGAGTTGTCCATGTAATATCCAATATTGATGTTGTACTGAGGGTCTGACATGTCATTCATTTAGATGGTTACATCCTGCTGAACAACCGATGACAACGCGGCCTTTTGTGCTTAATGAGTTTAAACCAGGGGAGGCGAAACACAAGGTGCTTGACGCTAATGTTAAGTACAAGGAGGCAGTCAGCGCGTTCCAGGCTATATGCAGTGAGCTAGCCGATATCGCTGATGACGACGAGTACCGTGAGCATTTAGACTTCGTCGTGCAACAATGGAGGAACATTAGGCAGCGCAAACGTGTAAAGGTTGAAAAACGAAGGTTCCAGTCACGAGAGAATAAACAGAAACAGATGAAGTGACCTCTCCAGTGACAACTAGCCGAAATCGAACCGGAACCAAGCCCGAAATGGAGCAGCTTGCGCTTGAGACCACTCCTGATGACAACGAAGAGAAAAAGACTGATAGTGGATTGCGCATCCGTCTGAACCCCAAAGCTGCGAAGTCTGGTAGGCCCCGGTTGAACAGAAAGGAGAGAGAAGCAGACGGCAAGAAGAAACGAGCGTTGTTTAACGAGTCAGAAGCCCATAGAAGATGTCTTGGAGAGGTGACATTAATACAACTTGCGCGCAGTCTTCAACTTGAGAAGCCTCCACTTCAAGACACTCTACGTCGTGTTCTGCCACTCCAAACCAAGTACAACAACGCGGGTAGCAAGAAACCCAAGTACACTAGAGAGAGTGCGCCTGTGCTGAATGAAAACGCGTTCTACCTACTTCCACCCAAACTGTTGGACAAGTGCGTTGCCGTGCTGCCTGTGAGCAACACCAATGAAACAGCCATCGATGTAGTCACCCAGAGTCAAACTACACAAAAAGACAAAGAAACATCTACAATACCTGGACAAATCATGGACAGCAACGGACAAAACCCGGAGATCGAGTGTGTCTACATTGCGGGTATCGGAACATTTTCACGCGAACAGATTGAGGCCATGGCATACTTAGCAAACGTGAAGCGTTCGTGTGATGATGGAATGACGTTTACCAAATGGTTAACACAGGATGCAGCCAGCGCCATACCAGCAGCACAACAATCGACACTTCAGAGCATGGCAGAGGCCATTGCTCGCGCCTATCCCCAAGATACCATCCCAATTGACGGCAACGATTACCACTACGCGATGCTGTACCGTCTCAAGCCGCCCCAATGGGCTAATGATGCGCTGATTTTGGCTTTTTGCGCGAGATTGTACAGGACGGGCACCGGCGTTCGCATCGTCGGTGTCGAGGCAGCCTCGGCGTCAAAGAAGAAGAAATCTATGAGTGAAAAAATGAAGACAAAGGTTCAGGAACTACTCACTAAAGCGGATGTACTGCTCATTCCTGTAAATTTTGGGAACATGCATTGGTGTGCAATGATCGTGGATGGCAAGCAGAACAATGTCCTGTACTACGACTCAATGAACCTGAAGACGTACAAGGACGTACTGGACCGCATGTCGTGGGATCTGGCTACTACGCTCAGCGACGACTTCAAAGTTGTGTCCGTCAATGGACCGATCCAGACAGACGGATACAACTGCGGATTCTACGTAATGTTGAGGTTTTGGCGATATGTAGACAAGAGTGTGTCGCTGGACGTAACTCCGATTGGTCTAACGCTGTTACGCTTCCGCATCCTTCACTTCGTGCTTCACGGTAGCAAGCCATAATGCAACTAATACAATCTCATTTCTATTGAAACTGGAATCGACCCGCCTAATGTTCATGCGTATGGTTGACCTCCTGACTTCTGTATACCGGTATGTACGAGAGATGTCAGAGGACTTTCGTTTGCGAAGGTCTAACAACTTCCATTCACTATGGATTTTAAAAACAGTGGTAAGTAATTTATTTCGACACATGGACATTACATGGAGTATTACATGGAAAATAAACTGAGTCGACGCATGGACTGTAGCATCGGCCTTTTTTTTTACTGATTTACAATTTTAGGGAGATCGGTTTTTCAAATCGGCTCTAAGAAAGCCCTCAAGTCTTTTATTTTAAAATATTATTAGACACACCTATCACGGCAGATGAAATCTCAAGAGTTCTTCGTCGACTTCGCAACAACCGGGCATCTGGCCCAGACGAACTCCCGGGAGAACTGCTCAAATACGGTGCTACTGCACTGTCACCCCGCTTAGCAGAGCTTATTAGCTCAAGCTTCGAGCGAGGAGAGCCACTAGACCTCGGCGAAGGCACACTGCTGTGCCTCCACAAACCCAACAAGCCAAGAGGCGAATGCTCCAGTCTACGCCCCATCGTGCTCTTAACAGCATTAGGAAGGCCGTTTCGATCCTCGTCCTCAATCGAATTTCTCCGGCTGTGGAGAAGTTTCTCTGGCCCCATCAATGCGGCTTCAGGAAACACCGCAGCACGGCAGATGCTGTATGGACACACCGGTGGCTGTGCGCACGCGCACAACGTTACCGCGAGACCATTCATATCCTTGGTATTGATCTCTCTCGGGCTTTCGACACGATTGACAGACACAAACTACTCCAGGTTTTGCAAACCTTCCTGACTGACGACGACATCCGACTAATCCGACTCCTGCTGGCAAACACGACGCTGGCACTTCGAACAGGACGCCGGACGATGGCCCCTTTTTCCAGCACCACTGGAACTCCACAAGGTGACTCGTTATCCCCCGTGTTGTTTGTTACCTTAAGGCAGCTCTTCGTGAATTAGCTAGTGAACTAGATGTATCTTACAGCCTATTAAAGCAGATGGTAGTGTACGCCGACGACGCTGATTTTATCTGTCCAGACGAAGCCACTATCCAAGTGATCCTTGATCAAGTACCAGGAATTCTCGCCCGCTGGTCACTCACGATGAATGTTTTCAAGACCGAAATCACCCAGATCCGTCGTCACTCCTCGAACAAGAGCAGCAGAAGAACGATGGCGCTCTGCCCGAAAGCTCGGATCCTTACTCGGAGACTCGGAAGACCTGGCCCGACGGAAGACGCTTGCCGCGGCTGCCCTACGACGCCTCTGGACGATATGGCTCCGGTCCCAGATATCAACGGACGCGACCAGGATTCGTCTTTACAACTGCTATGTGCTCCCGATTCTCTTGTACAACTGCGGAACATGGGCGCTGACAACCTCGGAACTACTGCATCTGGAGAGCTTTCATCGTCGACAACTACGCAAGGTCCTGAACATCCGCTACCCGCGTCGAATTGCCAATGCTACCCTCTATGAGATCAGCAGAGAACGACCCTACGACATCGTATCACGGCGGCAAGATGGGGACTCTTCGGTCACATTTTACGTCGCCCCGACATTCCAGCTTCCGTACAAATGCAGGCCTACTTTGCTCCGAGTACCGCAGGTAAGTGGCGCGACCGACCTCGCACAACGCTTCCTCTAGTTCTCGACGCAGACCTCCTCGCAAGTGGCTGCGGTCTCAGACTTCGCAGCGCCCACAATCTTGAACAACTTCGCAAATTTGCTTCTATACGACCAAAGTGGAAAAAACTTACCACGGCTATCATCGACACGCTACCAGCGACTGGAGACTCGACGTATGCGGACACCACCCTATGCCGCCGACTAGCTAAACTGAGTCTAGCACAGGCATAATTTGGCTACGCGAACACGTAAACCATTACATTACAGTAGACATACAGTGACTAAATGGAAGGGAGGGGAATATCATTAATGTCACCTCAGTTTTATAAAGTCCAAAACGGGAGTTGATTTCGGCTCTACGTTACTAGAAAATATGCGCCTTTTTATTCAAATTTGTTAGAAAGGTGTTATAGAGGAAGTAGGTGTCGGAGAGGATAAAGTGAAGAAGGTGGAGTGAGACCAAGAAGAATAGTTGAAAAAGGATTGATGTAGGGCTTAGCTTAAAAAATAAAAAACAGATACTTGGTGCAATCATCATGAGCCTGCACTCCCTTATATGTACCCCAAGACGACACTTTTGGAAGCCCCACGTTGCTGCTCATTGAATCTCCATTTGATGACCCGGGGCTGATACGTGACCAGTTGTGAACCTCAACATTCTTGTACAACCCTATATTTGTCGACTTGTGTTGCCTTAGAAGTGGCTGTAGACTACAGTGTAGTCAGCTATGGGAATTTTCGTCGCTCATTGCTGCGAACCCAACACTCCCACTCGACGAACACAAAGATCGCTGCGAAAACGCTCAAACTTCGTTCTGCCGAGCTTCGTGAAATGGTCCGCCACCATTTCGCTGGTAGGACACTAGCATACCCGCACGTCTCCACTCGCCACTTTTTCTCCTAACCAATGATACTTCGTGTCAATATGACGGACCGCTGAGTCACGCCTTTGCCTTCCGCGAGATACTGCGCGCCTTGGTTGTCCTCCAGAGCGACGATTTCGCCAATCTTGATCCCCAAATCTTTCAACACCATCATGAGCCCGATATATTCCTGGACTTCACTTGCCATAGCAACGTATTCTGATTCAGTCGATGATAGCGTTACCATTGTCTCTTGGAGCCCCAATCAACCAGACTGCCATTGTAATAGATAGCGTAACCAGTTGACGACTTGCGCTCCCTTTCAACAGCGACAGCAGCATAACAGTATACCATGAGATCTTTATGCTTACTGGATTTTACACCGCTAAACGTCAGTCCGAAATCATGCGTACTGAAATGTACGATCAATCCCTTTTTGCACAGCTGCTGTTGGGATCCCGGGTTCTTGGGCCAGCCAGCGCACAGTGGTGGACAGATCCGGTCCTGTTAGTACGGCTAAGTACAGTAAAACACCGAGTGCCGACCGAGGCTTGAAGACACACGGCTCCTGCGCTTGGAACATCGGTTCCGGTAGTGTTCTTCCATTGGAGTCGGCGAAGGTCGACACTTGATGATTGCAAACCTTTCTAGTACACTGGATGCGTAGTTAGCCTGACAAATGCTCACTTCATCACCAGCCGGAGACCATTGAAGCTTCAATCCTAAGAAGTAGCTAAATCCTGCAAAAATGGTTCACATCGTAGGCATTTTCCACGGCGAACTTGAACACTGTCAATGCTTTGTCATCCGTGCCGAACACCAATATATCATAGACGTAAAATAGCACAATCATCAGCTCATCACCGTCAATTTTCACGAACAAACACGCGTCAGCTTTGCCTTGGGTAAACCCACAGCTGATAAGAAAAGCTGTCCAGTTTTCGTATCATGCCCTCGATGCTTGTTTTAAACCATACAACGCGCGACGGAGAAGCCAGACGTAGCCATCCATGTTTTTCGTATCCTTCCACGGGTTCCAGATAAATTTCCCCTCGCAACTTTGAGCTCAAAAAGTAGTTTAAATGTCGAGCTGTCGTCGTTTCATGCGTCACTCTACCGCTACAGCCAGCACCAGTCGTATTGTACTATGACGCACTACCGGGCTGAACGTTGCTGTGTAGTCGCCACCAAATCGTTGACAGAAGCCTTTTGCGACCACTCTAGCCCTGAGCTTGTCAAGACTGCCGTCAGGATTGATTCTCTTCTTGAAGACCCATTGGGATTTGATCGCTTTGCGACCTGTAGGTAGCGGTATCTCCACAAAAGTCTCGTTCTCAATTAGATTCTAGATTTTTGCTTCCATTGCTTCGTCCTACTCACTTCGATCGTCACTGCAACGCACTTCGAAGACGTTAGTTGAATCAACAGCAAGGGCTTGCTGCTCCACATCACTTGGAGCCATTAGTCTGTTCACAAAGCCGTCAGCCATATTTGTGCCATCATATACAGCAGGTGCCACGTGTTCTTCGATGTAGGCGCAAACCTCACCCAGGGACATTTGCGTTTCTTCGAAGGCAAGACGTCGCTGACTTGGCTTAGACAACCTAGTTGATCGGTGAACAGGTGACATTGCTTTCTCCAGGCACGGATCACCTTGTAAGCGCGCCTAAAGTCGTGCAGCTCCCACTGGTTCTGAGCCTGCCGTAGGCTGATAGGGTGTCTTGATCTCCGCCGGGGTCACGACCGCGTCTTCTTTCTCCTCAGTAATATTCTCCAATCGTAATTGCCGCTCGGTACGATCCACTAAGTCAAGCTGTACGGTATCCAGCTGTGTATTGATCATGACTTCGTCCTTGTCAGCTGGAGGAAGAAAATTGATTCTCGTAGAAGACTACTGTCTGAGCTGTAATTGTTTCGCCAGTACCGTGATGCGAGAAATGCACCAGGTAAGCGCCACCTGTAGCATACCCCACGAATATCCCATTTTGCGTCTTGGCGTCTAGGTTTCTGTGGTGCTCCTCAAGAATCATGGCCTGGACCTTGCATCCAAAGGCGCGTAAGTTACGGATGTCAGGCGGCATGCCGAGTAGCGCCTTCATTAGCGTTTTTCCGTCTAGCACCTTTGTAGGGCTACTATTCCTAACATACGCCGCACATACAACGGCATCAGTCCAGTACGTCATTGGTAGGTTTGCTCCCAGCATCATTGAGCGAGCCATTTTCTCACAATCACACGATTTCCGCACTCCACCTTGCCATTTTGTTGAGGCTGTAAGGTGTTGAGAACTCCTGCACAATCTCGTGCTCGTCGCAGAACGCAGCAAACTCGCCACCAATGTATTCAGCAGTATTGCCAGATTTGAGGAATACCACGCAATAGCTTAGGGCGCAGGCTTTTAGCTTGGTGATGCAGTCCTTAACAGCGTCTAGCTGTACACGAGAGCTCTTTTCCCGAAGTGGATTTACCGTTTCCAGGTGAAACTGCTCCACTACAATATTCGTCATTCCAGTGTATCCATCACGAGCCGTCACCTGCATCGGATCGACATAATCAACTGACAGTAACACTTGATTCTTCTTCAGCACTCGTCTTGGTTTGTTGGCGAAGGGCTTCCGGGTCAATTTCCCGCTGACGCACGTCGGGCAGGACCGCTCAATAGCCCCTTGCCACGGTAGCTTCAGGCCTTCCAGTAAAGTCTGCACACTGTGCGTATTGAGATGTCCGAGTCGGCGGTGCCATGTCGCAATGTGCGGTGCATCAGCTGCCATTAATGCAGCGTGCTCTGCAGCTTCACTCACCGCTTCCACCACGTACATTGGCCGGTCGTTTCGTGATGCCAGCTACCACTCCATCTGGCAATGAAATCGTGTATGATGTACCCCTGAACTCAATTGCCATTCCACGCCGCGACGCAGCCGCAACCGACACGAGATTTGTTGCTAGGCCCTTGACAAAGAGAACATCTTGTAAAACACAGACTTCTCGACCGCTCCTAAAGAGCGGTGCCTTTCCGACTGCCGTCGCGACCAGCTTGTCACCTGACGCCACCGTCAGCACCCGGGGTTCTTGTCTTGTGGCGCCATTGTCCACAATCCAACTCCGCTTGTTTTCCTCTGCCACATCGGCCACGGTAAATGCCATACTGGAGGCTTCTGCCGACTGTAACACTCGTGCGCTCTTGCAGTTCCGGGAAAAATGTCCCATCTTGTTACAATTGAAGCACTTCACTTTGGTCATATCCCTCTTCTTCTTGGAATTGAATTATTTCTGCTTACCCGACGCTTGCTCAGCACTGAATGCAGCAGCTGCTTTGCCACTGTTAGACACAGAGCTTGAGCGTCGATTGCTCTGTTGATCACGCCGGATTGCTTCAGCATGGCAGCGTTGTATCATTCACTCAAACGTTACACACGATTCAAGCACACCAACGAAGCCATTCCATGCAGGTCCAAGCCTCTGCATAAAGTTCTGACGCTTTTCATCGTCAGAAATCAATACATGCTGCTCCTGCAGCTCATCGAGAACACGCCTTGTGTTCTGGATGTGCTCGATCATCGACTCGTCCTCATCTAGGTAGATCCCAATGTACTCCCGCTTGGCAGCACCAACACTGGCGCTGCACTTGACATTGTAGGTCATGCGCAAGTGCCGCGGCATAGCCAGCGGATGATCGAGTAGATAAACTTCAGCAGCCAATTTCTCACTCAGTGCTGCGAGAATGATGGATGATGCAATTTTCTGCTTCATTAAGCAGTCGTGCAGCGGCGTAATCGACACCGCAGTAGACACCATCCCAGACGGCAATGGCGTCCCCGACGCCAATGACGTTCCAGCTTCTGTTGCCACTGCAGCGTCCCGCTCAGCCTTGAGCTCGAGGTCGGTGGGTCTAGGCAACTGAATTGCATCTCGTAGCCCCTTGATCTCAAGAGCTAGCTTCACCTGAGCACCCCACGCTGGGAGCCCGGTTCCACTGAACTGCTTCAGTTTCGTCGTTAAGCTCGAAGGCGTTGTCGCTGACATTATAACCTGTTAGAAAGGTGTCGAAGAGGACGAAGTGAAGAAGGTAAAGTGAGGCGAGATGGGAAACTGAAAAGTGAATGATGTAGAGCTTAGCTTAAAAATACAAAAACAGAAACTTGGTGCAATCATCATGAACCTGCACTTCCTTATATGTACCCAAGACGACACTTTTGGAAGCCCCACGTTGCTGCTCATTGAATCCCCCTTTGATAACCCGAGGCTGATGCGTGACCAGTTGTGAACTTCAACATTCTTGTACAGTTGTCGACTTGTGTTGCCTTAGAAATGGCTGTAGACTACAGTGTAGTTAGCTCTGGGAATTTTCGTTGCTCATTGCTGCGAGCCCAACATAATTGTACTGTTTGCCTGGCAGGCGTATATGAGAGCTATCCACTGCACTAAGCACTGTTAGAGGAGGTTATTTGGCGCCTCCACGATCGCTCCGTTTCTTTAGGCCTCCCTGTCAAGCCACAATTCAAATAGTAATTTGATAGTTAGGTCATCCCTCCTTATGTGGCCCACACTCAGCATAGACCTACCCCATTCATAGGATATGTACGATTATGGTGCTTTAAAGTAGGCTATTGTCATGGCGCTGTCATTTCGGTGTTCTAACACGAGTCCCCAAATACTTCGAAGTACTTCTCTGATCCGAAAAATAGATACCAGCTCTTTATTTCGGCGATAACTTCGGTCGTACAGCTCCGACGGAAGCGTGGTTGAGCTAGTTTGAAAGCTCTACTTACGTAGCGTCAGCACGATTTTTTAATGAACAAATTTCCCGCCAATTTTGATGATACCTGACCATTTGAACTATCACTTTATGGAGGGGTGAAGTTTTTTTTTTCGCTTTGATGTCAAAAATTATCATAATTAACTAAAAAAAACTTGAAAAAGTGCAAACGGAGCTTAATCTAGTGGTGTATCACTAAGAGCAATTAAATCCATTTTCGTGCCAATTTCTCTCAATCCGTGTGCATACAA
>NW_003303737.1:1442733-1444290 GCF_000142945.1 Phytophthora infestans T30-4 | reverse complement strand
CATTATAGCTATCGAATAAAAATAGACAGTTTTATTAAAATAGATAATTCTAGTGATATTACATTTTTCAACACCGAAGCCCTGCATCCTAAAAATAACCGGAGCTTACAATAAGAGACATCAGATATCACGCCCGAAAAAGGGTAACGAATTCTGCTACAATACCTTTTTGCTCAGGGCTCTCAACGAGCGGGGATATTTGTTGGATCACATCTCTAACGGGTATTAATTCAAGCGATTAGGCCCTGGTATGTTTGTCGATGCTTCCATGGCGAAACCACACATCAATGGTGTTGCTGAAAAGCTGACCTCATCATTGCTGGCATGGCCGAAATAGCAGGTGGTCGGAAGACCTGGGCTATTTTACAATACAGCTTCACTACTGTAAAAATCCGTTGTCGCGATAGCAATAGTGACGTGTGTATCGAGTGTCCCCGATACCCGGGCCACGCGATCAGATATTCATTGTTAGTATATCCGTACCTACAGCATAAAGCAGCGAAATGGGCCTAGGTGATCCCTCAGTCGAGTTTTCTCACCGAAGTCAAAGACTGGTGCTGAGTAATGGTGCAGAATTCCACAGAGACGTCCACCACGGAGATCAGGCGAGAAGATGCCGTCCAAATCGAGGTCTTAATCTCGTATCCTACTCCAGCCATGGAAAATCATTCAAACAGCGACGTGCGCAAGAGAAACCAATACTGTTGCATGGATTTGGTAATCGACCCTGACAAGAAACTAGAAACAGCGTTGTTGTCGTGGATTAATAGCAAGATTCCTTTCGATCAAGATCAGCGTGGAAATGTACCCGAAATGTATGATCAAAGCAGCGAGGCACCCAACATGAAGATAACTGTCCAGCTAGCTGCCCCTCAGCGCAAACGCACATCAAGATATCTGTGCGAAAGAGATCGACGGGAGATCATTAAGCGGATCGATGACGGTGAGCAGCAGTCACGCTTGCCAAGGAGTTTAGCGTGAGCCGTGCTGCGGTTTGCAACCTCTACAAAAAACCGCCAAGAAATACTTGCCCGCGCAGCAAATGATCCGAGAGCAACACACCCAAAAAAGTCTCACAAAAAGGCAACCAGCCCACTATCGACGAACATAATTTCTCAAGCGGATATGGTTGGTCCAATAGCACTCTCCCCCTGTGTACCTGTCGATACCATTCAGCTTCGACGCTCACACAACGATTATACAAGTGGCACTTCCGAGACTGAAGACGAAGCTACTGCGTCACACCAGTACAGAACCCGAGCGAGTAGTCAACAGAATCCTTTTCCAGGGGTGATGCAAGAGCTGACCGTTTCCCTGCCATTTCAAGTACACGAGGCTTCAGCACACTCGCGTCACTGTATGAGCTTGGTGTCGACACTAAGGGATAATAGTATCAGCACATCGGTATTTCAACAGCGAGTGACTCGCTTGGCACGGTTGTTGATCGAAGAAGCACTGGCATGCTTGCCATACGAAAACGAAGAGGTCACAAATCAATATGGAGATATGTGTCGTGTAACGAAGACACTGGATGAACGAGATATCTGCGGGGTGTCT
>NW_003303737.1:1391233-1442633 GCF_000142945.1 Phytophthora infestans T30-4 | reverse complement strand
TTTTTTTTAAAAGTCATTTAATTTACTGCTCATCGCAGATCGTACTCAAGTGATCACATTTCGTACTTAATCCGCTTCTCTTCCAAAGCAAGTCAATTACAGATTTGCTCTATTATTGCGTGCACGATCGGAAAATTAGATTAGAGCGCACAATACTTTTGCATCGATCATTTTGGGTGTCGACTCGAACATAACGTAACCTCAACTAAAATCTGAGCGTTTCGTGTGACAGACACCGTGCTGCGTTGATTATCCCGAAGCTTCACTTCCGACACGGTTGTCGTCTTGCCCGACTCTTTGTCAGTCAGTGTCTGGGGTTCCACCACACCCACACCACCGTTCTGCACGGAAAGTTCGTACGCGGCCTTAGCATCTCCGACGAGAATTCCCACGGCACGCACGGCCAGGCCGTGCTTCATCACGAACATCTGTGCGAACTCCGGGTCGTAACCAGAAATGGAACTCACGGCGTCGGGCGCCTTCTCCGTCTCGAGCGCGTACGGGGCCGTGAACACCAGTTTGACTTCTCCGCTCTGAATGACGTAGCTGGCCGACACGTGGTTGCCCGTGGACTGGTCGGACTTGCCAATCTGGGCCATGCCTAGACCCCAAGCGAAGCGGCGAGATGCATTGGTGGCGTCTGCGCAGTAGAACTTGATGTGGTGAAACTTATGCACGTCGAAGCGGTCGGTCATGGGGTTGTTGCGCACAAAGCCCACAAGCTTCACGTCATACTGTCGGCGCCGGGTGCCATGTTAAGCTCTCTGAAGTCGGGGTTCTTGACGATGTAGAGCAAGTTGCAAAATGGCATAGACCACCAGCCACAACGTGCATCATGATGAAGACGAAGAGACCAACGAGATCTTGTTGAAGGTTGAACACCGCATGAGCCTCAAATACTCAAGATTAGGGTCACCAGCCGAATCGACAAGTTTTGACGCCACTTCACGTAAGTATAATAGTGCCTCGCCCTTGTCAAAGCTTCGATCATTTTTCTCTTCTATGTGTACATGTAGGCTACCTACTAGGTAATACTCCCACGCTGGGAGTCCCAGCACCTCATCACGATGGAATCATATTAATCCATAATAGTAAACCCTTGTTGATTCTCGTTAGTAAACAAACCACCTAGGCCATTGTACTCTAAATAATAATGAGGCCCGTTCGCTCGTACACGATGAACAACACAGTCGAGAGCAGCACCATGACTCCTGCACCGATCCACATTTTGTCCTGCTTGGCCTGCCATTCGAGTGTCTTGAGTCTCTTTTGCACTTCGACGATCTCTGCATTCACACTGCCATATTCCTCGCGGGAACTGCGAAGGCTCAAACGTCCGTCGTCCAGCACTTTGCTCACGGAGCTCACACGCTCAATTTCTTGTGACATGACCTGCCTCGTACGCTTGAGTGCCGCCGTAACATCCACAGCCGAGCCTGAGTTGCTGCTGGTGCTGGCTGAGACCTTTGCCTGCCGTGGACTCTGGGGCAGCAAGCTATGACGCTGCTGTTCGAGCCGCTCGATCTTGGCGCGCTGGCGATAGGCCACGAGAGCCTTCCTGCAGCTGGCCACGTGGATTTGCAGCTGCACGGTGTATTTTTCCATCTTCGCCGCTGCTTCCTCCGCCTCCTTGGCGTCCTGCAGCTCTTGGATCCAGTTTTGCGCGTCCAAGAGCGCGCAGCGATATGCGGCAATGCCCTCGCTCACTTTCTCCTCGAGTCTCAGCTCCTCCTCGCTAGAGAACGTCAAAAGCTGCTGGGCTGAGGTGTCGTGCCCGCGGAAGGACAGGTTCGTGGACACATAGCGCCAGATCCCAGCGAGTTCCTGCTCGGCCTTGTGAAGCTCTTCCATTCGAAGAAAGACCTAAATGTACCCAAAATGGTACTACTAGTACTACCCAAATGCTGGAGGCGGCTCCAATTAGTCAAACTGGAAAGTAAGTACTGTACATCAGTAAATCAGTAAATTCATGTGGATCACATTGTTCAAAATATGCATTCATGTATTAAGGACATACAGTACTGTATACCTTTTCTAATAGTGCTTTATTTTTAATATTCGAGTGCTATCGCTTTTTTTTTAAATCATTAAGGTGCTGAGGACATTCTATTATTAATATACGTAATACTCTGTACTCAGTACCCGGTAGTTACTGCAAGTTACAATGACTAAAATGATAACTACAATTGTTTTGCTGTAAAAGTATTAGCATTAATAAGTTATCTGAGTGGGTTTCTATGAGGTATCTGGTACTGCCAAATCGTACATGTTACATGTACAACAGTAGCCGGCCGCAAGAACAACGCTGTGCTAATAAACGCTGTCGCTTGAGCCACAAAGATAGATTGTTCTAGTTCGAAGAAAAAGTAACTAATATGTGCTTGACAATTACTACATGTACTGTAAGCGAATTGAACTTTACCATTGTTTTCTAAGCGTTTTTTTAGACAGTAAATCCGATACTACTTAAAAGGCGGACATGTTACCGACAAGGGCGTATGATAAGGTTTTACATCGAGCGGTAAGACAGCAGCACAACATGAGTGGTGTAAATTATGGTTGGCTAAGTAGACCCATTAAGAAAAATTTAAAAACTCCGAGCCTACAGTAATTGACATCGCTCAAGTATCAAATAAAACTCACCGCCGTCAACAACAACAGCAACAAGGCGTCTTGCGACGCATTATCCAAATGCTTTAATCAAAACTGGCACAGATTGGAGTGTCTAATGACTAATTATGAATCAGCACAAAATGAACGCTAAAATGCATTAAAAGTGTTATAATTTAAATTGATTTTGGTACGAGATGTGATAATTTTTAGTTACTTACTAAAGATTCAGCTTGCAATAATTACCCGCTTGCACTGCCCCTCAAACGGACAATGCAAGCGGGTAATTAGTGAAAGCTGGACATGTCATTACTATTTTTTTTGCGTTGATATGACTAAATTCATAGCCTTCAGAAACAGCTTGTGATATCGAGCACGACGCTAAACTAAACATATTGTGTAGCGTTTGTATAAATGCCACTACTGTAGTATGTGAATGATGAAGATACATTGATAACCAACAAAAATAAAGAGATTGTACCAAGACAATTAGAGAATAACTATTTTAATCAGGTAAGCACGATGCTGGGGCTCAGTCTTTTGTATAAATAATTGCACGGCCTACTAGATAATACTTAAAATCATTTCGTGCATTTTATAACGAAAATCGAATTGTTTTACATTTATTATCTAAGGTTTTATTTTACAAAAGGGTGATATTATCCATATTATTATATAAATATGCAAAAAAATAAAACAAATTATCAAAAAAAAGTTTTAATAAACAACATTTGTACCTTTTTAATGATAAACAAATATATGAAATAAATAAATAAAATGAAAATTTTATTTTTGCTTTAACATTTGAAATTTCTTTAAACAATTCTTTTCAAAAGTTTATTTGATTTCTTATAATATAATAAATCTTAAATTATAATCCCCTTTTGTTTAAAAGTATTTAAAATAAAACTATACCAAGATTTATAAATTAAAAAAGTCGATTTATTAATAGGAACATAGGCTCGGTTTTTCTGCAATAATTAACCCGCCGAAGGCGGAAAGGTATGAACTAAACCTAAACTACCGCCGCGAAGCGGCGGTGCTCGGCTAGTGGGTTTAAGTATGTAAGTCTCTCCTAAACTCATGGATAAGCAATCGTTTGTTAAACTTTAAACACCAGGTCATTCAACGCTTCTTCACCTTCATGTATGTAGCCGCAATTAAAATATACATGTGTAAACCTCCACTAATTTTGACTCCATGTCCGGAACACTTGTGAAAATGCAATGGAGTATCACACTCACTAAAACACGTAAAAGATTTTTTTTATAGAGGCATCGAGAACACATACAAATCGTATGTGTTCTTGATGCAGTCGAACAATGAAACAATCAATTTCACGGATGCTGGTTGCTGGTTACTGACGTATTATTATTTATAAGTTTTTCCATGGCTACTTCGTAGTTGCTGTCCTCATAATTTCGTATTTCCTCTGTACATGTAATACAGTACTGCACCCCGTTTCGCGCCCTTGGACCTTTAATAAACTTCCAGATGTGATGATCCTGAATCCAAATGAACGATTGTTTGTAAGCTAGAATCTAGTTTATTTGCAAATCCAATATGGTCCATCCCCGCGAAAACGGGGTGCAGTACTGTACATGTATAGGGCCACATCTAATCAGAAACTTGCCAACAAATTAAATAACGAGCTGATTGGTGCTCATAAATCTTTGTAAGCTTACCGTATTTTTATTGTAGGCATCATCATCGAATAGCGGCTCGAAAGGTGTGAAAAACTGCAAGAATTCACCAATTCTTCCATCGGTACGATTGGTTTTGGCGCAAGTAACGTATAATAGTAGTGCTCCCCTAGCGAATAAAACGCCCTCCTATATTGAGCGCCCTGTCTGAGAGCGTTTTATAGAAATAGAACGACATTGAATACGTAGACATTCTAAAATTCTAGATTTTCTACAGAGTCCTTTCACCCATCGTTTTAAAATTCTAGAAGTTCTTAGACTAATAGCTCGCTACCATTTAACTACGATCATTCTCAATTTTGCTGTCATGCCGCCACAGCGCAAGAGATTCAAGATCAGTTTAAAACAGCGAGCGATCGACTGGATAGAGACTGAAGGTGGTGGTTTTCAATCACGTGCCGAAAAGAACTTTCGTCAGTTGGGTTGGCGTATAAGTGCATCATGCCATCAGAAATGATGGCGGGAGATCGCGCCGAAGCTTCATCTCGCTGTTGCATCATGAATAAACCAGGTGTCTTAACCACCTGAGCTGTCAACATTTACCAAAAAAATATAACGCCGCAATTCCCATAAACCGCGCTCAATAATAATAGTAGACGGCGTATTATCTCCTCCACAAATACTCGCACCTAATCGAACAGATATCATTTTATAGATAATCAGAAACTCCTCAAAGATGGCTACACATTTTTACGGCGTCAAAACTCGACGATTAGACTTCGAGGCTAACAATCATGCCGATTCGACGCCACTTGCTTCAATGTGGTTTAACTTCAACCGTATGTCCTTTGAGTGCCGGTAGTCTCGGTAACATTTTCAAACTTGCCTTGAAAGCCCCCACAGTCCCCTTCTCAGTGGAAGATGCCTCCCTCCGCCTCCGACATGAAACTTGTGGGCTGCAAGAACTTTGTGCGCAACAACCCCATGACCGACCGCTTCGACGTGCATAAGTTCCACCACATCGAGTTCTACTGCGCAGACGCCACCAACGCATCTCGCCGCTTCGCTTGGGGTCTAGGCATGGCCCAGATTGGCAAGTCCGACCAGTCCACGGGCAACCACGTGTCGGCCAGCTACGTCATTCAGAGCGGAGAAGTCAAACTGGTGTTCACGGCCCCGTACGCGCTCGAGACGGAGAAGGCGCCCGACGCCGTGAGTTCCATTTCTGGTTACGACCCGGAGTTCGCACAGAAGTTCGTGATGAAGCACGGCCTGGCCGTGCGTGCCGTGGGAATTCTCGTCGGAGATGCTAAGGCCGCGTACGAACTTTCCGTGCAGAACGGTGGTGTGGGTGTGGTGGAACCCCAGACACTGACTGACAAAGAGTCGGGCAAGACGACAACCGTGTCGGAAGTGAAGCTGTACGGCGACGTGGTGATCCGCTGGGTGAGTGGGGACTTTGAGGGTCCGTTCGTGCCTGGCTACGAGAAGTGCGAATGCCCCGATGTGAGCATCGGTATCCAGCGTCTGGACCACTGCGTGGGCAACGTGCCCAAGCTGCTGGAGGCGGTCAAGTACATCACTGGCTTTACCGGTTTCCACGAGTTCGCCGAGTTCACGGCGGAAGATGTGGGTACGCTGGACTCGGGACTTAACAGTATGGTCCTGGCCAGTAATAACGAGATGGTGCTACTGCCCGTAAACGAGCCAACTTTTGGCACGAAGCGTAAGAGTCAGATCCAGACGTACCTAGAGCAGAACGTGGGTGCGGGTCTGCAGCACATGGCGCTTAAGACGGACGACATTTTCCACACATTAGCGGAGATGCAGAAGCGCAGCCACGTAGGAGGCTTCGAGTTCATGCCCCGACCTAACAAGGTTTACTACGAGCAGATGCCAAAGCGTATTGGAGACGCTTTGACCCAGGAACAGTACAAGCAGATCGAGCAGTTGGGCTTGCTGGTTGACAAGGACGAGCAAGGTATTCTGCTGCAGATCTTCACCAAGCCTTTGGGTGATCGTGCCACCGTCTTCTTCGAGATCATCGAGCGTGTGGGCTGCATGAAGGACGTTGCGGGTCGTTTGGAGCAAGCTGCCGGCTGCGGAGGATTCGGTAAGGGCAACTTCTCGGCGCTTTTCAAGTCGATCGAGGACTATGAGAAATCGTTGAACGTGTGAGAGGCTGACTATTGCAGCTTTTGAGTTGACAAAGAATCAAACGATCTCTTTTTTTATGCGTAGGGTGTTCCTGCCTTACTATAATACTATATAATACTACAGTACAACGTTGCCTTGGATACAATCTGAATAAATGACGGATAGATTACCGATGGGAATTCCAATCCGTAGTTCCAGTCCAGCATGCATTTCATCACATCCTTTCGACCAGAACGGAAGTGACAGGTATCGAAGACAAGTCGATGAACTTCAACTTGCGTTCCTCTCTCAATTTGGCTCGCGCAACAACCGCTCAGCTGGAGTTCTTCTCGGCTTAGATGTCGTCGCCGGTGGCAGCTCTTCATCCGACATGGATTCGGAGTGACAGTTGGTCACCCCGTCACACATCAGTACAAAAGTTGGCCCTTAAGCTCCGCTATGATATCCAGCTCGACGGGTTCAAACATCCGCATTCTAAACCACATCGTGTGGAAGCGAACCGCGGATCGCACTGTTTCATCACGTCTTGAAACGTGAAGTTCTTGTTCACGACTAGATTGATCCACTGTGTTTTCTAGAAGGTGATCCAACAGATTCGTATACCCGGCTTTCTTTGACTGCTTCACGATCTTGTTGCACGCGTTACAGGTTCTATCAAGCGGGTTGGGCTTCCTGAACATCATGTCGACGACTAGCTTGGACTGAAACTTCTCTAGATGCGGCCCGAGCATTACATTCCCGTTTCTTGCTTCAAAAGGCAGGACGGGAAAAGCTTGATAGAGTTGATGAGCTAGAGGAAGTGTTTGAATACGCCGGGTCTGTTGGACCAAGGACCTTAAAGGTTTTGAGGCGGATGCGGGGGAGCTTGAGCGCTGGGTGCCCGAGTTCAAAATGAGCGGTCGGCTACCATGCGGAAAAGCAACGTTTCCATGAATCGGGTCACATTTTGGACTACAAAGCTCGTCGTTTAACAGTATCGACAATTATCGTCAGAGAACGTGACAGCCATGTTCAAAAAAAGTACTACTGCCCAGGTTGTTTTTACATAGCCGTGCGACAAATGACCAGGGTGCGATATTGACCAGAATGTAATTAAAAAGTAAATTACAATGATATGCAAAGATTCCCCCTTACCCTATCAAATCTTAAGATGTTGTCCAACGGTGGGCGGTGCAATGTTCTCCTGGTCTCTCATTTCTCAATTTGCGTCGAAAGCCCACAATGAAGCGAAAACTGTGTAATGTGGAAGACGTCGACTCCGACGAAGACGACGAAGCTGTGTCAACGTTGGGTGGAGGAGAAGATAGTTCAGGCGACGACGATGAAGACACGGACTGGACACATCTAGCTCAGGGCACGCAGTTAGTTTAGGAGGGCAGCGAAGACTCACTCGACGATCTCTTACTACAGGAATATTCATTTGAAGGGAATGAGCTGAAGCGGCTCCACGCCAGTTGGGACGCTTGGGAGAGGTATCGCGTTAATTACTGCGAAGAGGAGAACGCTCATCTAGTCATTCAAGAGGTAGAGAGTGTGTCGAAGCGCAACAAGCAGCTGCGTGAGTCCAAACGTGCGAAGAGTGGCCGGGGCGTCCGCTACTTACCTGACGACTTACCGCGGTGGCGACGCAGGTATATTTGCACCCATGGAGCGAAATCTCGGCGCCGTGGTATGGGAAAACGGCAGCTATACCGACTTCGTGGTACTGGCTGTCCGTTTCGATTCACAGTCGAGAGTATTTTCGTCAAGGGCAAGTGAATTGTAGGTTAAGAACCCTATATATACGCACAACCACGCGCTATCCGAAGTGGTGTACGAAAACTATCCACATAATCGGCAGATACCGATGTGTGAGCCTATTGTTGAAGACCTCCGGCTAATGGTTCGAGCAGGCGGTAAAAGTTTGCGCATTTACGAGTACATTCGTGACACTTCAAGCTACAAGGTGACGCGCATGGACGTGGCTAACCTCCTGATCAAGATTCGCAATGAAATGCGGGGAGAAGCAGACGACGATTTGGCTGTTGCAGAGTTTCTTATGGAGTTTGGTGAAAAGGACAAAGACAATGTGGTTAGTGTGGACGATACATCATCCGAAAAGACCGGTGCTATTTCGCTGACTACGAGACGTATGCGAGCCACGTTCGCCAGGTTTCCTGAGCTCTTGTTAGTTGACTGTACCCACAAAACCAACAGGTGAGGTTTTTATAGGGAATTTGCCAGGTTTCATTCCAGGTTTATGCCGGGTTAGACACCAGGCTTTCGCATAGGTGATCTGCCAGGCTGAGTATCAGTTATAAACCAGGTTTTAATCCTTACTAATTCAGTTCACGTTTGTACCTTCAGATATGACTACCAACTTTGCAGTTTAATGGTTATGGATGCGTTCGGTCGAGGGCAATTCGTGCAGCATTCGTTAATTGAAACGAATTCCGACTGGCACATGCGCAAAGCTCCTACTCACTACAAGACTGCCAACGTTGGGTGGGACGCACTCCAGAAGACAACCCTGAGGATCAACGTGATGAAAAACCTGGAAGTGAGCATGAAGATAAACCTGTAATGAAACCTGGTGAAGTGTCTGTAAGGACACCTGATGAAGAACCTGTATTGTTATCTGGTAGTAGTCCTGTTACGGATCCTGTTGTAAATCCTGTTATTACATCACGTTTCTCACCAAGCTTCATAGCAGCATCACTAAAGATCAAGCGTTCAGTAGCTTCAAACTGGTTTTGGTCGCGTCGCGACGCAAGACGATGGAAACAGCTGCGGAATATACATTCTGAACTTCATGTGGAGACTGCATGACGAAAATGTGAAGAGTGCGCATAAGGACTCTGGACTCAATAACTTCCGGCTACGTGTGCTAGCAGCACTGCTTAATCTGTAGTACATTTGTTTACTCTGTTTAATGGATGTGTACGTATTGCTGTTATAGCGTAAGTTCCTGTGCAAAAGACGCACCAGACATGTAAAGAATCTTGTCCATGAAAGACACAGAGAAAACGTGAAGAAGCTATCGACGCCTTGAAAAAACGCAAAGTGCTCAAACCTGGTAAACAACCGGCATCAACAACCTGGAAAACAACCGGCATCAACAACCTGGTTTCTAGCCTGAAACCAAAACAGTATTAAACAAAACAAGTTCGCTAACCTGGCAGAAACCTGTATGAAAAACCTGGTGTCAAACCTGACGCCAAAATAAAAAGAAAAGCTACGATCTATCTTAGCACGCCTGCACTTACACCTGGTGCGCAACCTGGTATGTAACCGGACACGCAACGAAGACGGAGCTACAGCTCAGCTTGCAGCCGGATGTCGTCCAAGCACCATGATTACTTTGGAGCACGACTTCGATATAAAATGGCCGCGCAGCTCTCTTTATGAATCATTTAGTGAGTATTCAAGAGCTGCAGAAAAACAAAGAACATCCATTTATTTATATTACGGTTCTATTACAGGTCAATTTTATCTTACAGCCTGGTTTTTACCCTGACAAATTCAAATCAGGAGATACAACAGGTTAAATTCGCAAAACAACCTGGGCAGTATACTCGTTCAAAAACGTATATGTTTAATACCGAGTTCCAAGTAAGTTGCGCAATAATTCAACAAAATACTGACCCTCCTGCAACACTATTACGAATCCCTTTTTTTCTTGTCAGATATACGCAGCTAAGATAATCAAATAGGAAGTGAATAGCATCACAAACCAAAATGCACAGCCGGGATGAGACGCGGACGACACAACGGCTGTAATTTACCACAGCTTCGTAATTTACGTAAATTTCGGTCTCGCCTAAATTTTGAATTTTGGAAAAACGGAGGGGGATTTTGCGCGCGTCTTGCGAGCCTTTCATTCCAGAATTCCGCCGCCTCACCCGCGCAGCTCCCCCTCCATCCCCGTTGCGTGCTCCGGACGCGTGCGATCGTGCGCAGACAGCCAGATATCACCTTCTACGGCGGTTTTCACGACGCAAATGAGCGACAGTGAGGACAGATCGGTCTCGAATAGACATGACGAGCGAATAGTGCCTGTACGAAAACCTAAAGGCTCGAGCGACTCCGGGCTTGGATCGGACTCTTCTGGCAGCGAAGCAGGAGCAGTGAGCGAGACAGCACCCCCGTTTCAACGCTGGCACGACACCTGGGATGATTTCTTCAAAATCTTACGGCAGTACGAGGCTCAGACGTCGCAGCTTTATCGTATTCGCACTTGTACAAACGTTTCTACTCGAAATGACAAGATTAGGAAGAATAAGCAGTGAAAGGAGAGCGACCGTGTGCCTCAATGCTTTGGGGACTATTACAAGAAGCTGCTCTGTACGCATGGATGAGCGGCGAAACCTCATGGGGACGGCCGGAGAGCTGGCCACATTGTTCGTAGTACTGGGTGTGGCGTTAATCTATCTGCTACAGTTTCTCGATGCCCTACAATTAATACCTGGAGAGTCTGTGATACTAAGCACAATCGGACCCACAATCACCGACTTCAAAAGGAAGTTTACGAAAACTACCCATCGACAAGGCGTGTTACGGATCCGAACGTCCTTGACTTCGTGAACGAGCTGGCCAAGGCCGGTGCCAAGCCAAAGAGGATTCTGAAATATCTCCAAGAGACGACAGGTATAGTGTAATGTTACTTTTAAAGGCTATTTTTCTCTGTGTCTGACTGAACTATGCTTTGTTTTCGTGCAGGCAAACGCGTGATACTGCGAGATGTCCACAACTTGGTGCAGCAACTAAAAGCCAAGCGACGCGGACAAACCACCGTTGAAGACAGGCTGGAGGCGGAGGAAGTTTTGCTTGTATCGAGGTAGCAATGCCACGGTGTTCGTGGACGAAACAAAGACAACTCAAACCATTAAACTCCAGAGTCGGCAAATGAAGCGCTTCTTTGAGGCCTTTTTGGAGGTAATAATGTTGGAATCGACTCACGGAACAAACTCCTCGAAGTATAAGCTCTTCAGCTTCATGATTGACGACACATTTGGACACGTAAGTATTACCAAACATTGGTGACCATTTCGTTTCTGATTGGTTACCAGTTGGTTTCTGATCGGTGACCAGTTGGTAGCTGGTTGGGGACTTGTTAGACAGTTGGTTACTGGTTGGTGCGCAGACTAACATCTTCGATGTGCATTTCTTAACAGGGACAATATATTCAGCATTCGCTAGTAGAAAAATGAAAGTCACGCTTGCATGAAGGATGCCATTGAAGCTTTTAAAGGTAAAAATCCGACCTGGGATCGTATTCGAGTGTTCATGATTGACAAGGACTTGGCGAGCTGAGTCTTTTGCAGAAGGAGTTTCCATTGGCTCGAGTCTTGATCTGCCACTTCCATCTAAAAAATACCTGCGCACAGATATGGCAAAGAAAGTGTACGGTGGGCGTAACGCGGTGGACGTGGATCGAGTGGAGGATGCTGTGGATATGATGATCAAAGCAAAGGACAAGTACGACCGAGACCTTCGTTATATGTACTACATTCCGGATGGTTTTGATGAGCAGAGCGACCTACCAAGGCCGAAGCATCCTCTACTTGAAAATTTCATGCGGAATTGGTATTCTTGTAAGAAGATGTGGACTGTGTACGAACGAGGCCACGTTGCGCATCTTGGCAGCCATACTTACAACCGGTATGTACGTTTACATTGTTTTTTATCGACAAAACCTAATGCTTTGGATGTTATAGTCTTGAATCTGCGTGGGGATCACTAAAGGAAATTCTAAAACCCGAAATGGAGCTTGACGAGTGCGTTGAAATGCTGATTTTCTTGCAGTCGACGGCGGAGATGGAGTATGCGTCTCGGTTTAATGTGATTGGGTCTCGTCACTACCATGGAGCGGATGAATGTTACTTCGCTTAGCAGGCTTGGCAAGTCCACACGCGTTCAAGCTCGTCCGTCAAGAGTATGACCTTTTCAAGAGCGGGGCTTTGTCCTACGAGGGTGGTTGGCTACAAGACAACATCGTCAGGATGGAAAGCCACAGGACAGGACGCGAGTACACGGTTAATGTTTCGGTAAGTTGAGGTTAAAATGGTTTGGCTATTGTCGGTCCAATTATTGACACCTTGTTGTTTATGCACAGACGTTTACATGCTCTTGTTTTTTATGCGTACTCTACTGCTTCCCTGTCATCATACGATGCATGTACGTGCTTCAATGCAAAAGAAGAAAGTAATCCCTTTGAGCTACGTCTATTCACGATGGTTACTACAAGCAGAAGCCAACCTTACATAGGAGGACGAGTCTGGTGAAGAAGTTTCCTGCTGTTCACTACGAGTCCAGAGGTCACACATGCGATCCGTCGAGCACACTGTGTTAAATGGAGCGACAAAGTGGAAAACTGCCATGGACATTGCCGGTACCATCGTGGAGGCAATGCGTTCTCAAGGCACATGAACATTCCTTCGGATGGCTGAAGTGTTTCGCGAGTTTGGAGTGTGCGTACGTGAATGAGTGGTGCCGACTCTGACGAAGCCTCAAGCTTCTGTCGAGAGCCTACTTAGAGCACACTGTGAAGATTCTTATACGCGGCACGACACCGAAGCTGCAGATAGCGGCGGTTCATCTGTACCAGCAACACACGAGGCGACCGATACTGCGCAAAACAATACCGCCCGGGGATGATTTCAATGATGAAAGTAGGCAGCTACTAGATAAAAGCGATGGACTACTAGCTGAAACGAACCGAATACTTACCCGAGCGCAAGATATGGTTTCTTCTGATAGCGACAACGACGATACGGAATTGGTCGAGCTTCTTCAATCCGGGAGCCAGCCTAAACCTGCGGTCCAGAAGCCAAGCAACATAATCGACAAGGCTGCTGCGTTTGAGTTGTCACAGTCGGTGAAAGACACCAACCAGTCTGTGAATGTTGAAGGAGGTATTGTTGATGAGTCTACTGAAGCCACTTGTCGACTGATACTTCGTAAACGACGGTCGAAGGAAAGGGGCGACAGTAGCCCTTGTGACAGCTCCAGCAATGAAGATATCACAGGACAGTTTCGAGTTAGCACTGGTGTGAAAGGCAAAGGACGGCCAAAAATTAGGCGGAAACAAGCTCGTGAGGCGAAGAAACTCCGAATGGGTGAATCTATTGCAGAAGCAAAAGCTCTTGTTCAAGGGACGTTAGTTCCAGAGAAGGATCTAGCACTTGTGCATAAGACATTGACATGCAGTTTCAACGTTGAAGATGCTGTGCCTGGCCGTCACAGTATCACCAAAGTTGATGCACCAACTTGGAAGGCCACCTCCATCGTGCAGCTTGCTCGAAAGCAGAAGGTCCACAAGAAGGTCATTATTTTTTTTCCAAAGAACTACGTTAGCAAGTGCATCGCAGGTACATCATCTATCGGACGTCCCTTCCAAGTGACCACGAAGCTGGCAGAATGGGGGTACCTATCAAGAAACTTGGCACATTCACGGAGAAAGATTTGATCACGATGAGAGATTGGCATGACGAATCCCCGAAGTTCGATGCTTTTAGTGATTTAGCAGCGTGGATCAGAGTTTCTCGCTTTGCCCGAATTACACTTCCCAGCCCTCTCAACAACTGCGTCACGGTAGATTTACAAGCCTGCGCAAAAAGATTGGAGACCGTAAATTTAAAGACTATTATGGACACAAGATTCGGACAGGTCGGTATCGAAGAGATGGCATTCTTTAGACAATCGGAGTGGCTGGACGATTCGTGCATGGAACATGTCATGAGCCACCTTATGGATCAAGATCAAGACGAGCAAGAGAGGAGCTGTATTGGTGGTGTCAACCCGCTCTACGCAAGAGTTCATGATAAAACAATGAAGTTGCAAGTGATTGCAAGCTCACCTCTCCGGTCGAGCAGCCGAATGATTCTGGTGCCGGTTTATCTCGATGGACACTGAGCAGGTGTTGTATTCGACAACGACAAAAGTAGAGTTGTGGTGTTCGACCCTATGCAGACGAACAAATACTACAGCCAGACCTGCACAGTCATCGAAGATTACTTTGGAAACCACTCTGCGAATCTCAAAATAGTCCGCCAGCGGGCTCCGCGACAAGAGGATACCAATAGCTGCGGGCCGCTGGTGTTGTTGTTTTTTGAGTGTATGGTGCGAGGAATGGCAGTACCAGAGAGAAAATAGCGTACTTGCGATTTAATTGTCTATTTTTGACTAGCAAGGGGGTATTTTGCCGAAGCCCAGACGCAGCCACGAGCGAAGAGTAACTACGTCAATACATATCGTTTTGTGCTCATGCATTATCCACGTTGCGTTAGCTACTCAACCTCAGGTGTCCATCGGACATTCGCTTTGGTGACAAGATTGATGACTAGCTCCATTTCATCAAGTGTTTCTCACATACGCACAGCATTCCAGCGACATGCATACATTCACTACAATTGATCTCAGTTTTAGAGATTTTTAATCGTACCTACGCAAGATAGGTCGTACTTATGCGGATACATTACGTACTTAAGAGAATAAATTACGGGTAACCAACCAAACACCAATCAAAACCCAACTAGTTGGGGATTTGCTGGTAAGTCGGTTGGTGAAAAACGCCCGGCTATGCAAAACAGTCGGTGATCGTAACAAGAGCCAATCAAATAACTTACCAAATATAAATGTATTTTTGCTTTAATACTTAAAATCAAACTCTATGTAAAATACTGTTCGCAAGTGTTGTTGTTGTTGTTGTTGTCGTTGTTGTTGTTGTTGTTGTTGTTGCTGTTGCTGTTGCTGTTGTTGTTGTTGTTGTTTTACTGTCCTTATTAGCCTCTATACTTCGATATTGTCGGCAACCCGTCGAGGCACGCTATACCAACCAAACGCGTACAAGAGATACATGCAGATTTGGTACGATTCTGTGCAGCTTTGGTGAACCAAATTCGAAGTTTGGCCAAAGTGAAAACTTTGTAGGTGTCGCACAGAGCGTCATCTTACACAGCGGAATTTTAACGGTTATTCACGGTTATTATCGTAGGTATGTACTTTCCGTATGCTAGTGGCCCACATAATAGTAACTTGAGCCGTAAAACATTTTGACGTTAAGGGATTGAATACCACATTAGACAGGTTTCGAAACGTGTTTGCACTTCCCTCACCTTCATATTTTTGTATAAAGCACGAATAAACCTAGCCCTCCCAGTCAAATTCTGGTAGAACTCGCAAATGTATGGATTTCGCACCTCTACCCTCACACCAATCATTCGCTCATCGAGCACTGTACTGTATGGCTGACTTAACCATCGCACTGTTAGAATTTTGATGGCGGAGATACCGAAGCGCAAGAATCTCTCGGATGCTGAGGACGTGATGCTGCTCAAGCAAGCTCTCGCAGAGGACCCCTACTCTGAAAAGCTGGCAAGGTAATGGAGAAGCTACTAATCTGGTTTCCACCTTGGTAGCAGCATAGACAGTTTGTAAGCAGCATAGCTACACGCACAAACTTACCGACGCCCAGGTTCCTGATGTCGTGCTACCGCCGCGGGTATGAAAGTTGGTATAGCATGACGGATAGAGCCTCCTCACTAACGCATCTATCCCCTTCTTCTGTTATGATGAAAACTGGTAGGGCAAATAGATGCACAAGCAGCCTAATCCCATTAGCATCGAAGCGGAAATCTATTATACAGCTGATATAGCCGTAGGGAGCGAAATCGAACCGCACGTCTGGTATTAAAAGTCGTTCAGGGCTGTCAAAGCGGCCAGCATCATGCATTGCGAGCCATGTATCTCCCTCCCCAGTCGCAGCCAAATACACCAGAAGTTCAAGAGCTTCAACTAGGGTGAACTGCATTCTTTAACGTTCTCCCCCCACGGCGTAGACCGTACCCGTCGCTGCAGCTACTTCCGCCACACTTGTTAACACTGGGCTTGGAACTTTTCTTTGAATTTTTTAACGAGCTTCTAGCCAGCCAATTTTGCATATTTATGCTCTGAATTTTGATTCTAATATTTTGAAATGTCTTAGCAATTTGCACTCGCATTATCTTCACGTTTAGGCGACTGAAGGAAAAGTGAAGGTAATGCCCGCCTCGAAACCTTACTATTGACTTGTTCAAGCGGAGACTCTAATCAAGGTTATGGGTGTAGCTTCCGTGGTGACCATGCGACGTAGAACCTCTGGTACCCCGTTGATGCTGCCCGGGTCGTCCGAGCTGGTGCGTGTTACCGCCCGAGCTGGTGCCCTAGTCGGTGTCGTTGTTGCTTGCGTTCATGGAAGACACCGGCATGATCTATTCCGCTGCCGCCTGTACCGGCATCGCCCCGCGAATGAGATATTTGAGCAACTGGTGAACCAGGACGATGGCAAAACGAAGCGCGAACGCGTGAACTTTTTGGTGCTATTTATACCGGGCATGTACGACGGAAAATGAGATCTCCAGATCGCGCTCGATGCCGAAGCATTAGTGGCTGTATACTTGATAACCTACATCGGCATCATTTACTAACACCGTAGTGATGCGAGGTCAAATCGTCCGCTTCACTCACCGTCGCTGTTGCCTCAGGCTTTGGGAACCGCTTCTTCTTGCGAAGAGACTGCTCAATGGTTTCTGGATACTTGCCCGGCTGGATGTACGCATATGCTTGCGCACTGCTGCCGGAGCGCAATACACAAAACCACATCCAGGAACGAAGCAAGTCCTCGCCGTTTTCACGTCTACTGGAATTTGTTTGGGATGACTCGTATCAGGTCGACGCTATTCTCCTTCCGCAATGTCCGGCTGCTTGCTTGGGCAGGTGCGAGAAAAAATGAAGACGAACATTGAGAGACTTATACTCGCCGCCACCATGAAAAAAAATCTCCGCTAAATGCTACAACATCGCCCTTGTCAAAACAAGGAATTTTGTTTTTCAATCTTCATCGTAACTTGTCTATTCCATTCATAGCCATAGAGAAAGCCACCAGCTTCGAGTCCAATTAACACCGACAACGGTGATCATCACAGATGTAATCGTATGAATGGTGTTTGAATGGTTTATGATGGTGTTTCCTTCGTGCAATTCAGTTTACCTGTGCAAAAGCAATCTTGGTGCGTAACAGGTAAGATATATTAGCGGATGAAATCCTCTTGGGGGCTCATCTTATCCAGACATGGACGGCAGGCGAGGAGCGACGGAGATCAACGGACAGGAGGACAAGACAGTGAAGTGGATAAGTCAACATCCACCTTCGAGCAGCTGCCACCTTAAAGGAGCAACCGGTTGAAGATCCAGACGACCCGGTATACTCAAGGCAAGTGTGCGGCGAATGGCGATCTTCGTGAGGAGTCGCTGTTGCTTGAATGAGGGAGCGGGAGACCAAGTGCATGTGGTAGTAGAGGGATAGCCTCAGTTCGAGATTAGCAGAGAAGCAGGCAAGTGCTTCCCAGAGAGAGCCACGAGCGTATCGGTCTGATACGTTTCGCGCAGAAGACAAGTACAACAACCAGTTAGCCAGTTAGCCAGTGTCATCGCAGTGTTAGTCCTTGAGTGTGAGGGTTTCCCAAGAGTGTGTTAGAGAGACGGGTATTGTAGCCCCGTAGGATCGTCGGTATCAGCAGCCCGCAACGTCGTGACGTGTCCCCAAAGGGAGGGTAGTGGAGTTAGCCCCCGGTACTAAGAGCCCCCGGGATCACGCGCGAGCGATCTGGCAATAGCTCTCGACGGATTCCCTTACGTGCACGCGGCCTAGGAACTCAGTTACCGTTTGCTGTGCGTGTGCTAGGATAGCTGTAGGTGTATTTTAGGGCAGCGGTTTCTGTGGCCACCGGACACCGTCTTCTGATCAGGGACAGGACTGGCAGCTACGTGACGTGGACGACCACCTCAACTGACAGACCACGGTGATCATTGACTCAACTGGTTAAGGCGCGCAGTGAGCTACGACCCGAAGTTCATATTTCGAGAAGCTTACTTGGTGGTCATACAGGGGCCTTCTATTGAAGCTTGGCCCTGTGGCACGAACCCCGCCACGAGGAAGAAGAGAGAGAGAGACGAGTGAGTGAGGAAGAGGAAGGGGAAGAGGAAGAGGGAGAAGAAGGGGAAGAGAGGAGAAGAGAGAGAGAGAGAGACGAGTGAGAGAGCAGGAAGAGGAAGAGAGAGGAGAAGAGAAGCAGACGCTGAATGGACGAGGAAGACAACGCAGCAGACGACAATGGCTAAGCGAGCAGCCCGTGCAGCTAGGAGATCGAGCACGCCGACGTCGAGCACGACGACCACCAGTGCAACGACTCGACGATCATCTACTACGCCAGTAGCACCGAGGAAGACGCGCCAGCCTAGAACTCGCATCCGCTTGAATACGGGTGACGGGAACGGCGGCAACGATGAAGTGGCGGTGAGCAGCAGTGTTACCATCGCGCCGGCTGGTGATGACGGAAGTGGAGACAGCAGCGACGACGATGCAGAGGACGATGCCAGCCGAGCAGGTGGACAACGAAGCGATGGAAACGGTGGCGCCGACAATGGCAACAACAGCAATAGAGGTGGCGGCGGACGTGACGGTAGGTCCCCGAATGACCACACCGCCCGAGGAACAGGAGCATCACCGGCGAACCCGACGCAGACAGCAGACGACGAACTGGAATCGATGGCCTGGTGGGATGCGTTGACACCGGGGCAGCAGCGTGCAATGATGAAACGATTCGTGGTGCAGCCACCAGCCCCAGCACCAGCACCATCGACGCAGCAACCAATTGTGATTCAGGCCCCACCATCCTCCGACCAGCCACGCAGACACAAGATGAAAAGGCTGCACATTGAAGACTTCAGCGGCAAGTCGAGCGAGTCCGTGGAAGCGTGGCTAGCGACGATACCTCAGGAGGTAGAACGGCAAGCAGGCCTTGGCGGTGACTCGTGGACGGCCGAGGAGCTGTATTACGAAGCCACTGCTCATCTGAAGGATGCAGCCAGTAAATGGTTAATCACGCTGACCGAACACATGCAGCCGGAAGATAGAAACCTCAGTTACCTGGTGAGGAAGATGCGGAAGAAGTATGGAAGCCGGGACAATATGTTCCGCATCCAGCAGCGGCTCGCAGCGAGAGTGCAGCAGCCCGGCGAGCGCCTGAGCGACTACGCGGCCAGCCTGACTAACATTGGGTTCGGCAAGCGCATTCCAGCAGAGTCCTACGTGGAGGCGTTCATCAACGGCATTAGTAATGAGACGACAGCAACACAAGTACGGGCCTACGAACCTCAAACGCTGGATGAAGCCGTACAGTTCGCGGAGGACAAGTGCGGAGAGTATGGCGAGGGGTTCAAGGTCACCGACTGGCGCGTAGCGAAGCGCAGGTATCGAGAGAACCGAGAGTACGGCGAGGAGGGAGACGCTTCTCCTCCAAAGAAGAAATCGACGAATGAGGCGGCAGAGCAACTCGACTGGAGACAGCTGGGTTTGGGATTCGGTGGCGAAGAGCCCCCGAGTGTTGACACGAATGGGGAGGCAGTGAGTGGATTGGCTAAAACGGCTAAGAAGGACCCACTCTCATTGGCCGCCCTCCAAGCACTGATGCTTGTCTCCGCCGGGCTAGGGAAAGACAGTGCCAAGGCGACGTCCGGCAACTTAAAGGCGGCACAAGCGCGGAAGATCATCGAGGCCGAGAATAACTCCGCAACGGGCAATCAGCAGCCGGGGAACGACGCAGCGGCAGGCACGCGCTGGCAAGGCCAGAACCGCAACGGTAACACCGGCGGCGGCAGCAGTTTCAACGGCGGAGGAAGAGGCGGAGGCGGTCGAGGCTTCGGAGGCGGAAGAGGTCGTGGCGGTCGCACAGGCCTGGAGAACTACGGGCCCCAAGATACCCGCTTCATTTTGCAGAGGAAGGCAGAGTCTGCGTGTAACTACTGCGGAGAGGTAGGCCATTGGTGGCGCGAGTGTCATAAGCGGTTGGCCGATGAAGAGACTGCGAAGCGGCACCAGACCGTGCCAGCAGTGACCAGTGATCCGGGAGCCAACGGCGCAGCAGTGGCAGCGACGACAACGGCGCCGGGAAACTAGGAACGGCAGTGAAGGCGGGGGCTTCACTGTCGCAAGACGACGCTATCCCCGAGATAAGAGAAGGCGGCGACGTAAGGCTGGAGGATCACGTAAGGGTCTTACGAGCAGCGGCCGGGAGGAGAAGTGCTCTGACCCAGGGGAAGCGTACCGACGTGAGAAGCGGTGGTACTGCAACCCAGGGGAAGAGTGGAGGAACGGATGGCCAGCGCGGCGCAGCAGGTGTGGCGACTGGTGGCGAGCAGAAGGAGGCGTTGGACGCAGTGAAGACGGAGACGAAGTCTCGGAAGCGAGCGAACGAGGTGTGCATGCCGGTGATGATGAGCCCGGTGGACGATGACGAGTTCATGCCGGCCAAGAAGGTGCGTACGAAGAAGCAGAAGCTCCGGGCGAAGTTGTCACTTAGCGGTGGCCGAACTGTATCCGAACGAAGGCGACAGCGACGCGCGAGCGTGAACTTAGCGGCAGTGCACGGCATTCTGGTGAGCAAACTACGGGAACGGCGCGAAGAGCGAGCCAAGGTGCTGCGGGTGATTGTGAGGAAAGCGTTGCGTGTATTGGCAGAAGCAGATGGGAGCGTACGGCGCGGTGACCACGTACGGCGCGGTGATCACGTACGGGCACTTCAAGTAGCGGTGGCCGCTGGAAGAGCAGTCGACGCGCCAACGCCAAGGAAGAAGAGGAGCCGCACCAAGAGGTCAGGACCGGTAATCGAATCGCCCGGAAGTGACGAAACGGCAGCAGAACTGGAAGACGACGAATGGTTGGCGTGCGTCCAGCGGTACATGGAGAAATGCCCTGTGGACTAAAAGAGGAGGGCTCACTTGCGGATATGCGGGCCGCCAGGAAGCAAGCAGTCAAAGAGGCGAAGGCGTATCGAAGAGCAAAGCGGGTGCGACGACTCCAGCGTTACCGACAACAGGAGAAGCAACGCCGGATCGAGGCGACCAAGTTGATGAAGCTGATGGATGAGAAGTGCAAGCCGAAGAAGAAGTACGTATACGAAAAGAGCGGCAACTACGGCGATGTGGAGATCGCGGCGGGCGAGGATGGGCGAGAGCTACGAGTGGCTCAGTTAAGAGCTGCAGGAGCAGGAAGTACAAGTTGTCTGCCGACGGCATTGCTAGCGTTTACGCGAGCACACACACAGGAAGTGCGACTAGACAGCTGCGCACAGTTCAGCGTTGCAGGCGTCGATTTACGGCGCTACGGTCGGTGCATTACGCGCGACGCTCCAGTGGATGTGGTTGAAGGGTTTGGCGGAGGTCGAACACGTGTACTGGGAGTATGGAGGTTTCTGGGCACGACGCAGTACCAGCAGAGAGTTACGATCGATGCGCTGGTCGTGGACGGACAGGGCGACGAGTTCCTGGTAGGAGAAGACTGGATGGTTGAGCGGCAGGTGAAAATGGACTTCTCGACGCGAGAGTTGAAGTACCGAGAGGCGGACGGCACGAAGGTCATATTACCCTTCACGTGTCACGGAGTGAGCTCATTGCAATTGGAAGGAGCCGGGCGCAGCGCGATGGTACGGCTGGCCAAGACGGTAAAGCTCACGACGAATACGCAGAGTGTAGTGCGCGTCACTGTGGACGCCGAGGATGGGACGACGGGCGTGTTTGTTCCCAAGCCAAGCAGTAAGCGGCACTTGCTGATGGCGCCGACACTGGACACAGTGCGCAACGGGACAGTACGCATAGCAGTGATGAATCTGGAAGGCAGACGCGAGAAGATGCCGGCCCGTGAAGCCTTAGGCACCTGGGTTCCGACGGAAGAAGTGATGAAGATCCTGTCGCTGAATGGCGATCTAGAGCAAACACGAGTGGCAGAGTGGGTGAAGACACTGAGCACGGAAGAAGCACTGCCATTGACGGACGAAGATAAGTTGGACATCGGAGACATGGAGCCGTCGGATCGTGAGCTTGTGGTGGCGTTGTTACGACGTTATCGAGGGATAGGCGAGAAGAAGAAGGGATGCCCGCCACTTGCAAAGACAAATGTGCAGCATCACATAAACACTGGAGACACGGCGCCGATCATGCTAGGACGAAGAAGGCATGCAGTGTCGGAGTACGAGCTGATAGACAATGAGGTTGACACGATGATGGAGCAAGACGTCATCGATAAGGGAGAAGGCGCGTGGGGTTTCCCCGTGGTGATTGTAAAGAAAAAGGACGGCAGCGTGCGCTTCTGTATTGACTACAGAGCTCTGAATGCAGTGACAACGAAGGATGTCTACCCACTGCCGAGAGTGGATGAGACGTTAGAAGCGCTGCACGGGTCAAGGCGATTCACGAGTCTTGATTTGCACGCCGGCTACTGGCAACTGGCGGTGGCACCGGAAGACAGGCAGAAGACAGCGTTCACAACGAGGCGTGGACTCTTCCAATTCAAGTGCATGCCTTTTGGACTCTGCAACGCACCGAGTACATTCCAACGACTGATGGACTGTGTGCTACGAGGTCTTACATGGGTCTGTTGCCTGGTCTACTTGGACGACGTGATCATTTTTACGAAAAGGACTGTGGCTCAACATGTGGTCGAATTGGCAGTTGTATTGGAGCGATTGGCAGAAGCTGGCCTGAGTTTGAAAGCGTCCAAGTGTTCCTTTGCGGCGACGCGGATGGAGTATTTAGGGCATGACCTAACGACAGAAGGGATCCAGCCGACGAACCGGCTGATTAAAGCGATTGTAGAGTTCCCCCGACCACAAGACGAAGCGCAGGTGAGGAGATTCGTGGCATTGACTGGCTACTATCGACGATTTGTGCCGGAGTTTGGGACACAGATGGCGCCGCTGACTAGTTTGCTGCGGAAGACGACTGAGTGGACTTGGGGAGATGCACAAGAGGAGGCGTTCACGTGGGCAAAAAGCATGGCTTAGTACAAGACCTGTCCTTATCTACCCTGACTACAAATTGCCCGTTCAAGTTAACGACGGACGCCTCGAAGACCGGACTAGGAGAAGTGCTATCGCAGGACCAAGGACGTGGCGACCAACCGGTGGCGTACGCCTCCAAGGTCAATAGTCCGACGGTCGCCAACTACAGCATTTCAGAATTGGAGTGCCTGGCAGTAGTGTGGGCAGTGAGGCTGTTCAGACCTCATCTTTACGGAAGGAAGTTCACGATTGTGACGGACCACATTGCGTTGAAGTGGCTCATGACGGCGAAGGAACCGGCGGGTAGACTGCATCGTTGGGCGCTCACTCTGCAAGAGTACGACTTCGACATTCTATACCGTCCGGGTAGAGAAAACCACGTGGCAGACGCTTTATCCCGAGGACCAGCAGGTGACGCAGCAGTGACTGATAAGGACGGTGAGAGCAAGGAGGACCCCGACATCGGAGGAGTGCAAGAGGTGCGCTCCCGTGACGAAGTGGAGGCCGAGGTAGCGGCTGAAATTGGGCGACTAGCAGCAGAAGCGAGTGGAGTAGCGACGGTGAATCGGGTCGACAGCGCAGAGTTAGGCATCGTGCAGCTCACTGATCAGGACATCAAGAGAGAGCAAGGACGATCAAAT
This sequence comes from Phytophthora infestans T30-4, assembly GCF_000142945.1. Taxonomy (NCBI): domain Eukaryota; phylum Oomycota; class Peronosporomycetes; order Peronosporales; family Peronosporaceae; genus Phytophthora; species Phytophthora infestans. Next base: position 1,418,729 of record NW_003303737.1, on the reverse strand, counting down.
ATGGTGCAGAAGTTGAAGGAGCAAGGACAGTATCGAGGACGGCGCGTATTCGAGGACGAGGACGGCATGGTGAAGGTGGGGATAACGCCTGGGGAAGAGCGCATCCTATTGCCTACGGCGTACTGGGCATTGGCGTTCAAGGAGGCGCACGACAGCATCTGGACGGGTCACCTACGGGGACCACAGACGAACGAGAGACTACGCCGGTTGTATTGGTGGCCTGGGATGAGCAGGACGGTGAGCAGCTGGGTATCAGCGTGTCAAGATTGCGGCTCGCGCAAAGCACGACCGAAAGCAGTGGTTCCGCCATTACGGAGTGTGCGCACTGGAGATGTTTGCGACAGATGGGCGATCGACGTTGCCGGCCCACTACCGGTGACGCCCAACGGCAAGAGATACGTGATTGCTGCTGTGGAGTACACGACGCGATACGCGGTCGCGGAGGCTGTCGCGGGGCATACGGCGAAAGAGATTGCGCGGTTTTTGATGGAGAAAGTGGTGTTGGTCTTCGGCCCCATGAGAGAGATCATGATGGACGGCGCGATGGAGTTCAGCAGTCAAGCGACGGCGGAGCTGCTGCAGCTATTGCAGGCGAAGCAGTCGACACCGGTGCCGTACCGACCGAACCTGCTTGGACTTGTTGAACGTTCTCACAGAACCTGGAAGGACATCGTGAGTCTGTATGTGGGCGAAGGGCAGGATGATTGGGACGATTTTCTGCCTAGTGCACTATACGCGTATAACTCGGCGAAGCACGCGACGCATGGCTACCAGCCTAACGAACTAATGATGGGCCGGAAATTACGGACGCCTGCAGAGTTGCTGAGGAAGAGTCGGTTGGTGTACCCGCATAGCACATTGCAGGAGTACCATCGAGTGCTGCTCGAAGATTTGGAGACGGCGCGTGAGTTGGCGGCATTGGCGCTAGCGAAGGAGCAAGCAAGGCAGGCGATGTATTACAACCAGAGGAAGGTATGTACAGGACGAGACTTTAGACCAATTCAATTGGTATGGGTGTACAGGCCCGCGCGAGGACCAGGCATCACCAAGTTCGGGCATCGCTGGCGTGGACCTGCGCAGATCATAGAGGCGGCCGGGTATGACAATTTCCGAGTGAAGATGCTGGAATCGGGAAAGGAGCTAGTGACGCATTGCTCGTTCCTGATCTCCTATTATTATCCGACGAATCTGCTGGAAGAGATGGCGCGCGACATCGCAGCTGACTTGCAGGAGGAGGCAGTCGCGGCGGCTGACGCTGATTCTGAGGACGACGACGGAGACGAACCGGAAATAGCAGCGACGGAGGCTGCTGAAGATAGAGCGGCGGCAGCGGCAGGAGCGAGTGGTGGAGCGAGCACGACGGATGGAGACGGACGCAGCGGGGCGATAGCGACCAGCGACACAAGTCAGGTTGCTGCCGACAGCGCAGGGCAGCAAGTCACCAGCACCACAGACGTGCCGACGCGGAAGACGGCCCCAAGCAAGCGACGTGCCACCCCGACAGCACAGCAGGATCAGGATGACGAAGACGACGACGGACACGGGGAGCAGTCGAGAGGCCGTGCGCCACCACGCAAGCGCGTGCGCTTCACGGCCCGAGCAGCAGTCGACCCTAACGCAGACACCATTGCTAGCCGAACGCGAGCACGACAGCGAAGAGCTCCGTACACAGACGCAGTGCCAAGTGTTGGTGACGAGACTAACGCAGCAGCAGCCAGTAGAACGACGCACACACCAGAAGATGCGAGTGGTGTCAGTGCCGAACAACCAGCGACAAGCGGAAGAGTACGAGGACAAGCCGATGCACCTGCCCATGGAGGCTTACGACCAGCACCAGACACGACGACCAGCGGAGATGATGGAGGAGCCAGATACACAGCAACAGCAGCAGCAGACGCACCAGCACGAGGACGAGCAGTCGGACCACCTGACGAAGAAGATGAAGAGCCGACCATTTACGTGTTTGCTGGACGAGGGCGACGCGGTGTCGACAGCTTGGTGTCTTCACGTCCTCGCCTCAGCAGATGGCGGCCGGACGACGTTGTGGTTGAACGCCGCCGCCGACGATGTCGGACCCGCACCGGCCGATACATACTGGAGTTCGAAGCTGAGCGGCTGGGTGATCGACTTGACCCAGACGGCCCCCAGAAGCTCTGGATCAACCAAGCAGATTACGAGGAGCTGTGGCGACAAGGACGCGTGCACACTGGTGCAGACGAAGATTCGGACGACAGCGACCAAGATCAAGAAGGTGACGACAGCGAGGATGACAGCGATGGTGCAGGGAATGCAATCCCACGTGAGCCCGCGCACTAACTGCATGGCGAAGAAGGCCTAGCAGCACAAGAAGATGGCGGCGATGGACGAGCGGATTAGCGGATTAAGAGACAGCGGATACGGTGGCAAGGACAGCGGCGATGGACGAGCGGGTTAGCAGTGACGATGGACGAATCGCGGACGATTCGTAGGCAGGGGAAGAGAGTAAGCGGATGAAATCCTCTTGGGGGCTCATCTTATCCAGACATGGACGGCAGGCGAGGAGCGACGGAGATCAACGGACAGGAGGACAAGACAGTGAAGTGGATAAGTCAACATCCACCTTCGAGCAGCTGCCACCTTAAAGGAGCAACCGGTTGAAGATCCAGACGACCCGGTATACTCAAGGCAAGTGTGCGGCGAATGGCGATCTTCGTGAGGAGTCGCTGTTGCTTGAATGAGGGAGCGGGAGACCAAGTGCATGTGGTAGTAGAGGGATAGCCTCAGTTCGAGATTAGCAGAGAAGCAGGCAAGTGCTTCCAGAGAGAGCCACGAGCGTATCGGTCTGATACGTTTCGCGCAGAAGACAAGTACAACAACCAGTTAGCCAGTTAGCCAGTGTCATCGCAGTGTTAGTCCTTGAGTGTGAGGGTTTCCCAAGAGTGTGTTAGAGAGACGGGTATTGTAGCCCCGTAGGATCGTCGGTATCAGCAGCCCGCAACGTCGTGACGTGTCCCCAAAGAGAGGGTAGTGGAGTTAGCCCCCGGTACTAAGAGCCCCCGGGATCACGCGCGAGCGATCTGGCAATAGATCTCGACGGATTCCCTTACGTGCACGCGGCCTAGGAACTCAGTTACCGTTTGCTGTGCGTGTGCTAGGATAGCTGTAGGTGTATTTTAGGGCAGCGGTTTCTGTGGCCACCGGACACCGTCTTCTGATCAGGGACAGGACTGGCAGCTACGTGACGTGGACGACCACCTCAACTGACAGACCACGGTGATCATTGACTCAACTGGTTAAGGCGCGCAGTGAGCTACGACCCGAAGTCCATATTTCGAGAAGCTTACTATATCATCGAAGTAAGTAATAGTTAAAAAAATCCGGCAAGAGAAGCAAAATCTGAAATGCAAATACTAAAATTAGAGTATATTCAGCTGCACATCTGACAACATACATTATTTTGGTGAGTCTCATCATTATAAAGGGACTCATAATAGATGATTTCAGATTGGAAGAGTAAAAACGGTTTAAATAATACAAAATGCTTTAAACGCTCTTTAAGTATGCAAAAGTTCAAAGGTCAGATCCCCCCCCCTAAGGTGCCAAAAGGATCTTTGCCGAAGCTGATTCCCCATGTCGACGGCGAAGGGGCTGCAGAGAGCCCCTCGCCTCAATCGGGGTATTTATCTTTCGAACCGCTTGGAGATGACCCTCGCAGCTCACACTTCAATCTTTACCCGGCTCAGCATTACGGAGAACGCTTCGCTACAGCTGGTCTGTGCAGTCAAGTCCATCTGATGCTCTCCTACCGTCGCCGACAAGGTCGCGTAGGGTGGTGTTCTCGCCCCCCACTACAGTCATCAACCCCAGCGCAATTGTCTTCCTCACCAGCTCGAGCGCGTGTCAACTTCAATCCACACTCCACGTTCTTCACCCCCCCACGCGATCGTCCCGTACTCCCCGTACACGCACTCCGGCGATCACCCCGTACGCCAGCATCGTTTCGACTATCTCGACCATCACCGCTAAATGCCAGACGCCCACGCGATGAAATTTGGAAGCACTACACCATCGAGCATGAAAATGGCAAAACAACACGGACGATGCAACTATTGTGGTGCTCTAAAGAAGAACAGCAAGCCCAGTGGCAACTTTTGTTGGACCGCTTAGTAAAGTCTAACAAGTGTTTTAATGGTTTTAAAGATTCTCTACGACCTACCCCCGCCCCCGCCAGTGCACCAACGCCGACATCGAATCCAACAGTGCAAGCAGCTTCCAGTGAATTTGACCAAGATGCATGTGAAATGGCACTTGCTCGGGTGTTTGTTTCTGGTCCAGCCATCAGTAACCAGAGAAACGTAGATGTAGGAATTGATCATCTTGACCTCTTTCGAGTGATTTTAATCTCGCTTCAAACTACAGTACTTAGCTTGTGCCATGCCGGCAGCTGTATTGCTGGTGCAATCATGGCAATGAAGTCTCAAAACACTTGAGCTTCAACTAGTATAAACGTCAATGCTCAAACAAGATTTTTTAGCGTAGGATACAGTTTTAAATGGAGCGGATAGACAACAGCACAACATGAGATGTGTAAATTATGGTTGGTTTATTAGACCCCATAAAGAAACGTTATTGTTAATCGTTAACCATTCTGGAATCTTAGTTAAACTATTAAATAAAAAACACTACCGCCAAAAACGTTTAATGTTTCAATCATAACTGGCAGATTCGAGTATCTAATGACTAGTTTTGAATGAGCACAAAAATGAACACACTTCAATGCATTAAAATTGCTACAGTTTGAATATTTTTTAGCTTTCATTGAGTTTGGTATAAGAAGTGATCAATCTTCAGTAGTTACAAGCTCTAACAGGCAGTACATGCGGCTATTTAGTGCAAGCTGGGCAGGCCGTTACCTTTCTTTTCATTGATGCGAGCTAAGTTTCATAGCAGCTCAGAAACGGCCCATGATATCGAGCACGACGCTAAACCAAATATATTGTGTAGCGTTTGCTGTCATGCTATTGAAGTGCAGGTGATTCTGACAGTGATCGCCAATAATAATATAGAGACTGTGTCAAGATCACTAGAATATATTTTATAACATCGTAAGCATGATGCTAGAGACTTAGTCTTTTGTAAATATAATTGCACGGCTTACTAGGAACTCAGCATTTTGTAGCGACTGGTCTAAATTGAACCCAGATTTATGAAATTAAAGAAGTCGATTTAGGCACATAGGGGTTCAGAGGTTTAAGAATAATTTTCCGGAATGCAAACAACTTGAAAGAAACTCAACTACTGCTGCGGCTTGTTAACATCTTACCTCTCTAGTGGAGTGTGTTGTCCGTCCGTCTGTCAGTCCGTCCGAGGGTAGGGTTCTAAAATGTAACGCAAATACGCGCGTTCCACTGGCTGCCGAGTGCAGCGAAGGCGGCCTCAATTGGCTAAAATTGCAATATGTGGTGTACATATTATATGTGGTCTACACATCGTACTTAAAATGCACAGTTCAAATTTCATTTGACAGTGAGTATTTCGCCCGACTAGATTACCCTTCCCCTGCACAATCCCCGGCTCCTTTCCGATGAGCTACATCCGTACGGCGTATATTGCGTATACCCGTTGGAATCAGTGCGCTGCCAGCCACAAAACTTCGAAAGGGGGGAGCGGATACCGTACGGGGCTCAATGGATCTCCGCGTGCGCGCAGCCCATAAGCGGCCGCTGACGGGGGCCGCTGCGTTGGAAGTGAGCGACAGTGGTGAGTCTGAGAGATCCCAGGACTCCCAGGACGACATCTGGTTGCCAACGCCCGCCGCAAGTAGTGCTGATTCGGCGAAAGACGGCTCGTCGGGGGCTCGGAGTGTTTCAGACGCTCCGGAGGCTACTAGCAGCACAAGCGAAAGTGGTGGACCCAGTCGTGTGTTGGCCGCATCGCCAAACAAGGTTGAGTTTTCGTCGTGGGAAGCCTTTGACCAGTACTTGGCGGCCTACTCAGCCCAAACATTTCAGGTAACGATGAGAACGTTGAGATCATTGTATTTTTCTCGTTAGGTGCTTACCAATTCTGTTTGTGCTTCAACGATAGGTCTTCCGGAGCCGCAGTAACACCACAGTGTCTGAGCGCAACGAGCGAATTCGAAAATAGCATTCAAAGGCACCACCAATCCCCGAGTCTTGGGTACAGTATTCCAGGACATTCATCTGCACTCACGCTGGATCCTATAAGTCTCAAGCCTCGAAGAGACCACGTCAAGAGACTCGAGCGAAGGGTTGCCAGGCAAAGGCAAGTATTGTTTGGTCGGGTCTAGTCGGGTGTAATCTGATGCTAATCGGGTAATCATGTTACGTAGATAAATGCTTGTGTGCAGTTAGTTGACTCGGCCAACCAGACATTTGCAGTAAGAATCACACGCTGTCGGCTGGAGCATAACCATCGGTTACATGAAAACTCTTTCAGAGCCCACTCTTCCAAGCGGGTAGCGCTGACTGATGGCGCCATACAAACTGTTGACGTGCTCCGTCGGTATGGGGCCAAGAAGACCGGTATTTTGAGGTTCATCACAGACAAGTATAATAGCAATCCGAACTCGCAAGACGTACACAACTTGGTTTACAAACTGAACGCGCGAGAGATAAAAGATGGTTCATCCTCAAGCGAGAAGCGCCTGAAAAAATCGATGAAGGAGTTCGGCGACAAAACTGGTAATGTTGGTCGAATATTTCTTGACGATATCAACAAGAAGGTAAATGACCTGTTTGCTACAATTTTGGGCAAAATATTTAGATAACCTGTTGTTATTCTCCAGAAAGTAGCTACGTATATCACGCTCCAGACCAGACATATGCGATTACTGTACGAACAGTTCCCTGAGGTTCTACTGATTGATGCCACGCACAGAACCAATCGATCCAAGTACAAAGTATTTTCTTTTACGGCTCATGATACCTTTGGCAAGGGACAGTTTATCCAACACGCGCTTCTTCAGAATGAGCAGTACGCTACGTTGTTCACGGCCCTGAAAGAATTCAAGTCAAACAATCCGGCGTGGTCGAGGCTGCAATGTGTACTGGTGGACAAAGATTTTACGGAGCTCTCTGTCTTGAAAGAAGCTTTTACTGGTGTGACTGTGCTGCTATGTCAGTTCCATGTGCTGAAGTATCTTCGCGAAGAAATTGCATCTGCGGATAATGGATTCTACAAGACCCAGAAGGAGCAGCTTGGAGGGGTAGTGAGCTTGCTTGTGTATGCGAAGACGGAGGCGGAATACGAGAAGCACTTCAAGTATATGGTCCACCTTGCTTCGATTAGGTTCTCTGCTGCAACGTCTACTGACGTGGCGTCAGCCAGCGGTGGAGCGTAGTGGAGCTGCCGTAGTCGGGAGTGAGTCGGGTGGAGTCGAGAGTGAGTCGGGTGCAGTCGGGTCTCCAGTCGGGAGTGCGTCGGCATCGGACGTTGAGCACCCATTTGTTGCGTACTTTCGGAGGAATTGGGATAATTGTCGTGGACAGTGATGTGCGTATAAACGTCAGAATACTGTCACACTTGGTAACAATACGAACAATCGGCTGGAAGCTTCGTGGAAACAACTCGTTTTCTTCCTTCGCAAAGCTCTTGGTCAAGAAACAATTATCCCGACGCTACTATAAAAATAGCACTTCAAGTAGCGCTGAAAATGAGCCCAGCTCATTTGAGGTGAAGACTGTTCTTCCTGGGCGCGAGCACCCTTGGGATTCGAATCCATAGTTCCGAGAAGCATTGCCCATTGCCTCGGAGATCTGTGACACGATGGCTGGTCTAGGTATGACCCAGTATCGACAGGCAATGCAATATTTCCAAGAAGTGGTTGGTCGGTTCAAGGATGGTAAATTTGAAGATCCTATTCAAGAAACAAACCAGCTGGAGCTTTCGCAAACGAGTGGGCAGCTTTTCGATATTTTGGTGCCTCTTACATAAGTATGTAGTACTACCCACGCACCAGATACTGCTGTTGGGAGGAAACCACGTCAACCACTTCTCACTGGCCATGCCCACAGCACGAGTGGCGATGAGTTGCTTACCGATCTAGTATCAGAACCTGAAGAAGTCGGCCTATTCAACGAGCCAAGGGGCGTTTCACCGCAGTCAAGCCAATCGGGTGCAGTCGAGTCTGAGTCGGAACCTCCACATGAATCGGGCCAATCAGTCCCAGTCGGGTCTGAGTCGAGGACTTCGCGAACTCTTCCAACAGTAACCGAAGAAACGACGTTCGTTATTGCCAGCCCACTACGATCTAGAGGACGCCCGAAGCAATCTGCTAAAGCAAAGAAGGCGGCACGTAAGAAGGCGGTTGCTCTTGCTCAAGAAGACGCCGAGCTTCATTCGTTGAACCTGAGCCTAGCATCCATAGAAACCGCACTGTCGGGCGAAGCTACCTATGCATCTGCGGCTGCAGTTCTCAACAAGTTTAAGGTGATTGAGTACGGCACTAAGCTCAAGGCCCCGACCGTACGAACGATAGCATCGCTACCACCAACCAAGCCTATTATCCCTCCAGCCTCCATCACGCGCATACTGCGTCCTGAACAAATCAGCATCTGCAACCAAAAAGTCACAGCATTCCAGTCAAAGCACAAAGGTACTGCCGAAAAAGATCTGGTCGTCGATATACCTGGCTTCGGCGTGTACTTGACAAGCACGATGCGGACTATGAAGTCTTGGCACACAGCGATGAAGACCATCAACCAAGTGGGAAAAATGACGAAGTGGGTGAACACCGTCGACTTTTAATTGCCTATGCCATCCTCATTCGGGTGAAGGAGCAGCCAGACGTGACGACGAAAGCAAAAGCGATTCATGTGTCCTCCTGAAAGGTATAAATACCCATCTCTTGCCTGCTTCATCATATTAATCTGATTAACTATTGTATAATATGCAGGCAGCAATTCTGGACCTTGTAGGTAAAACATGCCTTAGTGAAGACACTAAAGCCATCACCATGACACCATGAACATCGTTATGGCTAAACTGTTCGGATCACGAAGTGATGTAATCATCGTGGATCCAAGTATAATCGGCTCTGTTGAAGGCGAAGCAATGCCAGGGTTTGCCGCCGTTTTTGCTGATGTTTTCGCCAGTGTCACGAATGAGAAAATCTTCATCCCCGTATGCTGCAGTAAAAACCATTGGTGCGACATATCGTTGGACCTGGAAATGGCGGAGGCGTCTGTCTACGATCCAATGGGCTCGACCTATGCAATTAAAGTCCGAGCACTCACGGAGGCCCTTCTAGTGCAGCTACCAGACTACGCCCCACGAAAGTTTCGAGTCCGCCCGTACCATACAGACCTCGGGGTTCAAGTCGACAGCTATAATTGTGGAAGTTACGTCCTTGTGGCGTTTGAAGAGATTGCCGGTGCAAAAGGTCTCTGCATGCTATCCAGAAAGGAACTTTAGTATCTACGTTACAGATACATTTGCATGTGCGCTTAGTTAACACTTTAAACAAGTCAATCTTTGTGTTTGCCCTTACAGTTTGTTCGTGCCGCCACACATTATCAGCGTAGAACACTATGCAGAATCCCGCAAAGACTCTTCACACGCTCAGTGCTAAGTCTTTCGCATCCGAATATACGTATAGCAGCCATGCGCTTTACACGATTGCTCAACTGGCTTTTATATTGAGTCGGGCACTGTCGGTCATCGATCGGATGTAGTTGGGGACCGTGAGCCTGGCTCTTTCACATGAATCGGGCGAAATAACGAGTGCCATTTCATTTTGCCCCCATTTTCAAAACGGAAGCCGCGGAACGCCACGTTATTTAAGGTAAGCTGCGTGTATGCATGTTAGTTTGCATTAGTAGCTAGCAAGACACACATACACAGATAGTCCGAGGCTCCTGGGGCTGCTTAGGGGGTAGCTTATAACTTGCGGGATTTTATCCTGCAAGTAGGTAGCCGTGCTATGGGGATTTAGTTCCAGACCCATATGGGTTCTTGGGGCTTTATCCAACCGCTCACTCTGCGCGAGAGCACATTTGGCACCTGGTCCATTGACCGCAAACCCGACAGCGAACCAGTTGAGCCGGTCGTTAATGGTTATTGATGGGCACGCACATTGCGTGCGTGCAGTTGGTCAGGAGGGTACCGTAACTGGCCTCTTTTAACCGACAGATGGGATGGGGCTGTAATAGCCTATCAATAACCAGCCTTTGCAATTAACGGCCGCCTTTTGGCAAAAGGATATCGCACCTCAAGCTACAGTACTATCCGGGGGCCCAACCCTGAAGATTCGACTGCACAATTTGCAAACTAAAACCGCTCCGGGCCTCACGGCCCGTGACTGCGGGATAAGTGATCGGAGATAACCTTGATGGGGGCAATCAATCCCGGGTAGTACGCGTATTCCAACACACTACTCTATGAAAACCTACTGCTACGTGCGGTGTACTTAGACATTGTCTAACGCGTCACGTTTACGTGTTCGCAGAACTATGGTTCGGAGTAAGCGAAAGAGGACGCGCGAGGAACTCGAGGAGGCCCTGCACGAGAACGAACGCATTAACGCGACACCCATGCGAGAGGAAAAGGATGCACGAAAACGACGTCAGACCAAGCGCAGGAAGAAACGATACGACTTGAACAAAGAGCTGAAGGCCCTCAGTGTGCATCAAGAAGCTACGGCGGTTACGGAATTTACGGAAGGTCAACCAACGGTATTGAAGAGCTGGAGGAAAAGACAGAAGAGTCCGATCCTGTGGTACTTCAGCGCCGGTTTGCGGCTGAAATGGAGGCGGCGTACCAAGCTGAAACTGAGGATACGGCTTTATTTACAGTACCTGTCGTATCTGGATCAGCGGATCGAGAAGATGTCCCGGTCTCGGCTGCGCAGCGAGCTCGCGACAAAAGAGCTAATAGGACACTGTCTCAGGCAGATCGCGAACGCACACGCGACGCACAGCGAGCTCGAACCAGGCGCATTAATATGACACTATCTCAGCGTGATCGTGCGAGGAAGAAAGACGCTGAGCGCAAATGTGCTTGAAGAGCTCAGTTACGCGGAGAAGAGCTTCACGAGCAGCGAGAGCAGAATCGACAGCAGCAAGCAGCACACAGAGCGGAGCTAAGGGAGCCAGACCGGGAAGCCGTACGCGGTCGAGACCGCCTGCAACATGCGAGTCGACGGGCACAGATGTCGGGACAGCAACAGGAACATGCACGCGAGCTTAACCGTCAACAACATGCGCATTGGCGAGCAAACCTGTCGGACCAGAGCATGGTGGCTGAACGCGAGCTGAGCAGACACAAGACGAGCGCCAGTACGAGCTCGAGCGGGTGCGCACTAGACGACAATGTGTCCGTCATGGACATGCTCTTATATCCCTCGAAGACTTCGATGCGTCCATGATAACGGGTGACGACGTGGTGAGCGGCCGGCACAAGCTTCCGGCTACATCCGTTTGTCCGATCTGCAATGCTTGGAAGTGGCCTGGAGAGTCTGCGATATCATGCTGTCTCGCAGGCAGGGTAAATCTGCCTCCACTGCACCCCGCGCCACGGAAGTTGCTTCAGCTGTACGGAGATCCCGAGTTCCGCCGTCAAATTCGTGCTTACAACCAAGCCTTCGCGTTTACATCGATTGGTGCTTCGTGCTCAAACCGATCGTTTCAAAACGTACGTCAAGACGAGAGCGTTGCCGGTACACACGGGGTGTACACATATCGCATTCAAGGGGCTATGGGGCACTACCTAGGGTCTCTCCTCCCCCACATAGACCGTCGGACAGGCGCGCGGGTAGCACCCAAGTTTGCGCAGATCTACATTGTGGATCCAGACATGCAACGCCGCGCGGAGCGACGTCTTGGTATATTCGCGGATCTGGATCGTGTTGCGCTACTAGACATCGAGAAAATGATGGCAGAGCACAGCCCATTAGCGCAAAGGTTCCTCCACTTTGGGCAGCAAGTGCGTCAACACAACACGGAGGGTCCAGTAGACTTGGTGTTCCGTCTACATGACAACTCATCGCGACCGAGGACGCATAACCGCCCCACTGTGTCTGAAGTGGCTGCGACCCTCATTGAGGATGGCAACCTGGCACAGCCTCGGGATCTACTGCTCTTTACACGCGATCAAAGGCTGCTACGTTTGTATGAGACTCACGCCGATTACGATCCACTCCAATACCCGCTTCTCCTTCCATATGGAGAGAAGGGATGGACCTACACAGACGAGTTCGCGAATGGTGCTGAGTATCGAAACAAGAAGGCGATGTCGCTTCGTGAACACGTCGTGTTCCGCCTTCATCAGAAAGTGGATGATCAGTCCGCTCTCCACCAAGGTTGGCGTCTATTTCAACAGTGGTGTGTAGATCAGCGTGCAAAATGTGAGCAAGAACAGCTTCGCTGGGTGGCCGACAATCAGAAAACACTTCGCGCCGATCAATACAGGGGTGTTCAAGACGCTTTGCTCAATGAGGATACTTTGGCTCTGGCGGAAGGAGAAGTGCTGCTGTCGGAATATGACCGGGCCCAGAACAGATTGGTCCACCCGGACCGGGACGGAGGCAGCAGAGGACGACCAACCCACTTTCTTAATCAGGTTGGCAAGCGTATCATACTACCGGCTTCGCACCTGGGTAGCCCGCGGTCCATGTACAAGTCGTATCAAGATTCGATGGCAATTGTTCGGGAGTATGGACGGCCCGACGTCTTCCTGACTGAAACGTGCAGCCCCAAATGGGACGAGATTCTTGAAGCGATACCTTCCGATATCCAGACAGCTCAAGATCGACCAGACATCGTGACTCGCGTGTGGCAGCAGAAACTGCAAGCAACGCTTGACGATTTAAACCAAGGCGTTCTGGGACGAGTGCGCGCGCGGATTTACGTTGTCGAGTTTCAAAAACGAGGCCTCCCCCACGCTCACGTACTGGTTATTTTGGCTGACGAAGACAAAACTTGAACCCGCGAGATCGTAGACAAGATGGAATGCGCTGAGATCCCAGATAAGGATACAAACCCTCAGCTGTATGAGACGGTCATGTCATGAATGCTTCATGGTCCATGCGGGCCTGCAAACCCTTCCTGCGCGTGTATGAAGGACGGCAAGTGTACCAAAGGATATCCGAAGCCCTTAGCAGAAGTTACACAAGCCAATGCCAACGGATATCCAGTGTACAGACGTCGTCGACGGCAAGAAGGTGTTCTAAAGTTCAAAGGCAGAGAATACGACAATGCTACGATCAACCAGTGGGTTGTACCGTACAACCCGTACTTATCCCAGAAGTACAACTGCCACATCAATGTCGAAGTGTGCACGGATATAACTGCGGTTAAATACCTGTACAAGTATGTGTACAAAGGACCCGACATGGCTATACTCACTGTGGAAGAAGTCCGAGGAGGGCAGCAGAGTGCGCGTCGAGAACCAAATGAGATTCTACGTTTCTTGAGCGCCCGGTACATTTCTCCGGTGGAAGCTTGCATGCGCCTGCTCGATTTCACAATTCAGGGGAAACCCCACGCGGTGACACAGCTGACGGTTCATCTCGAGTCAGGGCAGACGGTTTGCTTCCGCGAAACGGAAAGCCCGGAGGCGGTTTTGGAACGTGTTAGTCACACGATGCTGGCCCAGATTCTTTGAGTTGTGTGCGAGTGAAGAGCCTCAGAATCATATTGCAAGGACGATGTTGTATCAGGATATCCCCAAAGCGTTCTGCTGGAAAACGCCGGAGAAAGGGCAACCGAAAAAGTGGGATCGCCGGAAACAGTATCAAGCTGCCGTTGGTCGCATGATTCACGTGTCTCCTCGAGATATGGAGCGGTTCTACCTTCGGCTACTGCTCTGTCAGCGTAGAGGTCCAACGTCGTTTGAAGACTTGAGAACGGCTAACGGGATTGTCTGCCCAACATTCCAAATTGCGGCGCGGGAGGCTGGCTACTTAGAGAATGACAACGAGTGGGTTTCGTGTTTGAGGGAAGCGGCTGAGTTCCAAATGCCGTATTAACTACGCCAGCTCTTCGTCACCATTCTGGTGTATTCAGCTCCAGCAAATGTTGGTGTTCTATGGGATCGGTTCTTCGCGGATCTTTCCCAAGACTTCGCACGCAAACATCAGGCTTTGATGGACCCCTTTAAGTCGGCGTTGGTCGAATTTGAAACGCTGATGAGCATTCAAGAACTACTTCAAGCGAGTGGGTATGCGGTAGCTGACTTCGACGAGCTTCCTCAGTTGGGGTCGGTCCCAACATTGATTCGTGAAGCGCTTCGCCAAAACGGATTACTACGACGTGAGCTCACTGGATACGATGCGTCAGCTTTGGAGGCAATTGTAAGCACAGAAGATCAGCTGAACGAAAGTCAGCGGGTGTTTTACGACCAGATTATTGAAGCGGTTGAATGCCCGGAGGAAGGCAAGAAGTTATTTTTTGTCGATGGCCCGGGTGGTACTGAAAAATCTACACTGCTTCGAAACATACTGGCCAAAGTCAGACTCTCGGGGAAAATCGCCTTCGCTGTGGCGTCTAGCGGTATTGCCTCGCTCTTGCTCATGGGTGGTAGGACAGCTCATTCTACATTCAAGATCTCTTTGAAATTGAACGAGAGCTCGACGTGCGGTATCAGGAAGAACTCCCATATTCAGGAGTTGATCAAGCATGCAAGTTTAATTATTTGGGACGAAGCACCTATGGCCCATCGCCACGCATTCGAGGCAGTAGACAGAACACTGCGGGACATACTTGACAACGATACTGAGCCTTTTGGGGGGGAAAGTGTTTGTACTTTCGGGAGATTTCCGCCAGATTCTCCCGGTCGTGAAGAATGGAGCACCCGTCGAGACAATTGACGCTTGCCTCAAGTCGTCTAGGCTGTGGCCCCAGTTACAGACGTTCCGTCTTACGGAAAACATGCAAGTGCGCACAGCTGATACTGCAGACACTGCTGAGAAAATGTCTGCGTTCTCCGAGTTCCTGCTGCAAGTCGGGGAAGGAAGGCATGATGTAAACCCTTCCCTAGGAAACGATTACATGAAGATCCCGCGCGATATGCTGATTGAGAATCCACCTGTGCCTGAGAATGAGGACCAGGAAATTCGTGGCTCGCGTGTGGCAGCAGAAACTGCAAGCAACGCTTGACGATTTAAACCAAGGCGTTCTGGGACGAGTGCGCGCGCGGATTTACGTTGTCGAGTTTCAAAAACGAGGCCTCCCCCACGCTCACGTACTGGTTATTTTGGCTGACGAAGACAAACCTCGAACCCGCGAGATCGTAGACAAGATGGAATGCGCTGAGATCCCAGATAAGGATACAAACCCTCAGCTGTATGAGACGGTCATGTCATGAATGCTTCATGGTCCATGCGGGCCTGCAAACCCTTCCTGCGCGTGTATGAAGGACGGCAAGTGTACCAAAGGATATCCGAAGCCCTTAGCAGAAGTTACACAAGCCAATGCCAACGGATATCCAGTGTACAGACGTCGTCGACGCCAAGAAGGTGTTCTAAAGTTCAAAGGCAGAGAATACGACAATGCTACGATCAACCAGTGGGTTGTACCGTACAACCCGTACTTATCCCAGAAGTACAACTGCCACATCAATGTCGAAGTGTGCACGGATATAACTGCGGTTAAATACCTGTACAAGTATGTGTACAAAGGACCCGACATGGCTATACTCACTGTGGAAGAAGTCCGAGGAGGGCAGCAGAGTGCGCGTCGAGAACCAAATGAGATTCTACGTTTCTTGAGCGCCCGGTACATTTCTCCGGTGGAAGCTTGCATGCGCCTGCTCGATTTCACAATTCAGGGGAAACCCCACGCGGTGACACAGCTGACGGTTCATCTCGAGTCAGGGCAGACGGTTTGCTTCCGCGAAACGGAAAGCCCGGAGGCGGTTTTGGAACGTGTTAGTCACACGATGCTGGCCAGATTCTTTGAGTTGTGTGCGAGTGAAGAGCCTCAGAATCATATTGCAAGGACGATGTTGTATCAGGATATCCCCAAAGCGTTCTGCTGGAAAACGCCGAAGAAAGGGCAACCGAAAAAGTGGGATCGCCGGAAACAGTATCAAGCTGCCGTTGGTCGCATGATTCACGTGTCTCCTCGAGATATGGAGCGGTTCTACCTTCGGCTACTGCTCTGTCAGCGTAGAGGTCCAACGTCGTTTGAAGACTTGAGAACGGCTAACGGGATTGTCTGCCCAACATTCCAAATTGCGGCGCGGGAGGCTGGCTACTTAGAGAATGACAACGAGTGGGTTTCGTGTTTGAGGGAAGCGGCTGAGTTCCAAATGCCGTATTAACTACGCCAGCTCTTCGTCACCATTCTGGTGTATTCAGCTCCAGCAAATGTTGGTGTTCTATGGGATCGGTTCTTCGCGGATCTTTCCCAAGACTTCGCACGCAAACATCAGGCTTTGATGGACCCCTTTAAGTCGGCGTTGGTCGAATTTGAAACGCTGATGAGCATTCAAGAACTACTTCAAGCGAGTGGGTATGCGGTAGCTGACTTCGACGAGCTTCCTCAGTTGGGGTCGGTCCCAACATTGATTCGTGAAGCGCTTCGCCAAAACGGATTACTACGACGTGAGCTCACTGGATACGATGCGTCAGCTTTGGAGGCAATTCCAGGCACAGAAGATCAGCTGAACGAAAGTCAGCGGGTGTTTTACGACCAGATTATTGAAGCGGTTGAATGCCCGGAGGAAGGCAAGAAGTTATTTTTTGTCGATGGCCCGGGTGGTACTGAAAAATCTACACTGCTTCGAAACATACTGGCCAAAGTCAGACTCTCGGGGAAAATCGCCTTCGCTGTGGCGTCTAGCGGTATTGCCTCGCTCTTGCTCATGGGTGGTAGGACAGCTCATTCTACATTCAAGATCTCTTTGAAATTGAACGAGAGCTCGACGTGCGGTATCAGGAAGAACTCCCATATTCAGGAGTTGATCAAGCATGCAAGTTTAATTATTTGGGACGAAGCACCTATGGCCCATCGCCACGCATTCGAGGCAGTAGACAGAACACTGCGGGACATACTTGACAACGATACTGAGCCTTTTGGGGGGAAAGTGTTTGTACTTTCGGGAGATTTCCGCCAGATTCTCCCGGTCGTGAAGAATGGAACACCCGTCGAGACAATTGACGCTTGCCTCAAGTCGTCTAGGCTGTGGCCCCAGTTCCAGACGTTCCGTCTTACGGAAAACATGCGAGTGCGCACAGCTGATACTGCAGACACTGCTGAGAAAATGTCTGCGTTCTCCGAGTTCCTGCTGCAAGTCGGGGAGGGAAGGCATGATGTAAACCCTTCCCTAGGAAACGATTACATGAAGATCCCGCGCGATATGCTGATTGAGAATCCACCTGTGCCTGAGAGAGGACCAGGAAATTCGTCCTGGCGTTATTTCAAGAGGCATGGATCGGATCATCGACGAGATGTATGGCGAGATTAACAACCCCGAGGTTGCTACCAATGAGTATTTCGCTAACCGTACAATCCTCACGACCACGACAGCAATCGTGCACCGCATCAATGAAGCGGTGACCGATCGATTAACTGGACAGGCGCGGGAATACATGTCTTTCGACTCTGTACAAGATGACGGTGACGGCAATTTCTTCGAGCAGGAGGTACTCCACTCGATGAATATCAGTGGAATGCCTCCCCACAAATTGACTCTCAAGGTAGGAATGCCTATCATGATGATGCGGAACCTGAATCCAGATCTAGGGCTGTACAACGGAACACGGCTTCGAATTGTGGCCCTCAAGCCACATGTCATCCACGCCACAATCATGACCGGTGAGCGACAAGGGCAACATGTGTTGATTCCCCGCATTGTTTTCATTAGTGATGGAGACATTCGGAGCTTTCCGTTTCATTTGAGACGCAAGCAGTTTCCTGTCCAACCGGCCTTTGCGATGACGATTAACAAGGCGCAAGGAAGGACAAACGGTGCAGTACTTGGGGCTGTATCTTGCGACGCCTTGCTTCTCCCACGGGCAGCTGTACGTTGCGATGTCGCGAGTTACTTCAAGATCAAGATTCAAGGCGCTGGTCGAGTACCCAAAGCTGGAGGAGGAGGATGGGGTCTACGCCCGAACATTGTCTACAGGCAGATCTTTGGTTCAGAGTAGGAATGTTCAATTTCATATGTATTTAATACATCACGTTTACATAAAACATGTTTACGCCGGAGCGCAGCGAAGGCGTGAGCCCATTTCCCCTTGGACTAAAACCTGCCACCTCCGCCGCGTAGCGGTGGCGAACGGCTAGTCTTACCCCCCTAGTGGAGTGTGGTGTGCGTCCGTCCGTCCGTCATTCCGTCCGCGGCTAGGGTTAATAAAACTCACGCTAATGCGGGCGTTCTACTGGCTGCCGAGCGCAGCGAAGGCGGCTTTGATTCGCTAAAAAGCTGTCGTGCGCAGCGAAGGCGGCCCGCATTGGCTAAAATCGACATTGTGTTTTGTACACACTGTATGTGGACTACACATCGTACTTAAAAGCACCGCTTAAATTTCATTTTGCTCTCATTTTCAGCTGCGGTCTGCAACGCCACGCAAAGGGCGCTGCCTGTGTGCGCGTTAGTTAGCATTAGTATAAGGCGCCGATGGGCACACACGTACAATATCGTCGTAGGAGCTGTTGACATTTTTGTAGGTCCTGGTGACTTATATTTAGGCCTCCATCGAAACTTTAGTGGCTATTGGATATAGAATGATATTTTAGGCTTCATAGTACTTTTCTAAAAATCAAACTTACAATATGTTTTGAGTAGTACTATTATCAAGACATTTCATATTTTTCCTTGCAGCAATTTGTAGTAGTAGTACACATAGTTATTATATCAGCGTTCGATAATAAATCGCAAATTTATTACTATTTATAATAATGTGAAAAACTTAAAATATGACTATTGTGGCTTACACCCCTGCACTCCACACTGCCTCCGGGGAAAGGTATCACCTTCCTTTGTATTTTTGCACGTAGTGTGCGACCTTAACATATTGTGTGAACTTTCCAGCAATATATGCTATGTACATCAAACAAAATCGGAACAGCGTTTGTGATTCAGCTAGCGCGGAGGCACGTGACTCAGCAAGAACGCGAAACACGAAAGAACACCGACCCACACTATGTAGACGACGAGATAGAAGAGCAACACGAAGCACGTTAGGCCATGGACGACGATAGAATTCTTAGCCGATGCAAACCACGAAGTTTTATGCGTAGCGTGAAAGGCGGAAGTGCACGCAGCCATGAAAAGGACAGAAGGACAAGAATATGACGGGAGCGTACGGGCCACGGAAAGGAACTAATTATATAGACACCCCAGCATGCTGAAAAGCACGGCTACGGAAGAGAACGCACGTTCGAAGCCACGGTAGAACACGTACCGGTGAGAATGCACGGACAGCAATTCTTCAGCAACACCACGGTTGAACACGGAGCACAGTCAGCAGACCGAACATGAACTCGCGGGAGACCAAAAACGGGATATCACCGAGTATTGGGACGCGATATAAGGGTAGAACCGGAGCTCACCGAGTCTTACTGCCCGATACTACGGTAGCTAACGATCGCATTGACGAAAGACCAATCGCGACACCACAAGTTAGCTCAAAAGCATGGACTGTGCCACTAAGCCATGGGAGAACGCAGTCGCGGAGCTATAGACGGAAAATCACAGAGCCGCGGAGAACGATACCAGTGTAGAACCTGAGCTTACCAAGCCACGGAAGACAGCAGTACATGAGAACACGATTGCACGGACTGTGGACCGCCCACCAAATGCACAGGGGGTGGGCTTGGTATGACCACGATTACACACCGTGGAGCACGATGGCATCGTAGAGCACGATAACACAGACAACGCAGATGCACTACGCGTGCACAATACCTTAGACAGCATATCCACACCGCGATTGCACGATAGCGTGATACCGCGGTCGATGACTCTTCATCAGGAGATGACGATACACGGGCGACGGAACAACACGACTGCGTGGAGGCACCAATCCACGAAATAGTACCCTTAGTCTAGCGTACTGGCGACGGGAGGCCAACGCCCACGAAAGACTTTATACCACGAAGCCAGTGCAACTCACGTAAACGTTTGAGAGCAGAGAAAAGTTAGCAGTTACAAAAAGGCTGTACTAAAGAGCATGAACCCAAGAGAGAGGGGCCATAACCACTAAGCACGGGTGTGCAGGGAACTACGAAGCCAGGAAGAACTCGGAACAGCGCAGGCCATTTAAGAACATGACATCCTACCTGTACTACGGGATAACCGAAACGTTCCAAGCCACGATATTTTACGGGGCCGGATGAGACTCGGAAAGGTAAGTCGTTACGAACACGAAGCTAAAATCTACTGGGTGAACGACGCTCACAAAACACGCGACACCATGAAGCACTTAAATTTGCGGCCACCACATCGCCAGCAAACCATGCCACTCCGCCGCGTAGCGGCGGCGAACGGCTAGTCTACCCCATCTAGTGGAGTCTGGTCTGCGTCTGTCAGTCCGTCCGTAACGGGCCTGTTTGCTAGCATGAACCTTTCCCCACGCATGGCTATACTCCACCTGTCCAGTACAATATCGTCCCATCCTTTCAACTGCACCTATCTTTGTGACTCGGCTTAACTATGCAAAAATTGCACTTTTAGCCATGAATAGGGTTAATAAATGTAACGCAAATACGGGCGTTCTACTGGCTGCCGAGCGCAGCGAAGGCGGCCTCAATTGGCTAAAATAGCATTACGTGGTGGACACATTATATGTGGTCTACACATCGTACTTATATGCACCGCTCAAATTTCATTTTACTCTCATATTCAGCCGCGGAGCGCCTCTCGACGCAAAGGGCGCTGCCTGTGTGCGCGTTAGTTAGCATAATTAAAAGGCGCCGATGAGCACACACGTTCTCTATCGCCGTAGGAGCTGTTGAAAAGAATTATAGACTTTGGTGACTTATATTTCGGCCTCAATCGAAACTTTAGTACTTATTGGATATATAATGATGTTTTAGGCTTCGTAGTACTGCTGTACTAATTTAACTTACAACATTAGTTTTCTTAGTACTATTATCAAGGCATTCCATATTTTTCTTGCCGATATTAGTAGTAGTAGTACACATAATTGCTATATCAACGTTTGATAATAAAAAACAATTGTATTACTGTTAATAATAATGTGAAAACTTTAAATACGACTATTGTGGCTTACACCCCTGCACCCCACACTGCCTCCGGGGAAAAGTATCACCTTCCTCTGTATTTTTGCACGTAGTGTGCGACCTTAAGATATTGTGTGAACTTTCCAGCAATATATGCTATGTACATCAAACAAAATCGGAACAGCGTTTGTGATTCAGCTAGCGCGGAGGCACGTGACTCAGCAAGAACACGAAACACGAAAGAACACCGACCCACACTATGTAGACGACGAGATAGAAGAGCAACACGAAGCACGGAAGGCAACGGACGATGATAGAAGACTTAGCCGATGCAAACCACAAAGTTGTATGCGTAGCGCGAAAGACGGAAGAGCACACAGCCATGAAAAGGACAGAAGGACAAGAATATGACGGGAGCGTACGGGCCACGGAAACAAACTAATTATATAGACACCCCAGCATGCTGAAAAAGACGACTACGGAAAAGCACGCACGGTCAAGGCCACAGTAGAGCACGTAGCGGTAAGAGTGCACGGAAACGTATTCTCCAATAGCGCCACGGTGGAGCACGGTTCACATGGGCGGACCAAACACGTGGCCACGAGACACAAAGGGGAAATCACCGAGCATTAGAGCTCGATACAAGGGTAGAACCGGAACTCACCAGGCCACGGAGCGCGATACCACAGAAGAACACGATAGCACAGACACCATACCAGCCACGAAATCACGAAGAACACGATAACGTGGACGGTGATTCAGCCACTAAAACATGGGAGAACGCAGCCACGGTAGCTATATATATAGACTGCGGATCACTGAACCACGGAACACGATACCAGTGTAGAGCTTAAGTTCACTGAGCCACGGAAAACGATTGTACCATTGCACGGACGGCAGATCAGGCATGGTAGCACGAGGGAGCGACCACGATTGCAGACTACAAAGCACTATACCATTGTAGAACACAATAGCACGGGCACCGCATATAAACTACGCGAGCACAAATGCATAGACAACAAAGCCACACCGCGAGTGCACGATAGCGCGATAACGCGGTCCATGGAGCCACACGAGGAAAACACGCTACACGGGAGACGGAACAGCAAAACTGCATGGAGGTACCATCCCACGGAATCGGCCACGAATGACTATGTATCATGAAATCGGTGCCACCCACGTAAACGTTTGAGAGCAGGGAATAGTTAGCAGCCACTAAAGGGACCGTACTAAGGAGAGTGACCCCAAAAGAGATAGCGCGTAACCACTAAGCAGCGTCTGCCATGGGTGAGCAAAGAACCTCGAAGCCAGGAAGATCACGGAAGAGCGCCGACCATTGAAGAACATGACATCCAACATGTAGTACGGGGTACCAAACCACGATATTATACGGGTCCACATGAGACTACGGAATAGTAAGTGGTTGAGTACACGAAGACAAAACCCTACTGAGGTGAACGAGGCTAACAAAGTACGCGACACCAAGAAGCACTTAAATTTGAGGCTACCGCATCTCCAACAAACCATGCCACTCCGCCGCGTAGCGGCGGCGAACGGCTAGTCTTACCCCTCTAGTGGAGTGTGTTGTCTGTCCGTCCGTCCGTCCGTCCGTCCGTAACGGGCTAGGGTTAATAATCCTCACGCTAATACGCGCGTTCTACTGGCTGCCGAGCGCAGCGAAGGCGGTCTCGATTCGCTAAAATTGCAATATGTGGTTAACATATTGTCTGTGGGCTACACATCGTACTTAAATGCACCGTTCAAATTTCATTTTGCCCCCATTTTTAACGCTGGAGCGCCACCTCACACAAAAGGCGCTGCGTGTGTGTGGGTTAATTTGCATTGGTAGGCTTCGCCGACGTGCACACCGGTACTATTATATCGTCGTAGGCGCTGTTGATTTTGTTTAGGCCCTGGCGACACCACTGGATCGCATTTTAGCAAAGTAGTAATTCAATACTTCGAAATACTTAGTTTAATACTTAAAAAATAATATTACTTGTTTAATTAAAACGTTTCTAATAAAACATTTCTCCAATGGAACGCTTACCTCCCATGTGCTCGACGTGCCAGGCGGTCATTGTGCACCCCCCGCTCGAGCCAGACGGTCTAGGGCTGCAGCTCCGGCTGTGCGCCTGTTGCGAACAATTCTTAGCATGGGATGCATTCGCACAGGGCGAGGCTCGAGCGGGTGCCCGCAGGTGCATCGCGTGCGCCTCTGGTCCATACAGCCAGGCGTTTTGGCACCGCCCACGCACACCAGAACCGAAGCCAGCCACTGATTCGCGCCAACAAAGCCTGGCCTTAGTTGCCGCCGCTATGGGCCCCCCACAACCGCCGCAGCGCGTTGTCCAGGAGCGCATTAATCGCCGCCGTCGTCACTGGAAACCTCGCCAGCGCAACAAACATCCGCGTAATCACCAGAAAAACTGATTGGCTAAAAATAAACGTTTTCCATTGGTCACAATTACTTTCGTGTTTAGGTGCGTTGTATGGGAGCTTAGGACAGGGCGTGAGCCTAGGAGAAGGTGCGAGCTTATCGAACTGGATTTGTAGGGCAGTACGAAACAGTATGTACGATGGAGGGGAAACAAATATGGACACAGAGCTACAAAGCACGGAAGCGGGCCGATGCAATTAACATGTAAATCTATGAAAGCTCTAAGAGTCACGGACTCTGTTAGACTCTCTACCTAAAACCGGGCTAGAACACGTAGCTGCTACAGAGCACGGAAATCACCTACGATACAACACGTAGACCACGAAGCACGGTAAAATACGAAGCACAAACGGCAGATCAACCGGGACACCACAAGATAACTAGATAGTATGGTCTGGGCCACTATGCCATGGGAGAACGCAGCCGCGGAGCTATAGTCGGAAAATCGGCAAGCCGCGGAGATCGATACCAGTGTAGAACCTGAGCTTACCGAGCCACGGAGGACAGCAGTACATGATAACACGATTGCATGAACTGCGGACCGCCTACCAAATGCACAGGGGGTGGGCTTGGTATGACCACGATTACACACACCGTGGAGCACGATGGCATCGTAGAGCACGATAACACGGACAACGCAGATGCACTACACGTGCACAATACCATAGACAGCATTACCACACCGTGATTGCACGATAGCGTGATTCCGCGGTCGATGACACTTCATCAGGAGATCACGATGCACGGGCGACGGAGCAACACGACTGCATGGAGTCACCAAACCACGGAATAGCACATTTCGGCTAGAGCACCGGCGATGGCAGGCCAGCAACCACGAAATAGTATCTACCACGAAGCCAGTGCAACCACGTAAGCGCTTGAGAACAGAGAAAAATTGGCATTTACGAAAAGGTCGTACTAAAGAGCATGAACCCACAAGGAGAGCGCATAACCGCTGAGCAGCGTGGGCCACGGGTGAGCAGGGAACAACGAAGCCAGGAAGATCACGGAAGAGCGCCACGCCAACGTAGAACATGACATCCAACCTGTAGTACGGGGTAACGGAAGCGTACCAAACAACGATAGTATACGGGTTCAGATGAGACTACCGAATGGTAATTAGTTAAGTACACGAAGCCAAGACCTACTCGGGCGAACGACGCTCTCAAAACACGCGACACCAAGAAGCACTAAAGTTGCGGCCACCTCATCTACAACAAACCATGCCACTCCGCCGCGTAGCGGCGGCGAACGGCTAGTCTTACCCCCTAGTGGAGTCTGGTGTCCGTCTCTCCGTCCGAGGGTAGGCTTAATTAATGTAACGCAAATGCGGGCGTTCTACTGGCTGCCGAGCGCAGCGAAGGCGGCGTCGATTCGCTAAAAAGCTGTCGAGCGCAGCGAAGGCGGCCCCCATTGGCTAAAATCAATATTACGTTTTGTACACACTGTATGTGGACTACACATCGTACTTAAAAGCACCGCTTAAATTTCATTTTGCTCTCATTTTCAGCTGCGGTCTGCAACGCCACGCAAAGGGCGCTGCCTGTGTGCGCGTTAGTTAGCATTAGTATAAGGCGCCGATGGGCACACACGTACTGTATCGTCGTAGGAGCTGTTGAAAAAAATTGTAGGCCCTGTTGACCTATATTTCGACTTAAACTGGAGATTTATTACTTATTGGATGTAGATTGATGTTTTAGGCTTCGTAGTACGTTTCTAATAATTAAACTTTCAATACTGTTTTGAGTAGTACTATTATCAAGACATTTCATATTTTTGCTTGCAGATATTAGTAGTAGTAGTACACATAAATATTATACCAGCGTTTAGTAATAAATCACAATTTTACTACTACTATTTATAATGTGAAACCTTTAAAATATGACTATTATGACTTCCCACCCCAGACACCCCAGCACCCCACACTGCCTTCGGGAGAAAGTATCATCTTCCTTTGTATTTGCGCGCGTAGTGTGCGACCTTAAGATATTGTGTGAGCTTTTCAACAATATATATTGGGAAAAGCATTTGTTATTAAGTGAACGCGGAGGCACGTGACTAAGCAAGAACACGAAACACGAAGGAACATCGACCCACACTATGTAGACGACGGGATAGAAGAGCAACACGAAGCACGGAGGGCAACGGACGATGATAGAAGACTTAGCCGATGCAAACCATGAAGTTTCATGCGTAGCGTGAAAGACGGAAGAGTACGCAGTCATGAAAAGGACAGAAGGTCAAGAATATGACGAGAGCGTACGAGCCACGGATGGGAACTAAATATATACACACCCCAGTATGCTGAAAAGCACGGCTACGGAAGAGCACGCAGCGGTAAGCAGCAATTCTCCCATAGCATTACGGTAGAGCACGGAGCACGGTCGACGGACCAGGCATAAAGCCGCGGGAGACCATAAACGGGAAATCACCGAGCATTTGAGCACGATACCAGGGTAGAACCGGATCTTACCGAGCCAGGGGAGCACGATACTACGGTAGCTCATAATAGAACGGACGGCAGACCAGCGCCAACACCACAAAATAAAACGATGACTTGGACGGTGGCCAAGACACTAAGCCATGATAGAAATGCGGCCACTGGAGCTGTAGACGCGAGATCAACGAGCCACGGAGCACTATATCAGTGTAGAACCTGAGCTTACCATGCCACGGAGAACAATAGCGCATTAGAATTCGATTGCACGGACGGCAGACCAGCCACGAAATGGAAGGGGGCTCGGGGTGACCACGATTGTGGAGGACGATGCCGTTGTAGAGCACGATACCGTGAGCAATGCAGATGCAATCCTCGAGCACAATACCATAGACAGCAAAACTCTATCGCAATTACACGATGGCGTTATAACGCGGTCGATGGAGCCTCACCAAACGAGCCCGATACACGGGTGCTGGAACAACACGACTGCGTGGAGGCACCAAACCACGGAAAAGCACCCTTCGGCTAGAGTACCAGCTATGGGAGGCTAACGGTCACGAAAGACTGTGTATCAGGAACCCGGTGCAGCCCACGAAACGTTTGAGAGCAGGAAATAGTTAGCAGCCACGAAAGACGCAGTACTAAAGAGTATGAGTCCAAAAGAGAGGTCGTATAACCCCTAAGCAGCGTGGACCACGGGTGAGCAGGGAACCACGAAGCCAGGAAGATCACGGAAGAGCGCCACGCCACTGTAGAACATGACATCCAACCTGTAGTACGGGGTAACGGAAGCGTACCAAACAACGATAGTATACGGGTTCAGATGAGACTACCGAATGGTAATTAGTTAAGTACACGAAGCCAAGACCTACTCGGGCGAACGACGCTCTCAAAACACGCGACACCAAGAAGCACTAAAGTTGCGGCCACCTCATCTACAACAAACCATGCCACTCCGCCGCGTAGCGGCGACGAACGGCTAGTCTTACCCCTCTAGTGGAGTGTGGTCTCCTTCAGTCCGTCAGTCCGTCCGAGGGTAGGGTTCTAAAATGTAACGCAAATACGCGCGTTCTACTGGCTGCCGAGCGCAGCGAAGGCGGCCTCGATTCGCTAAAATTCTGCCGAGCGCAGCGAAGAGGCGGCTAAAATCGACATTGTGTGGTGAAGTGCTTTTTCAGAAATAAGAGAATGGGCCTGACGCGGGGTCACTATCCCGAATCAGTGACAATTTTTCAAGTGATTAGAGAGGATTTGGGTTGGCTGGCACGTGTGGTGTAGTAGAACACACAAATATCGTCAGATGTGGATTCCTTACACAAACCACAACGAATCGCCGAGTTAGGTCGGCGGTTTGTATGGCCTGCGTAGAGGGTGGTCCCCTCGCGGTCCGGCCCTTCCGGGACAGACGAGTGGCTCGCTTCCACCCGGTTCCGACTAACCAAGTCAGATCACTTCCGAGGCTCCGCCGAGTTTGGTTCGGCTGAG